>NC_136813.1:101265648-101686370 GCF_951394365.1 Tetrao urogallus | reverse complement strand
ATCACACCTGCCCATAATCTCCACCCCCCCCCCCCCCCCCCCCCCAGTTTGTTCCAAAGCCCTAAACAAATGGAAAAAAAAGGCACCCCTCAAAATTCTGCTCAAGTCTAGAAAGGAATTCCAACAAACCACACCACACAAATGGGGAGTAGACAGATAGATAATAGAATATCAAAATCTCAAACATCTCTAATTTTTTTGAATGAATAAATATTCCTCCTTGACTCAAAAGAAAAGAGGATGCATCATCAAAACAGTAATACCATTCTAGTGCACCCAGTTTCCCAGCCTTGTTTCTACAGAAAAGAAAGAGGAAAGGCAAGCAGTGCCAAAAGAGCTGCCACTGCTGCTGGCTCCCTGGCATCACCTCCTGACGGCTCAGCACAACCCCCTCTGTCAGCGCATTGCAGCCTCTCTTCCCAAGGGCTGTGTGATCTCTGGCAGTCTGGGCGTTGCACACAGACTGGGTAGCAGCTGAAAGAGCCCAATAGCTTTGGAACAGCCAATTTGACAAGTAAACAAAACCAAAATCTCTCTTGCTTCTTACAACTTGAGCTGTTTACAAGGCTAGAAGCCTTCCTTTGAATTTTGCTTCTAAGTCTTACTCTGAACTTTTTGAAAGGAAGGAAATATTGCCTTTCCCCCCACCCGTTACATTTGCATTCCTTCAGTATGCAGGCAGATTACTTATTAATTTTTTAACATTTTAATTCACATGTAGTGCTTTTTTTTAATTAGTTTTAAATATTGCACTCACAGCTTCTGAATATTAACATAATTTTATATTACTAACGTACTGGTCTCTATCATTTTCCTTTCTCCTCTCTCTCCCCCTCTCCTCTTCCTCCCCTCCAGGTTGGCTCAATACACATTGATCAACATCTCAGGAGATTTTATCTGATCCAAAATATTTCATAAGTGAAAAGAAAATCTGATGTCTTCTAAGAAGAACAGGGTTAGCTCTCTGCACAAGAATGAATACCTTTCATATAAGAGACGGTACTGTATGTATGTGCTTTCAAATTCCTGAATTTAAGCATTCTGGACAAATTTTTCAACATGCAAGTGCTTTCATGGAAATTGAAGAGAATATACCATCAGTAACATCAGCATAAAACATCTTCCAATTCCTGTCTCTCCCAAACATTCTGTTTTGACAAAATAAATAAATTATTTTACAATGGATGAATCCATGACATTCTAAAACAACAAAAAACCTGAGCAAAGCAAATTTGTAAGCGCAAAGCTTCCTTTCAACTACATCATTGTAAAAATCTTCCAAGGCACTTGAACTTCAATAAAAACAACAACAACAAAAAATCCAACTCATTGTATGAAAATGAAGTGTTTGGTGCCAAAGTGTGATATGACAAAACTGTCAGCTATTTAAAAGCTTTGGCTTAAAGCTGGAGCATGTGCAAAAGTGCTGAAAAAATAGCATGTCCAGTTCATGTTCACAGTTACAAATGTAGTAGATGAATCTGAAAATCTGCAAACCTACAGTATCGAGCAGCTTTCAGGCATGCACAGTAGCCATTTTGAGCCATATAAGATGACTCCAGGATGGTGCTGACAACTGGCAAACTCTTTGTTCTTCTTGTCATTGAAAGACAGGTATATAGGAAAAGGTCCTGAAAAGGGTGCAGTCCCTACATTATGAAGAGTTTTTGCTCCAAGTCATTAAATAACAAAACATCTAACCATCTCTTCCTGTAAGGGTAAAGCAATCACCAGTATCCAGAGTCTGTGCCTCCTGCCCCTCATATCCTACAGTAGGATATCCTACTGAGGATGTCTTCTGCTGGAAGGAGAACTCTACTTTTTTGTTGTTACTGTACCTCACGGCATCTTATAGCACAAAGAGGCCATTGGAACACAAAGACATTAAGAAAAACAGCAGGACAGCAACAGTACTGACAACAGGACTGGGATGAGATAACATGAAAATCTGCAAAATCAGTGAGATGTGGTGGAACAGCTCTGGCAATTGCTGACAGAAGAATGTATTTGCTGAAAAGATATGCTTGCTGAAACAGTGAGTGACAAGATTGCCAAGGAGAATTAGATCGCTAGGTCACTGGCCAAACATCAGAAAGTTTAATGGCTATAAGATTACGCATGACTAATGCTGAGATGGGAATGGAAATTGCTCAAGAGGAACAGTGTTAAACTAGCAGGAAATTAGGGAAGACAGCAATGGCATACACCTGTTCAAGTTGGAGATTCAAAAAAATATCAGCTAACCATTTATTACTTTCTATAAAAGATGTATCTGAATGATAACCCAAAGGTACGCAGATTAAAATCAATTGAGATGAGTTTCTCATCTCATGAAACTCGGTAGACAAGAAGAAAGAGATGAAGATTAATCTGACTACTTTGAGAGTGTAGAAGTATTAAACAGAAAAGGGAGATCAAGAAAAATCAGACTGCAACTGAAACAGCCTCTATCCATCTTTGGTATAAGCTGCTATTAGTTCTGCCAATGTCAGCGTACACTGCTGTGGTGCTACGTAGGCTCTCACTGCCGTATAAAGAGTCCATCAGTCAGGCTCTTCCAGCAGACACTTGGTGTAAGAAAGAAGCAGAGGTTCTAGTCTAGCTGCAAAAATTTTGCATATCAGAGACAGCAAATATATAAAGAACCTGTACTTACTCTGAGAAAGAGCAAGCAAGAAAGGCTTTGAGCTGAGGACTGTGCTTTTTCTAGAGGTGGTTTGCTTTGTTAACCTCCCAGTGACGGAAATAGTGGGCGATAGCAGGAAAAAAAAAAATCAGTTGAATCAGCACAAGGAAATATGACAAGAAATCAGAATTAAGATGAAATGTGACAAGGAAGTTTTCACTGCAAGGGAAAAACTAGGAAAGGAGAAAATGCAAATAGGAACTGACAGCGAGAAACTGCTTGGGATCGTAAATGAGCTCAGTGGAAGGAAGCATGGCACTTGCTAGGCTGGAACCACTAAATTATGGGATTACACACCAGAACTCAGCACAGCAGCATTTTCTCTCAGCCGCCCAAGCAGCAGATTTATTATATCGTACAGCTCTCTGCCTTTCTCAGTCTGTCCTTGTAAAAGCATTGAAGTCAATGCTGAATGGGAAATTAACCAACCTCTCTCTTGTCTCTTCATTTCTCATTAAATTATTGAGAAAATGTAAATGTTATTTTCTCCCTCTCTGTCCTCTCTTCACCAGTTGTTGACATGCCAAGAGCTAAAAGGAGAAGATTTATTCAGAGCTTTGTGCTTACCCTTCAGAAGCCAGCGGCCTTCACAGGTGCTCACAAGAACTATTGAAACTGCAGCACTTCTGCTTTCAACTAGTGCTGGTGACCCATGTCCATAAGACACAAAGGAAGAAATTAAAATGAAAGGCAACAGGGTGCTTATGAAAACATTTATTCCCAGGGTTCAATAGTATTCTATGATAAATTCATATAAGGTCCAAACCTTTTCTAGGACAATTTCATAAAACACCAAAACGGAAACACTTGAAACAAAGAAATCCACATGGCTGTAGACAGAGATTGCTCCACATGACTCATGCAAAACTTTGGCAAGTTCCTCTGTCTTTGTTGTTGTTTTTATGATGGTAGGAAGAAGGAGGAGGAGGGGATTATCTTACTCAGCCTTGCATAGATTATGTTGTTCCAGACTTTTTAGTTGGTGTGATTCTCAGAATACTGAAATTGTCTAAAGACAGAAAGGAGGGTGGCTTTTTTTTATGGCCAAGATTACGAAAAGATGCAAAGGAGATACTCCTTTCATGAAAGACAAAGGCTGCACTCACCTACTCTTTTTCTTATTTCTCTCTGTATTTACTCACAGAAATAAAAAGTGTGGACACCATCTGCATGCTTCTGTTTTATTCAGCCAAGAAGAAATATTTGTGACAGGTTTCACTCAGCTGGGTACTTCCATTTTCTTTGAGGTGGGACCATACATGTAGGCATGTAATTTGGGACAAAGCATTCTCATCTATTTATCCCTTTAAGAAATTTATAATACATTCATTGTCATGACTCTTGGCTTCTAAACTGAATTTTGTGTGATGCCCTAACTTCCCCATGTCTTTTCCTTAGAGGATCACATGACATTTTTTAGGTAAAAATCTGATCCTTCCCAAAGCAAATTTCAATTCCTACAAAAACAAAAACAAAAACAAAAACAAAAACAAACAAACAACCCCCCCTCCCCCCCCCAAAAAAAAAAAAACAAACAAAAAAAACAAAAACAGATCTGATTTATTGGAATGGTGTTTAAAACAACCACAGGGCAGATTTCTACAGCAACCTGGCTTTTAGTAGATACTGCACTTGGCTCTGTTCTCTCTTTTCCTGTGCAGAGTGCTTGAAACAGTGCCATATATGCTATGGCAAATTACACTTCTTGTTTCACAGCTTTTCAGAGTGAAATAACCTCACTCCAAATTTAGCAGGAGCTTTGGTACCAACCAAGTCCCTGCAGGCATGGTGGAACCAGCGCTGCTGCCTCTATGGAGATACAGGGTCCCAGATCCACCAGGGCAAGGCATGTTATATCAGTTCTAGGGCTTGTGGTCCCAGGTGACACGTGACCCTCTACCATTACATCTCTATTCACCATTCTGATAGCAAACCACTGCCAAGGATACCATGGTTTTTTTTGTAAAAACCTCAAAGTCCAGCTTGCCCGCTCTATAGAGATTCTGAAAAATACTGCCTGGCAGAGACTAAATCCTACTGATCTGGTTCAGCAGAGAAGTTCCCAAGGTGGAGGTGGGAACCTCTTTAGTTTGAGGGTTACAGAACACTGAAACAAGCTGTCTAGAGAATTTGCGGAGCCTCCTTCTCTGGAGATACTCAAAACCCGCTTGGACACTTTTCTGTGCAACCCACTCCCAGGGAACTTTTTTAGCATAGGATTCAACTATATGATCTCTAGAGATTGCTTCCAACTCCTATCATTCTGCACAATTCTGTGTAAGGGGCAGCAGAGAACACATAATCAGGTGATACAAATATCTATATTAGCTACCTACTGTGTACAGTCTGGTGAAGAGGAAAACAAAACTTCTATTTTTCTTCTGTTTCCATTCCCTTCAAATTTATTTTATCTTTTTTTTCTTTCCTGAAACTCTTAAATAATCATAAATTACTCTTGAAGAGTGAGATCCTTTATCTTTGCACAGAATTAGTACAGCACAGGTTATTTTCCTGTGCAGCTGGAGGCATCCACTTATAAGTGTAAGAGTGGCTCTTTTTCCTCAGCCAGGCAGTTCTAAGCCAATAATCTAACAAAGAGAAATAATTTTTTTGTTTATTTCAGTTATTCACTGTGTTTCATCACATATTCATGATGCTCTATAGGAACAACAAATCCTGCCCCAGTGAACCTAATAATGAATTCACAGTTCTCTCTCTTCCCAGGAATTTCATACCAGTTATTATGGAAAAATATCTTAAGAGCTAAATAAGGTCAGTTTGAGGAAAAATGCTCTTTCTTCTGCCCATGTACCCTTTTCTACTTCATGGGCAAATATATGTATTGCCATCTCCTGATTTTTGTGAAGAGAAGTAATACAGAAGAGAGATGGAGTCTGTGGGATTAATTAAGCCAGTCTTTTCCCATCTGTGCTGCAGAGAGGCTGCTACACTGAAGAGCGAGGGGCAGCTACAGAAAAAAGTTTACCAACAAATATCTGCTTGGTCTCTGCTCCCCCTTCCACCTACTTGCACAGCAGATGTCAGAATTACTCCCCACAAACACACACAGAAAGCCATCATCCATGTGGAAAGAGGAGCAGCACATCTGCAGGTGGCAAGAGAGAAAATCCTGAGGGGAAAGAGGAGACTGGGGGCAGGGAAGGGACAGTAAGCAGAAAGAGAGCATGGAGACTTTCAAGATATAGAAAGAAGGATGGGCTGAATGAAAGTAAAGGGAAAACTGGATGAGAATAAGGTTCTAGAAAAGAAATGGTGAGATCTGGGAGAAGAAAATAAGACAAGTCATACCTACACCAACAAATCATGAAACTGTTTAGGAAAGTCGAAGGCCTTTCTTCACCCCCACTTCCCACTTAAAAAATAATAAAAAAAATAAAAATAAAAGTAAAAATAAAAATAAAAATAAAAGTAAAAATAAAAATAATAAAAAAATAAAAATAGTAAAAATATCTATGAGAAAACATCAATATAAGAGGTATTGAATAGCAACAAACTAAAGTAGGGCTAAAGCATGTATTTTGTAAAGAGGGTTGCAAAAAATAACATGTATGAGTTGTCCAGGTTCTTCTACCTACTGATTGCACATAACACAAGTTCCTTAATATTTAAAAACATTTCAGCCAACACAGTTTGTGACAGCAAATGTTACCTGCACTAAGATCAGACAACACTAAGAGTAGCTAGCCAGTTGCAATCATGCAATAGATAAGACTTAACTTGTGTTTGAAACAGTGACTTGAAAATGCTTGAATGTAACGATGGACACCTATATACTTTTCCTATAGGTTAAAGAGCTACACATAGTTGTATAAGAGAGTGTATTTTATAACTGGGAAAAAGAAAATCAACAGAAATAAATGCAGTACATCAATTGACAAGAAAAGAGACAGTGGGCTCATATACTGGACTTCAGTAAGGCCTTCAACACAGTATCCCACAACATCCTTCTGTCCAAATTGGAAAGATATGGATTTGATGGGTGGACAGTTCAACAGAAGGATTGGCTGCAGAATTAAGTCCAGAGAGTAGAGATCAGTGATGATTGTTGTCCGCCCAGGGGTCAGTGTTAGGACCGATACTCTTTAATGTCTTCATCAAATTACATTGACAGTGAGCTAGAGCGCACCCTCAGCGTGTTTGTTGACACCAAGCTGTGGGGTGCAGTCAATACACCAGAGGAACAGGATGCCATCCAGAGAACAGGCTTAAGCTGACAGGCTTAAGCAGTGGGCCCAAGTAAACCTCATGAAGTTCAACAAATCCAAATCCAAGATCTTGCACCTGTGTTGAGGCAACCCTCACTACCAATACAAGCTGGGGAATGAAAGGATTGAGTGCAGTCCAGCCAAAAAAGACCTGAGGATACTGGTGGATGACAAGCTGGACATGAGCAAGCAATGGGCCCTCATAGCCCAGAAAGCCAACCACATATACTAAACTGCATCAAAAGAAGCATGGCCAACAGGTTGAGGGAGGTAATCCTGCACCTCTACTCTTGCTGGTGAGTTCAGTGGAGTTCTTGGTACATGGATCTGTTGAAGAGTCTCTAGAGGTGTTCCAAGGGAGGAATATAGCCTATTCCTATAAGAACAGGCTGAGAGAGCTGGGACTGTTCAGCTCGAAAAAGAGAAGGCTGAGAGGTGACCTGGTAATGGTTTTTCAGTATCTAATGGGGAGCTACGGGAAAGATGTGGACAGAATCTTTTGCAAGTCTGTGGTGACAGGACAAGCAGGAATGGTTTCAAGCTTAAAGAGGCTAGATTTAGGTTGGATATAAAGGAAAGGTCTTTAATGGTGAGTGTTATGAGACACTGGAACAAGCTGCCTAGAGTTGTGGTTGATGCCCTGTTCCAGGAGCAACCAGATTTAGCTGTGGATGTCCCTGTTCATTGCAAAGGACTTGGACTAGATGACCTTTAAAGGTCCTTTCCAGCTTTAAGGATTCTATGATTCTATGATTCTAAATTCTTTTTAGAATCATAATTTAGATTTTTTCAAAATTTTCCAAACCTGCTCATTTTTTTGAATAAGGAGTTAACATGACAATAAATATTTTCTGCTTTTAGTCAGACTTGATTCTGTCTCAGTTGTACAGTCACACACTGGAAATAATTCTGAAGCTACCTAATTAGAATGTTCAAGAAGAGCCTACTTGCCAACTGCCTCTTTTGCTTCCCCTCTTCAACTCACTGATGAAAGAAGCTGAGCCAACAAAAGTTGGAAAAAAAAGTCTGCAATTTACTACTGTGTGATAGCAATAAATTCATTCCCTGTCCAAGCAAGATGGATGAGCAATAATTCACAGAACTGTCTAGTTCACAGTCATTCCTGAACTTTCTTGGTCATACTGTATTTCAAGCTATCCCTAAAATGCAGTTCTTGTTCTCCAAACGTTCATATAGATGACAAGGATACTTTCTTGAACTGAGATATGTATGTTAATTTCTTGAATCAGGCTATTTAATATGATGCCCTATACATTCTAACCAGCAAGAGGTGTGATGTGACTGAGATGTAAGATGTAACTAAAGAGATTATTGAGTGGATATTATCTTTGTGATATTTTGAAGTTTTAAGCATTATTTTATGCTTATTTACACAATAAGCAAAATCAAATGTGAAAAAGTAGCAAGGCTCATCTCATTGCTATAAGAAACACTTGACTTTTTTTCTTATTTGCTCAGTTTGTGATTCAGAATTCTGTCTCAAATTTATACTTTTTTTCCCAAATGAAAACTTTTGCATTAACTACATACGCAAGGAGATGGAGGAGATGGGAGAGAAACTCTAGAAGTCAACACAATTGCAATCAGAAGTGCTAAGAAGAACCAAAGTAATGAGTCCTCACAACAAGTTAATGTGTACAGTAATAATTTTCTACATAACACTTTTGGAATGCAGTACAAGAGTTTGCTAATGCTTCACAATTATTTTAAAGTAGGAAAATATATACTAGGTGACAAATAAGAGTGTTCCATGACTTTTGTCCTCAGATTAAAGATTCCTTATTTGTTTTCAGTGACATGAGAAATGATAATGGCTCCTGAAAAACTGATATTGTTTATCATGTCTCAAGTCCATCTTTCCCTCTTTTCTGCTACTTTTAATACAAAAGGTAAACATAAGATTGCATTAAATAATGTATTAAAGGCTTAGCTTAAACCATAAGATCAGTATAGTTGACATAACTCTTGATAAGTCTTTAGATGTGGGCAGAGCAATGCATATTAACCAACAGGCTTGGATCTTGTATTCAGATTATAAATGACTTCAAGGTACAGTCACATATAAAGTGCACTAACATTTTGCCTGCAAATAATAAAGGCATGAAGGCTTATTATTCAAAATCAGCTTCAAGAGCGAACATAGCAGTTGTCATCTTGCAAGACAAAAGTAAAAAATCTGGTACATTTAGCATGAAAAATCTCCTGTGCTGAATCAGTGAAAAATTATTCTTTTCATTCACCTTTCCATGCTTAGAAAGAATATTCCAAGCCTATAAATGCTTGAGCCATACCTACATGCTACAGAAATGCTAGGGTCTGGCATTTCCTTTTGGACAGAAATATGGCAAATGCAAACAAAATGTTAGGCAATTTAATCTTCAGCCAAGTGGACTGAATTCACCTAAATAAAAAACTTTATTGATATACTTGGTAGACTCTGCGAATATCACAGTAACACAAAAGCAAGACCAAAAGTTATCTTAAATTCAGAACATTGCAAACTCAATCTAAATGATAGTTCATTCTGCCTTTATGTGTTTTGTACCCTTTTTTGCCTGCTCTTTGCTTTTCTAAACACCTATGAGACACAGAGCAAATGTGTGGAAATAAAAGCCAGAACTTGATATGAGGAACTCTGGTTACAAGCCTTGAGAACTGTCCAAGCATCCAGCCAGTAGCCCCCAGCACAAAGCATTATGACAGTCTGCATAGATTAAATTTTGGCAAATTTATCTTTTCTCTAAAGTAGCATCTGGCAGTATTTAATTCATTCTACTAGCCTAACAATGACAGTAATTTGTATGTTCTCATCCTGTGTCTGCTCCTGAATGTTTCTACAGTGTATATACCTCTATCAAGAAGGATGTATTCTGCTGTAACACCTTGAGAGAGGATTTGAAAAACAAAGGTTAGGAATGAACCTTACTTACAGATGTGCAGGTTGCCCAAGGAGATTGTATATGCCCCATCCCTGGAGGCATTCAAGGCCAGGCTGGATGTGACTCTGAGCAGCCTGGTCTGGTGGTTGATGACCCTGCACATAGCAAGGGAGTTGAAACTAGGTGATCACTGTGGTTCTTTTCAACTCAGGCCATTCTATGATTCTATGATGATTCTATGTTTTTGTTGCTGTTGTTGTTGTTTTGTTGGGTTTTTGTGTGTGTGTGTGTGTGTTGTTGTTTTTCTCACAAAGATAAGAATATAGTTCTAGCAGAAAAGCTATATTTCAACTTCACCAATGCAAGGTCTTCACTACCACTACCATATACATACAATAAAAGAAAGTCAATTACAAATTTAAATATTTCAGTTTTGTCCCATAATGATAAGGTTACTAGAGCATGTCATTCTCCATTAGATCATTCCATGAATTTATAGAAGCAGGGAAGTAATAGTAATTCAAAAAATGTCAACTTTCTTTAGGCAGAATCTTCTCATGAATCTGCACACACACAAAATAAGCAACAGGTAGAATCAGTTTGCTACATTATGAGCACTGAGGCCTGGACTTCAAAAAATAAAAAAGCTGTGAACTTCTGTTAGTGTACATCACTGTAAGGAAAGACACCACTTCCCTATTTCTTTATTTTGTTTATTCAGGATTACAAGCAAAACTGAAAAAAGTGGCCAAGCTAATGGTAACAAGGATTTGTCCATTTGTCCAAGGTATATAGATGCTAGGGTAAAAGCACAGAGATATTTTTGTTTTCCCAAACAGTCATGGCATATAATCTTTAAAAGCAATCCATATATCACAGTTGCCTGGAGTCAACATGACACCTTTATCACTGGCACTTGCTTGAAGTCAACAAGACAATGGACACACTGAAAGACCAATCATGATTCTAACGTCTTAGAAAGAGAAAATATATATACAAAAAACAAGTAACAATCTTTTTCCATAAAGCCCAACATCAAAAATTATTTGGCTATTAACAATAAAAATATCAATTATCAAAATGTCAAGAAGTAGAAAAGAAACAAAAACATGCCACAACAGTAACAGTGTTACTTGCATTTTTCTCTACAGCACAACATAGACCAGTGTGAAATTCCACAAGCAAAATCACTCACAGGTAACATACACACAGCTGCAATGCAATTAGTTCCCACCCACCAACTGATGCCCTGCAACCCCCCAAGCACTGCCACCCCCAGCCAACTGCCTGCTTCATGACAGCCTTCTCTGTGGTGCCACATGGCACAGAATGACACCCAGCCTCATCCTTACTTTGTTCTGGCCCAGTCCCACCAGCTGCCCTACTCCACCATGGTAGTGGCTGCGCCCTGCCAAGCAGCCCAGCCCTGCCGCAGGCATGCTTTCATCAGTCTGCAACAGCCAAACATTGGTTCACTCCTTATTCCACACCATTTACATCATGTCCAGGCCCTACATTTTCCTGTACATGCCCATTAAGTACACAGATATCACTCCACTATATCGTCCATGGAATTCATTTTGTCTGTTATTTGGGCTTCATCTGTTGTAACAGTCCCTCAGAGCAGAAGAGATTATGCACAGTGCTGGATTGGCGCATGCTGGAGTAAGTTCTGGTTCTATCAGAATATATTCTTTTATCTGACTGGCCCTTGTTTTAGTACCACTGGTAATTGGTTTTTCTCACCCAGCATCAAAACTCCTTGAGGTACGCACAAAAATTGTCATCCTTCCCAATTAGCCACTGAAGGAACTCAGGTCTTTGAGTAAAAGCAGTCTCACAGATAGGATTGCTTCTGACTGAGGCAAGAATAAGTCAGACTGTCTTGCCCAGAATGTTTTTCATGTGCACAACAGCAGCTCCATCTCCTTCTACAGCGTTTAACAGTTTTGACTGGGTAGGACCAGCTTGTTTGCCAGATCCATGAGTATCAACTAATCAGGTGACTTTTGCTAAATGTGTAATCTCTATGTTTGAACATTCCAAAACCCACTGTAGAGGTTTTGAACAGTCCACTGTATTGATCAATTTTCCCAGAGGTTGGTGCATTATAGGGGATGTGATATACCCATGCAATGCCGTGCTCTTTGGCCCAGCTGTCTGTGAGGTCATTTCAGAAATGAGTCCCATTATTTGACACACTTCTTTCTTGGGTGTCAAGTCACCACAAGGCTTGACAAGATGAAGTAAAGCATAGCTAACACAATACGTGCTGCAGAAAAAAATGGCAATGCGGTACATAATAATAATTGTACCTATATGGTAACACCAGAACCAGAAGTTCCTGAATTCATAATTCTACAAAAATTAATTTGTCAAAATGTTTTTCTGCTGCACACTACCTCACTGTGCTTTCTTTTTAAATTATAATAAAAAATCCTTTGTAGTTTAAAATTTATTCTTTATTCTTGATTAAAGAGACATATTGAAGATTACTAAACTTGTAATTACACTTGAGGGTGATAGTCACAGTTTTTTAGAAAAACATCTGTGAATTTATTCTTGTAATTCCAGAAGTTACATTTCAGTGTTTAATAATATGGAATTAGATGATACAGCATGAAAAAATGAAAAAAAAAAATCTTACTTTGAGTGGTTTTTTTTGTCATTGCCTAAGTTGTGTAAGAATTACACCAATTATAAAAACAAGGTTGTGATAGCTACATGAGATTTCATAAACTGAGTGAAAAAAAAAAAATGAGGGGAAAACAAGGTTATGAGCCACTTCATCAACCTTAGGTATAATTTTCATTTGCTCTCTTTTCCTTATTGTGAGTTGCTGGGAATTGCCCAAATGTGAATGACCACTTACATATCTTTGTAACTGAAAACAGCAAGAGCGCCCCAGTCATCTTTCCTGCTGAAGATGCTGGTGAATGCTGATAAAAAAACTACTTCAGTCTCTCTTCACCAGTGCAACACAGAACAATAATGAGTGGAACTATCTCACCTTTAATTCTTACATACCTAATGCCATTCCACATACTCCCATGATTTTTCAGGAGAGATCTAGCACCAGCCAAAAAAAAAAACAAAAACCCAGAAAACAAAAACAAACAAACAAACAAAAAAGGAGCAGGCAGATCATGGAATGAACATGTAGCTGGAAGAAAATTAAAATATTACTCATTTACACTTACAGAGATCAGGAGGATACTTCAGAAGAAAAAGCTTGATGTTGGGTTTTACATGTGTTTCATAGAGGCACATAAAGCTCCCTGCCAAATCGACAAAATCACAGAATGGCCTGGTTTGGAAAAGACTTCAAGGATCATGAATCTCCAACCCCCCTGCCACATGCAGGGCCACCAACCTCCCCATTTAATGCTAGACCAGGCTGCCCAGGGCCCCATCCACCCAGGCCTTATACATCTCCAAGGACAGGGCATCCACAACCTCTCTGGGCAGCTGTTCCAACACCTCACCACTCTAGAACTTCCCCCTGACATCCAACCTAAATCTTCCCTCCCTCAATTTAAAACCATTTCCCCTTGTCCTGCTGTTATCTACCCTTTCAAAGAGTTGACTCCCCTCCTGTTTGTAGGCTCCCTTTAGATATTGATTTTCTTTTCTCCAGGCTGAACAATCCCAGCTCCCTCAGCCTGTCTTTGTACAGGAGGTGCTTTAGCCCCCTGATCATTTTTGTGGCTCTCCTCAGAACCCTCTCCAACAGCTCTCTGTCTTCTACTGGTTGCTTCAGACCTGGACACAAAATAAAGTCAAGTAATAGGAAAGAATTTGTATGCTCAATTATTACAAAATTTTGCCAGAAAGGATCTCCACACAGTTGCATTCAGAGTCAGCTCACAAGGACTTTTACGCTATTCTCAAATCTCAGTGATGTCCAGGCTGCTGCACAGACTTCTCCATATCCTAGCGTATTCTCTGCTGCTTGTGTTTTTGGCAGAATTTGAAATTCTGAGAAAATAACCAAACCCTCTTAAAATAGTGAGGGCTCTAGAGGTTGACAAGATGCCCCCAACAAAGCAGAGAAGGACATCCTGGCTGAACTGGTAAATCATGAGTCCAGACACAAACAGGACTACAAAGCTACAAGAGAGAAATCACCCATATGTAAGGTTGGATTCAGGACAGACAAAGACAGACTGGAGCTGAAACTTCTGAGAGCTGAGCAGAGGAACAAAGAGGGGGATCTAAAGGTATATCAGTAACAGAATTAAGAGGTAGGAAAATGTGAGCCTGTTGCCAAATGGAGAAATGACCCATGTAATAGAAACACAGAAAAGGCCAGGATGTTTAATGCCTCCTTTGCATCAGTCTTTACTGAGGTCTGCTCTCAGGTCCCTGTCCCTTTGTCAGCTAGCAAAGCTTTGGAAGACAGGAACTACCAGAAAGGAGGCTTAAAATACGGGATATTTGAGTAAGCCATATACATGTACATCTACACTGGACAAAACATACCCAAGCACATTGGCCAACATCATCATTAGGGGCCTTTAATCATATTCAAAAGGCTGCAGGGACTCATTGTGGTCCCCAAAGAGTAGAAGAAAGCAAACATTGTCATTGTCTTAAAGCAAGCAAAAAACACATACATTCAACCTGTAACCAAACTTTCTCTTCCTCCCCCCTACACCCCCCAGAAAAAAACCCACCTAGAACAGCAGGATTAGGATTCAGGGAAGCATGAGCCATTCAGGCCGGGGACAATTATTTGACTTGTTTTCATATACACCTATGCATGTGAAGGACAGGAAGGTGATTGGGAACAGCCAGTAAAGATACACAAAATTATGTCTGAGCAGTGTGATTATGACATCCACTTTTATTTCTAGAGACTTCCATCATTTGACAGATAAATTAAAATGATTGGGACTGAGCAGAAGATGCACAGCAAGGTGTGAAACACTAACTAGGCTTTCAGGGCTAAAGCTCAAAATCTGTAGGTTTATCATTTATTTATTTATTTATTGAGAAGAGAGGCAGTGTGTGGTGGTTGTTTTCGTTTATTTGTTTTGTTTCAGTGACTGGTATTTCTTAGGGTTTGATGGTGGAGTGAATGGTTAGCCATCTTCACCTGTGGATTGGTTGATGGGGCAAGTTCCTCACCCTCAAGAAGTTTGTGGATGGTGACAGTCAACAGTAGGGGAAGAGGGTGACACCAAAGCCCGTTCTGTCATCCAGAGAGGCCATGACAAGCTGAGAGAAAGAGTCAACAGAGACAGCTTATATTAGTTACACCATAGTAGCTAATGGCTCTTCCATCTAGTATCAATAAAAACAGGCCTCCTTCATACACTGTCTCCAACTTTTCATTCAATTCCCCCACCCAAAAATAAGTTGCAGTAATCTGATAAGATGTCAGAAGCAAAACGAACATCAGAAAGAAAATCTGTCATAATACAGACTAGAAGTAACTGGAGCAATACATTTCATTGGTGTTCTTCCTCTCCTTAATTCTGAGACTGGTCATCTGAACTAGACAGAACAGAAGTGGGAACAAGAAAAAATCTGATGACCCATGATGACCAGAAAAACAGTGAACAAGACATGAATGAAATGTTTATCAGAAGTCAAAGAGTAGGCATGGTTGATACCCTATTTGAAAATGAGTCCTTTTGCACAGTAAACTGTTTACACCATCACTTTTATAGCTTGTCATTTGTATCAGACATTGTATGTATGTTCTTTACTTTTCATCCGAAAATGCTTACTCAACTCTGATATTTAAGGAAGAGAGACCAGGCTGACTAGCTTGCAATGCCTAAGCTCAAATGGAACATTTCGACTGAAACCTACAAGTTCATACCTACATTACACTGAATTTTGCATGCTAGACAGATTGAGTTCATGTTCTGTAAGTTTACCATAAAGCAAAGCCAGCATAAAAGTAAGAAGTGCCCAGCTTCCTTTTCACTTTGTAGTGGGTTTCACTTTCAAATACACTGCATAATCAAATTTAAAAATGGATGGTGTCAGAATTTTTTTTAAATACAAATTTACACACAAAATTTCTGCTCTAAGGAGGAAAAATAATAATAATCACAGGTTTTTCTTGCTTTCAAAAAGTCTATTAAAAGACTTCTTAGAATTCAGTTCCATAAAATTTTTGTGTTTTCTTTTTTTTTTTTTTTTTTTTTTTTTTTTTTGCTTTTCTCTAGGAAATTTGAATTGTAATGCTGGGAAGATGAAAAAAAAAAAAAAGAAAAAGAAAAAGAAAAAACCCAAACAGAACAGATTCTGCTACTAAAAATATTTTTAAAGTATCCCCCACCTCATGCACCTACTGCTTTCTGATTATTTATTTACAGAGTGCTCAAGGTTCAGATCACTATCTACATTTGAATCAGTTCATCAGATAAACCAACACAGTGCTGAGTCAATAAAGCCAAGAGAGTTTATAGGTGCTGGGGGCTTTTTCTTCCAGTATATCAATCAGAAAAAATACACTTTTTTCCTAATTACCTCCAGAGTCTTGGCAATGCCCCCACAAGCTGTATGTCAATATCATTCAGTAATGTCAGTTGGTCAAGTGGAGCAAGAAGGGAGGGATGGGACCACACTGAAGTCTGTTGACTGCCCCCCCCTCTCCCCCCCAACAGAGATTCCTCCCACCCTCACCAGCAGCAGCTAGCAGGGCAGGGTGTGAGACGTGCTGCAGTGCATACTCTCCACCATCAGCCCTGACCATCACTCCATTACCTCCCATTCCCTTCCATCAGCAGCAGAAACAGACACCTAGTATCTCATGCTATGACATGGTGGTGCAGCTACAGAAGTAAGGCAGGAGAGGAAAGGAAGAGCAAACTGCATTTGCCCAGCAGACCCCCTCCTGTTATCGAGGGAGGAGGTAGCCCCTCAAGATGTCACCGTTCCCCTTTTCTGCCCTGCCGCCATGCACTATAAGACAGGTACAGCTGTTCTCTCTATGCTAATACCCAAGGACCACTGCAAGAAGCATCAGTGATGCTTTGCACCAGGACCTGGACATCCATGTGTTCACTAGGTGCAGTCATGTACACACTGCCTTCTGCAGCTCCAGCTCCCAGGATCCAGTAATCCACTAAATGACAGCAAGCTCATCTTTTCTGCAGTACCAGCCACATTATTTGAATATTTCCCCTGAGTAGATTCAGCAGGTTTTTCCCCTTTATTATTTGCAGCTTCTCAATCTAGTCCTTGGATTTAACTTAGCAAAGGAAAATCTTGTTTTTCCTTTTAGGAACAAACTTCAATTTTTTTTTTTTTTTAAATGCAAATTAACCAGTCTAAAGCATATGCAGGCCTCAGAGACCTTCAGTATGAATCTTGCAGTGAAAAGTTACGTGCTGGTTGAGACAGGCTTTTCTAGCACAAAACCATACATCCAATTGATGGGCACTACAACCAGCTCTCCTCAGAAGTCCAATCCCTTTCAGTCTGTTTATATTTAATTTCATATGTGTAGGGCCAAGTCACATTATTTTAAGCTTCAATTACTCACATCAATTCTCATTCACTTAGTCAAATGGCACTTTTAACAAGAAGAAGGCTTACAGTCCAGGACATGCAGTGAATATGTAAAGAGCAGAATCAGCCTGAGCAAAAACCATGAAAACAATTGAGAAAACAGCAGCCTCCTCGTTGTGCATTCAAAATAGGAGTTAACAGTAAAGCAACTAAAAATGCTCCCATAGCACTGCAGTTACAAGCAAGCACACAAGTTAAAAGAGCTCCAATGCTGCCAGGCCACTAACACAGAAGCAGCGGTGTGAAACATGCTTTTAAGATCACAGGAGGTCAAATATTTGCTTGGTGACCACACTGCTGCCTGGCATGCCCCAGAAACAACTTCTAAGACCAGAGTCTATGCAGCCAAAGCCATGTTTACTGTATGATATCTTAGCCATTCTTGCTTCAGGTCCTCACCTCTGCTTTCATTTCTCAACCTAAGGAATCAGACTTTGTCAGTAATAGGACTTCTGAGAGCTTGCTTTCAGACAACTGAAAATCTAAAACCAGCCTGTCTGATTTGTTTCTTTGATACAATATTCCCATTTCAACTCCTGACAAAGCTCCCCTCCCACAACACACAAGGTTTTTATACATACACTTTTCCAAAGCACCTTACTCCCATACATTAATAAACCAGTACTCCCAGATCTGTAGTTGCTGCAGGTTTTGTTTTTTGCTGTTCACAATCTAATCGTACACAGATTTCCAGCCAAGCACTACTGTTAGCTTACTTTTCTCCAGTTAGGTGGTTTAGAACTGACAGAGATTGTGCCATGTCTACCACATTACCATGCACACATGTGTTACAATTACTCTGCTAAAACTTTAATATTAGCATATATAGCTAGCAATCCCTCATAATATATTGTAGAATTAACAAACAACGTGTAATCTGAGAATGTTTTCTTTTTTTTTTTCCTGGTTCTTTTCACCCTCAAGGTGTTACAATTAATTACAACAGTGCTTTTTGTTTCGTAGAGTATTATTACAATTAATGATGACTGGATAGATAATTTTGTTAGGCTCCCATTTTCTTGCTTAGGGGTATCACTTTCACTCTAAAGTGTTGATTGTTTCTTATCTAACTTTGAAAATGAGATTAGATACATTTAAAATGATGTTTCTTGTATTGTCTAACTATGTAGATTTATATGGTAATTTAAGATCTGATAAGCTATGAGTGGCATAAGACTGTAATAAAGTAATCACAGCAGCTGACACATTGGAGAGAATTAAATTGAGTCTTGCTTCAAAAGAAAGAGACAAAAATATGTACCACTACCCACTGGGGAGCAGAGTGCTGGGGGAAACATTTAGGGCTAGAGAGTCATTACTTAACTTACATGCAGCGCTCTCATTTTCTCTGCATGACTGGACAGGTGCATCCATTATGTGTTATTTCGGGAAGAAGAATAAAGGAAATAAATGGTCAAATACCAGGAGCTGCCTAGAATGAGATTGAATCTGAGGATTTTTGAGATGAGACTTGGATTACAGGCTTCTCCCAGTGTAGTTCTCTTTACGTACTTTTGCACTGGTACAGGTGGGAGAATAATGAGGTAAGAAAGACCCCAATCTAATGGGTGCAGTTTCTTCTAGAAGAAATCCTAATTCCCCTTGCAGGTGTGGCAAAGCAACAGAAAGCAAACAAAAACAAACATTCACTTTTATATTTTGATTTTAAGGCAGCTTCTTAACCAAAAATACATAGAAATTTAGTTACACATAAGAACTCCGTTGGTATACATGAAAGGGAACCAAGAAGTGGGTTTCATCAGAAAGGCAATAGGAGAGTGGAAGCTAAAGATACAGCCTAAAGCATGCTAGGAGACATATCAGTTAGAACTCTAATCCTCGCACCCTGGAAATATGGCCAAGGAGCCTGCAAAACCTATAGCAGGGACTGCTCTAAATAGGCCTGAACAGTGTAGAATTATCAGGACATCACCATCCCAGATACTCAATAAGCACATTTTTTTTCTCTCAGTAAAAGACATAGACCCTTCTTCTGCCTATCTCAGGGATTCAGAGAAAACCAGCTCTGATTACAGCCCTTTTTCATGCAATAACCTATGCCATAGCCAAAGCATATAATTAGGAGAACAGACTGGGGAAAGTTTTAGTCAGAATGTATGACCTGCCTGGAATGCCTGTTATGGAAGGCTTAGAAAATATATATTAGGGTAGCACAGGATAGGATGGACTGTACCTTAAATAAATATAGCTTTTAGCAAGGGGGAGAAAAAGGAAATGCAGACACATTTTCCAAGTCACTGCACATTCAAGAGCAGCTAAGTCTCATCTTGAAAAGCAGAGGTATTTGTGATCTACTTGTTTTAGTTATAAAATCCATATTTTGTCACCAAGTTGCAATCAAACACTGTTATAGGCACCGTTCCTGCAGATTTAACATTCAATATTAGGCACTTCTGTAACATCACACAGCTAAACCACAAACAAAACACATCCTTTTTCTGGCTGCACAGCCTGATTAGCTACCTGAAATATGGAGTACAAGTCCTGAGTGAAGGTAAATGGAGGTGGTCCTTTGCTCTGGAACAAGGTAATGCCCTGCTAGTAAGCAGAACTCTCATGGGAAAGAAAAGGTGCAGTACTCCTTTGCTTTTAGAAGATAGTTTTATAGTGCCTTCCACTTTCCTTTTCTCTCCTGAAGTCCTACGCATGCCTGGAATAATTAAGAAAAGGTCTGGAAGGAGTTAGTGAACTGTGGAGGAGTATGTGCTCTCCATCTGCTGTAACCAAAACAAAAATTTAGCAAGTATCTCAGACACATCAGGAGATTTTTTTAATTTTTTTTATTTTTAAGAAGAAATAAACAAAGTGTCTCTTCTGAGTTTGTTTCCTTGGTTAACCAGAGTTTTGTGGTATGAATGGCTTCTCTTAAAAAGAGCTAACACTTTTTCCAGAATAAACGCTGGCTCTAACAGCTCAGATCTGTCACTGAAATATTTGTTTGCAAGACATTTTATTCTTGGCTTTCCTGTACACTACATCCTCTTAGGCTGAGTTGTTAGCTCAACTGTGCTTCTGCCCCAGTAAGCAATCCCCCTGCTTTATTCTGCTCTTTTTTCCTCTGGCCACCTTCTGCTTTGCCCAGTGCACACCGCGTCCTTCCAGACAGCCCTGCTGTTACCTGGAGTGTCCTTCACCTCTTCCTCAACCCCTCCAAAAACTATCCCCACAATACAGGGCACTGCAGCCAGGCCAGAGACAGCAACAGGTGCCTGCCTCCCACTCCTGTCTCTTCCCAAAATATAAACTGAAGAGTGAGAAAATAAAAGCATATCCTCCCTCATAGAGCCAAATAGATTGTGAGCAGGCAAAAGATAAAATACTTCGAGCAGAAACCCCTAAATTAAAAAGTAAATGTTACCCAGAAAGGGATAAGCTTCACTTCTTAAATCACTTAATGCCTCCCCTGAAGTCATAGATCTACTACGGGCCAGGGAAGCCAAATCTGGTCTGTTCCCAGAGATGAAGGCAAGGCGGAGCACTGCAGGCAGGACTCAGCTTTCTATTGTGCCCTTTCATCTCTAGCAATCCTTGTTTCTCGTCTGACACGTCTCTGCTACAGTGCTTTTAATACCAGAGAATTCATGCAGAAATTTTCAGCATCAAACCCATACTAACAGTTACAATGGTTTTCATGAAATTCATTTTTTCCCTGCCCAAACTCTTCAGCAGTATCAGTTAAATAAAACTGCATAAACCAAATATATAAATCAACTGTTTTACTGTAATTCACCTTGGAACACGTAAAGTGTCACTATGATCTCATACTTCTCTAACTCAGCGAAGAAACAAGTAGAACCTGCTAATGAAATGCCCTTTTTCTAAGGTGCACATAGACCATTTCTGTGTAACTAAGAGCAAAAAAGGTTGCATCCCTTCTTTTGGCAAACTATCAGCTAGGCGAGATACTTGAACTAACCAAGCAACGTATACTAACACCACATGCTTGAGAGTATTCATAATCATGCAAATATCTTTGGCCCACTGACTGAGTTTCCGCAAATGAACAATTAGTTTCTCCTCTATAAATTTTAATAAGCATAGGGCAAGCCATCTATGCTGTAGCTGCTAGCTTTCTCCTCATTATTACAGAGAAACCCATTTGGCATTTGTCAGCTTTCCCTGTATACATCTTTAGAAGAAAATTGTTCTTGGTATTCAGCAACATCCTTTTTAATATATTGTCATAAACAAAAACATGTATTCACTGCTCCTCATACTTCTCTGTGCGACTTGAGAAGCCTTGCTTGGCAGTTATCATACTTCAGGATATCTTTCATAAGCAAATCACCTCCCATTCATCAGCTTTATGTGGATATACTATAAAAAGGAAGTGTTCGCTCCACTTTTCACTTTTTCGCAGGCAGATGAAACCTCATTATAGGTCCAAGGATGAGCGACTCTAAATGCATAAACTCATAACCAATTAGCATTACGGGGAGATCTTCTCTACTTTGAAAACACAATTTGTGCAAGTAGCAAGGGGAAATTTTCCTGTGATTGTTAATTATAGTCGGTAATTAAGACTATTAATCTTACTTTTTTACTAAATCACTGCAGTTCTTCAGGAAAAAATATCTATGTTTTTTTGGAGAAAAAAATAAAAAAATAAAAAAATAAAGTGTTCCAGAATTGAGTAAAAAAGAACAAGTGAAGCATGGAAAGTGTATTCTGTACAGTCACTATAAGCTATACGTAATGGAGGGAAACAGAGTCCAATTCAAGTATCTGGATCAAAGAAAGTAATTTAAATAGCACCCATAGCAGGGCACTAGGAACCTCCACTTTCCTATACACACCTGTCCGCATAGTTGATGCGGAGACAGACAAAAGCAACAGGTAATGAGGCATAAAGAAGAATTCCTTCTTTTAATCAGGGTAGGGAGGAACCTGTTTCATAAATAGGCTACACAATGCCTTTAGATCTGTTATTGTTGCAGTGGCATGAGGTTCCCAGTAATGAAACAATGACTGTCACTGAGTCCCACTGCTAGTTATCAAGAGCCCCACCAATGTCTCACTTCATACATGCGAAGGACTACTGCAGTAGCCAAAAGCAAAATGTTTTTGACTTTTTCAATACAATGACTTTTTCAATACAATGACTTTTTCAATACAAGCCTTGTACCTCAGTAATGCTCAGCACCTTACAGAAGCACACAAACTTTTTCTGTTACAAGCAGCTTTTTCCTTTCTGCACCTTCCCTGGAAAGCCCTCTACGAGGATTCTATTAGCTGGGTCAGAATGCAATAGGCCAGATGCATAGAGAATATGACAGCAGAAACTCACTGATTTACTGAACCAAAAAAACTCTGTGATAACAAAGGGAAGTCTCCTACTGTTAACATACAGTATGTTTCTATGTTAACATACAACATAATATGGATGGCAGAGACACATAATGTGGCTCCATAGTTAAAGAAGATGATCACGAAGCAAGTTTAGGCACTGGCCCTGACCACACAAGACTAGCGGTTTCCTATTTCTTTTCTCTGACTATATTTTGACTACTTCTTCTATTCCCCTACTTCACACTATATAGGTGCATCTGGAGATACAGCTCACTCCAGAGATGTTGTAAATGAGATTTCACAGGTTTTGGAATTTACCGACAACCAACTTACACATTTATTTGTTACTAATCCAGAAGGTTCATGATAATGGACAATCACTGCTGAGTGAAACAAAGTCTTTGACAACATACAAGATATTTCAAACTGAGAAAAGCTCAATGCATTACAAAATATAGCAGCACGGGAGACTCAAGGTATTCCCAGGTTCAAGGACCACTTAAGAGTAGATTAGCCCCATTTGCTCCTGCAGTCTGGACTGCTGCATACCACAGCCTGAAGGATTGGTCCACAGGGTGAAGGACATACCACAACGTGAAAGACTATTCCATTTAACTCAGAGCTGTAGATGTAGCACTTACACTCATATACCATCAGGGTGATGGTGACTATTCACCTCTAGATGTGCCTGGTATTTTACAGATGCATATTAAGCCTGAGCTCAATCTCTAAGGGTTTATACTCTGAAAAGCACTAAAGTTTTCAAGCAGAATCCAAATAGTCCTGAGGCTATTTAATTTTCCTTTCAAGGTGTTGTGGATTTATACTTAGCCGCTTCTTAAAAGACCATTTTTGACCCAATGGCCCATGATGGTTTCTTCAAAATAAGCTTCAGTCTATCAGTCAACTTCTGTTTAGTTCACAGATCATTGATACAATAGGATTTAACAGCTGCTCAGGAGCAATCATAGTCTCTCATGTCAGTCTGGTTGCCAGGGGTATACAACAAATGTCAAAAGTCTTCAAGAATAATTTTAATTGTTATTTACTGACCATACAAGAGGTGTAAGCCTTTATGCCTTTAACTTTTTCTCCAATGGGTAAAGTCAAAACACCCTTCAACCTGAGAATTAGAGCTGCCAGAACAAATTGGTCAACATAGTATACACCAGATATATTCTTAAGCTGTAGGAGCTTAACAGCACATTTACTCAATAAATCCCTGTTCTTTTTACTCCTACAAAATAGAACTAGCTAAACTTCAGCAAGTTAAAAGGGGAATACTTTTTATTAAGACTTCACATATCCTCTTTTACTTTAGATAAATTTTTACAACTATATAATGAAAGTTTGAAACTTCAAGAGTAAAAAAAAATATTGGGTTATGTAGAGTATTTTTAGGAAGACAATATCATTTGTGTGGCTAGATGTATCATTCAACACATAAAGTAAAAATAATTGCATAATTACCAGAAAGGGGATAACAAATACAAGTAAATGAAAATAAAAAGAAATCCTTGAGGATCCCAAATTGTAGCCCTGAAAGTCAGCCCTCAAAAAGCACTTAAACTCACAGGTCACTCTATTAATGTAATTAAGATCATGCTTTTAAACTGCCTAAATTTTTATATTGTATATGAATTAGAATATCAACAAAGCAACAGCTCAGTTTGAGCAGCTAGTTGAGCTTGACACTTGCCAAGTGGTCAAACAGGATCCTGTGCCACAAAGAAAGCAGTTACTGTCCCACATACTCAGACTGTGTCTGCCTCTCTTCCCTCCACAAACAGAAATGTTTACCTCCATTATCTGACATGGCTTTGTACATCCACTTCCTTGTCACTTGGATGGGGATATATCCCCAGGCTCCTTCTGCTACTGGTGCAAAGAAAGTAAGGACTGCATGTGCAGAGCCAGCTGAAGAAAAACAGAAGTATGGGTAAACTGTGGAAGAGGGAAGAGAGTGACAAAACTGAGGAAGTGTCCTAACTGACAAAGGGCAGTCTGGATCCAAACAACATACATGATGAGAAGAGCAAAGCTTGCAAGTTCCTGCTCAGTGTCAGGTAGTCTGTGGCAGTTAGGAGAGGCACAGAGAAGGGCTGAACATGGAAACAAGGAAACAGCTATCTTCCCCCTGTAGATAGGCAACATTCACGTTTGTCTCTGTTGCTAAGAAGCCCTGAAATATTAAAAGCAGATGTAGCTTCCTATTTCTTTACAAAAAAAAAAAAGAGAAGAGGCTGAGAGGGAGAGATGCATTAGACTAATGGATAAAACATGAGGAATGCTTGCTTCCTACATTCAAAAAATAAATTTGTTGTTAGGCTAAGAAGTGTCCTAAGCACTAGGCTTATAGATAGGTGTAGTCTGAACTTGTGATATAAATATAATATAAATATAATGGAAAGCTTGGAATCAAGGCAGCAAGGAAATTAAGCGATTACAGACAAGCAGCACTCTGTCTTGTAATGCCAACTGATGATACTTGTACGTGTTAGTTAGCCCATGTGTATCTGGCAGTGTTTGCAGAAGAAAAACTATATTTAGGAAATATTAAAACAAATTGCCTATAATTCACATACCACAGTCAGGAAACACTTTCCCACAGTCTGAAACAACATTTTTTCCTGTACTATTGGATGATAGAGTTGTATAGAAAAGAACCTCAAAGGAAAGACCACGATTAGAGCTGTGTTCATGTAGAGGATAAGCAAAAGTGTTCATTTCCTCAGACAAAGTTGACAATTAATACTACAAGATGATAAGAGAGTGATATCATTCTCTCCCTCCACATCATCACCTGGCAGATGTCTATTAGAGTAAGAGAACTCTTAGATGAGGGCTGTAAACCAATTGTTTTAAGTGGTGGGACTCAGTGGATTGCATACAACTATCACTCTTGCTTCCTCAGGCGTGCATAGAGCACAGAAAGCTGGGATATAAGGCTTGCCATGTTATTTAAGGTTTTCATTTGCTAGTAAAAGGCAGCTGCTTGTCCAGCGTGTCAGTTTCAAGAGGCTCCAAGATACAAAGTTGGATGTGTACATCCTAATGAAAGGTAGGCAATCCTGCCCTTTCACTTACACAGGCACTCACCACAGGACTCTAAGTATAGATCTGAGGAGAGGAGAAAATGCTTCATTTTCAGACATATTAGTTATGTAATTATTTTAACTCTCAGTTCCTTCATTTCTGAAGGAAAATATTTTGGAAATTCAGGTCACTGCTGGGAGATAGTACCCCTTGAAGAGAAAGTAAAGATTAATCAGGCAGCTAGGCCAATTTATTAGGTAGAAACTGCAAGCTCAGTCAACTTTGTCTCAGAAGAATAATGTGAATTTGAGTCCAAGAAAGAGAAAGAAGATTGGGAAATTTTATAGGAAGGCAAAATATGGAACACATCTTGAAAAGTCTACTATTAAACTCATGATACAAAGGAGCTAACTAACAAATCTGAACAAAAAAATCTTAAAGCCAGTGTTTCCCTTGCTGAAAGGACTGAGAAGTCTAGTCCTCACTCTCAGAGGAAAGAAAGTCAATACACTGACTGAACAACATTTAGAACTAGGAAAGAGCTTCAACCTGCTTCAAAACATGTAACCTGAAAAGAAGATACTAGATATTTAAAAATTCTGTGAGTTTCTAGCAAGTTTCTCTAGTGTTCATGTAGTTAGATTGCCACAGAGGTATTACAGAGGATAAACTATATTAATGAACCTGTTTTCTTCTCCGAAGTCAGAAAATCTGGGAAGATACATATGTATATGCCTCTATGAAATGTAGGTATTCAAAATAAACTTGATTTTATTTAAATTTATTTTATTTAAACTTGGTTTCCCATTCATTTTTCAGCTAGATGTTTTTTTCAGAAATGTACTTATGTATCCCTGCAAAATTAACAGGATGCTCTCATCTCATCATCCTATGTTTACAACCCTATTTATCCAGAGAATTCCCAAAGAGAGGTGCCTGACTATCACACCAGTCCTTTATTCTGCACTAGCCACTGAACTCAGCAGGCAGAAAACAGCTCTGATTAAGCTATTTGTATTCCTTAGAGGTTTGCTACTGCCTGGGCTCACTTTGCAGTCCTCTAACACCCAACAAGAATGGCTGAACAACTGAAAATAGTCCTGGCTGTTATATGTCATTATGATATAATGATTGTCTTATGAGCACAGAACAGCAGCATGCATTTAACTTGAGCTGCAAAGACTTGGCCTCGCTCTTTGTTATGCTAGTCTACCAGAAACAGTCGAGTAGGTTTAAAGAGCTGACATACAGACAGAAATCTTCAGCAGGATATCAAGTCCTCAGCTCTCCCAGTTTACATGTATCTGTTTCCTCCTTTAAACTCACCTTCAGCTTTCAGAGATTCCTAGCAATTGAAGACATTTCATTAGGCTTTACAGCAAGAAGCAGTTCCTAAATGTGTAACACTTGAGCTGGAGGAGACAAGGGAGCAGAAAGAATAAGTTTCTCTCTGAACAGAGATGGGTCTAGGCATTGCATACAAAGGTAATAAAAACAAATAAAGACATGAAGTACCTAAACAGCCAAATGACATGCTTAGAACTTACTTTTCAGAATGTCACAGTTCCCTCATAAAAAAAATTTTTCATCAAATTTAGAAGTATTTCTAGCTCATTTACATACACAGTAATCCTCAGCCCTGTTACCCATGACAATGAGAAAAACAGAAATAACACAAGTAAATGCAGTCAATAAACTTTTAGGGTAAATCAGCAAGTAAAGAACTGCTTAGTGTTCTGGTATAAGAATATGGTAAAAATGTAATTTTCTATCTTCTTACTTAATTTACAGGCCCACCATGAGAGAATTTAATCAGTAAAACAAGCAAATACTGTAATTCCTTTAAGTGGATGAGGAAGACCATCTCACTTCATAAAGTGCTATGTTTAACTAGTTTGAAAATACAAATTCAAATTTCTAAATTGTATTTTCTGTATATTTCTGTATATGCATATTCCTCTCCTTTTTAAAAAGAAAATAATGAACAAATATTACTTAAACTCTAAATATATTCAGGGCAACAAATAGTTCTGCAATCAATTAAGTCAGAGTGCAGGACATAGAGACCTATAACCATGGAAAACACATTGTTAGGTTTTCCTGCAGTGCTTTTCAAAGGAGCTTTCACATATGTCTTTAGACTCATTATTTCTTAAACACTACAGACGCTAGCATCAGCTTAAAAACCGCTGTTCATATATCTTCATTTTTTTCTGTCTGTTCCTTCTCTGAACGTGCTATCTTCTTCAAAGAAAAGTTCTCACACTTCAAAATCCTCTCATCAGCAAAGCACTCTCATGCTCCTCCTTTAAATCTTTCCATATAACCTACATTTCACTAAGACTGACAGTGCTCTAAACACTGTCAGTATCACACCCCGTCTTACAGTCTTGCTCTTATCTTTTGTTTCATATTCATCTAAAAATCAGCTCCTTAATTGCTTTGGGTTTCAAGTTGCCTCACTGTCTTCCTTCATCTTGAATCATTCACAAGTCCAAGCACTTCTCACCCTTATTGGTTAATCTGTAGAAGCTATGGGGCTACCTTATGATGGCCAGAAGAACAGCTGAAGTTACTTTATCAGTGAAGTAGGAATCAGCTAAGCATGTAACATTCCAGCTCCGAGTTTTCCACTCCAGTGGGCTGCATCACTGCCATAGAACTGGTTACATGTCATTTGGAAGTAGATCAAGGTTAGCTTGTGTTGTTCCACTTTCAGAATGCTATCTTGACAGAGTTGTGAATCTGCTTTAATTTACTTATATTTTTAAAAGCTAACAACTTTTAGTAAGTGACTGTATATGATGAATCTCACAAGTACTATATTTTCCTTAAAATTAGACACTCTGAATAGTAATAAATATAACCATCAAGTCTCAGCAAGAAAAGATCCAAGCATGGCACATGAATGTAGACTGCAGAAAACAAGATGGTCTGTGATATATGTGAGGAACATATTCAAATTTATAACATGAGAATAGAACCAAGAATAGATATTCAAAACTAAATATAAAATAGAGTTCAGACAAAAAAAAAAAAAAAAAAAAAAAAAAAAAAGATAAAAGTCATTTTTGATGCAGTAGAATGTTAAGCTTTTTAATAAATAAAAAACTCTTTGGTGCTAATTATATGAAGTAAATGGAACTTCCCTGTCAAAATATTAAAATTAACTCACAGCAGGAGTGTCGACTATCTGAAATATACACCTCTCTACTGCTTTTGAAGTATCAGTATATACCAGTAAGCTTTCTAATTGACAATTTTTTTAAATATAGAAATCTTCATAAACATAAAATGAACCAATTTAAAGCCTTGAAGGTCTTTGCACTAAAGTGCTGTTGAGATAAAAAGCATATCTGAAATACTGAGAGTACAGGTTTTTAGAGAGGGCACCTCTAAGAAACTATTTAAATAATTTTTGATTAGTGATTTTCCATTGATGGAAGGAAAAGCCATACACACTGGGCCACGCATGCAGATGAGGCACTGGAACAAGCAACAGCTGCTTTTAATCACACTGCAATTTTCTCATGGTTACAACATGGAGAGGTTCTGACATGAAGTGGCAACAGCCATGTTACTCCCAGTGTATCCTGCTGGAAGAATTACAGACCTGTGGTGCTGGAATTATGCCTCCCTACCTTAGCTGTGCTCCTAACCAGATGCTTCCTACACAGACCTGCAGAGGAAGTAGCAATTGAAGCCCTCACATCAGCACTGCTGGAATATTTCATCCTGAGGGGGACCTCCAGGTCAGAGAGCCGTGAGCATTTCATGACACTGAGGTGATACGGGCAAATGAAAGCAAAAAATCCATGTTTCCATCATTCATAAATTGGGATTCATAAGGAAGAAGCCACTGCTTTGCATCAAAGGAAAAATATATTTCTAAATACATATTAGAAACTAAAGAACACCATTTCTTTTAATAAAAAGGCACAACAAAGGCAATAAAAAAAAGGAGAGAGATAAATGGGACATGCTGTTTGGAGAGCAACTGGAACGTTTTTGCATAGCAGTGAGGATTACCTCTTCAAAGAAACCAGGCAGTGAAAAGCATCAGCAGCCCCCTGCCAGAACACAGACACCCTGGTTTCCTGCTTGATGTTCAGCTCACACAGAGTCTCACGAGATAAAATTTAAAGCCTCAGCGCTCAAGAACTGCAATCTCTGAATCCTGAATCTATCCACAGCTGTGCTTTAACAAAGATCATCTGCCCTGCTGTGGATGAGCATTCTCCAGTATGCCTCAAGCACAAAGTGTTGGGACATCTTGGAAGCTGATCCAAAAATACAAGCTTGTCATCATTTTCCTAGAGAACACAACACTAGCAAGGGATGCTTTAAGGAGCATCTAACAGTCGCATCTGTATTTGAAGCTTTATGTGCCCTTATTTATCTCACTTTCCTGTACCTGTTTCCCTTCTTTAATCACCTGCTTTAAGCAAAGGTCCATATCTACAGCTCAGAGGTTACAGCTTCTCACTGTTTTGAGGAGTTATAAATCTGCAAATCGATTTTAATATAAATACTGTAGCACAGCACAGAGGTAAGAACAGCTAATCAAGGCACTACATTTCAAATGAGAAGTTACTGATCCTAAAAGATAAAATCAAGGAAGTTAAGGTTTAACATTCTCTTTGATCTGTATATGACTTTGTTTTTTAATTTGCCTAAGCTTGAAAAAGTTGGACAAGGAAGAGAAGATTTTACGAGAGAAATTATTTCACATTGATCTAATTTAATTTGAGAGTTCTGAAAAGCATTACCTTCTGTAGTATAGATCTGTCTCTTTTAGAATTCCATGCACAGGGTTTAACACAAAGTAAGAAAAAATATTACTTTTTATATTCATGTTGTCCTTGGATCATGATGTTATACATTAGATGTGTCTCACTAAAAGTGACAATGCTTTGAACAAGAGCAGTAATTAAAACCTTGCAGCTGCAAAATTTACACCTAAAATTAGCTCTGCAGTTAAGAGTTCTGAAAGGAATAAATGAGAGATGGACTGCTGTGGAACAGCAGTAACACAACTCCTTGCGACATGTTACAGACATTACATAAGAGATCAAGATAGTACATAACAATCTCATGAGTATTTTCAATGCCATATGAAGCAAAAGAACAGCTTTAGCTTTGCAAATAGCCCTCAGGTTAGAAGGATTCTGACATCTATCTGTGCAGGCAACAGCGCAACTCCATTCTATTCCTTGTATCCAAGTCCATGTCACAGAGCCTCAGGACCAAGAGGAATTTGATGTTGCGACAAAGGGCCCTCCAGCAGACTGCATTCTAGCTCACAGACCCTGGCAACAGCATCCCTTTCTCACTGCTTCACCACTAGCCCTGAGCACTGGTCAGCACAATAAACTGGGTTGTCTTCCCATCCAAGGGACATTGAGAATTCTTGTCATGTTTCCTACCTCCCAGACACAGAATATTTCTGTTTTCTTTTGACCATTTTCTTTCAGCTGGGCTGATTCATTCCTCAAGGGAGTTAGGATAAAATAGCTGAAATATTGGGATAAAGTAACAGGAACTGGCCAACACATCATTAGGAGGTGCTGACTCAGCATTCCATATCAGTTGCCCTCAGGTTACTGTAGAAGCTGTAACTCACAGCTGGGTGCTTCATGCTTTTTTATTTTGTATCTTTACAGAGGATATGACTAACCTGGTCCTTTTAATTATTCTTTCAAATATTCTTTCTACGACTAGTGCGAGCACAAACGTTAAGTTGAACATTAAGGAGGTACAATCTGATAGCAGTGTCCCTTGATCTCTTTTCCTCCTTCAGCCTTCCAAATAAAGAGCACATCATAATGTGTACTGTGTGCAGTTTTATTTGATTTTTTTTTATCTTTTTTTAATTTTTTTAAGAGCCAGTAAAAGCCAGTCCCACAGTCACATTAAATGTCCCACACTGCCTCTTGTTGGAAGAGAATACAGGCTTTTTGTGCTTCCTTCAGCCAGGAGCTCCTCCCCCAGGACAAGGCACTAAGTACCTGCCAGCTGTCTTCCATCTACCAGAGGGAGTGCAATGTTTTTTTCTAATGAAGGCCACCACATACATCTGAGCTGTTAATTCAAACAGGCACTTCTTTGATGAAATGATGCAACTCTGTGAGGTAGAAATGGGCTAATAAATGTGAAAATGAATCTTCCAAGAATAATATGCCAGTGTCAAGCGGCAAAACAGTTGAAGCACAGTTCTGACCTCTCCTCAGTACTCGTGGTATTCTCATAAAATCTGAGCAGAGGAAAAAATATTTGATGTCTGGCCTTACCATTTCTATTTTTAGAAGGCTACACAACAATACTCTGACACCCCCTGAGGTACCTAATGGTTCAACAGCCCTGGACAGCAAGGTTCTGCCTCCTTTCTAAGGCGCACAAATCCATAAACCTTCATTGACCTGTACTGTTAGTACATTCCTGCCTGCAGCCCTTTTTTTCTGCTGCGTTAGAAAGCCTGATGAGACTGCTTATTGAATTTCTTCCTTTCAACATCAAAGATACTGGCCATGCTCTCCAATTATTTAATAGATTCTGCTACAGTGGAGAACACTGATTCCTTTTCACTAGAGATAGCCAGTCATTGTAAAGAGCAATTATATATAATAACAGCATAATGGTTCTCAAAAGTTCTTTTATCAAACACACAGTCCAGTGATTACTGAGACGGTCAGTGATCTGATATTGATAATAAAACTTTATGTCTTTGGTGTTAGTTTTACCAAAATAACACTGGTTTTGCTTTGCAGACCTCAGGGCTCAAAAAGCAGTGGGACTGTTTGGGCTGCATTTTGTTTTGACTGTTACATTTATTCCATGATCATCCCTTAAAAGCCTCACTAAAAGGTCTCCAATTCATGTTTTCCTGCTCAGCAGTGCTGTCTAGAGGAATGACACAGGGGAAAGGGAGATGCTGAGTTCTGAAGCCAATTCTATCAATGGGCAGCCTCAAGCAAGGTGCTTTGTCGTCTCAGTGTTTCCATCCATAAAATGCAGAGTGTAAAACTTTTCTACTTAGCTGTGCACAAATGCTGAAGATCAATTTGTTAATGGCTAAGCATTTGCACTGTGCACAGTCCTTTACAGATATAAAAATGTCCTAAAAATACTAAACCTTTTTGCCCTAATCCATGGATGACTTTCCAGATCTACAGATTAAAGCATTTTCTTAAACTTTCCCTGAAATAAAAATTCAGAAAGAGCCATTTACTAAACCATGTCTCTCAATGACTCTGATCTGTCAAGTCCTCTACTTGACTGTAGCGCTATTATTGAAAGCCAAAATAGAGTCATGAGTTTTACAGGGCCTGCTTGTGCTTGAATCACCAGTTGTGAAGAGCAAGATGAGAGTACGCACCTTCCCCACGTTGTTTTTGAACCCATTCAAACTGACAAAGGCTTCAGTGATGATCATGCATTTTTTGGGCAGATTTTATACCCCAGCTGACAGTAGGCAGTGTGTATATGCTCCCGGCTTAAAAGAGCTATTATGTCTCGCAGGCAGTTTTCATTCACTTCACATAATCACTTACTTGGACAACAGAGCTAACACACCACGTTTTATGCCTTGTTCATTCTCATCTGTAGGGCTAAAACAGATACAAGTTTCTCTTGACATGGTCTTTTCCTGCTCTGTGATGACATCCCAGCAGAATGTGGCTGTTTGCTTGCTGTGTAGGTTACTAGCACAGTTCCTGGTGGACCAGGGACCACAGCTATCGCAGATTTTGTCAGGGAATAACAAGCCAGAGCTTCACTGGAAGGAGCATAGGTGTGGACAGGCACCTTCATTCAGTCACATTATTTCAGAACTCACACTCAGGCTGGAGCCCAGAGCACCACGTGGTCTACATGCTAAGTATTGTCTGATCTTCAGGCTGAAATTGATCAAATCACTCATGAATCCAGGCAGTTTGGAAGGGCAGGGAAAGGACCCAACATACACTTTTATCCTCCCTGTAATGGCAGCAAGGTTATAGGGGGGAGATTCAGTCTGAATCTGCAATCTCAGCACAAAATCCAGCCCCTCGCACCAAGGAGGCTCTAGGCATAACCAAAAGATGCCAGTACCCATGGTGGGACACAGCATGAGTTTAGGGTCTCAGGAAGTACAGGGATGCTGCAGTGCTGTCAGTTGCAGCTTCCTCCAACTGTCATTTCAGCTCTACATCACTCTCTGTTTGGGCAAAGTAACTGGCATAGCTTACCTATTACTATGAACTGCTCCAGCTCTACCTTTTAATCAGAGTTCATACTCTGCATAAGCTAGAGCCTGCAGCTAACAGATATAGCAAATTACATGTCATTAAACAGAATATTCTGTGGGTTTTCATGGTACCTGTTTCCCACTGCTCCCCAGTCACACACCATTCCTTTTCATGGGCACCGTAGAACACATATGGAGCATCCACAGCAGCTGTAAGGGCAGCTGGGGACCGTGTGTGTGGGAAGGAGGTTTGGGGGGGAAGGAGCTGTGCTTAGCCACATGGTCTCCTTACTTCATATTTAACTCCACAGCCATTTTCTTCCATTCCAGGCAGCTGTGAGGCTCTGTTAATACACCGACTGAAATCTATTTTCATCTAGCATTCAAAACATGACTGTAAGTGGTTTATTGTTGTCATGCTTTTAGATTACTTTAACTTTAGGAGCACTGCCTTTCTCCTCTTCATTTTTTCTGGCAATACACACTGCTTCTCTTCCATGTAGGGTGAAAGATGTATAGACTGCTAGTTGTCAGTGCTTGCAAGTAGCCATTTAAAAGCAGATATTTTTTGTCAGCATTTTTATTTGTGAAGCCTCTATGACAGATTTGGAAATTGAAGCCCTTGATTTATCTCCAGGCTGCAAACTAGGCGGAAGCAAGGACACCGGGAGCCTTAGGAACAAAATTACAAACATGTCATTACCTCCTTTAATCTGCTCTTGTTTCTGTGAAATTGCTCCAGACAACTCCAAAAATCCATGTGCTTTTACAACAGGAGAAAAAAAACCTCTTTTTCAGCTATTTTCCACTCATATTATTTGAGGCTACTTGCTGTTAACTTGTGTAAAAGCAAAGGTTAGTAAATATACTTCTCTGTAATATGTGTAGGAAGCTAAGCCAACAAAATTGATCAATACATAAAGCATTCATGTCTATGTATGCTTTTTTAATATTTTTGAAATTTTGTCTGACCCAAGGACAAAACCAGTAGCAAGTCACACTTGCATTCAGTTCAGGCCATACTTGGCATAACACAATGCAACATCTGGCACATTGAAGCCATGACTGACAGACTCCAATCAAGATCTGCATGATGGAAGTAGCAGGGGTTATTGTAAAACAGAAGCAGAGGAGCTATTTTGAAGAATGTTGCAAAAAACCTAACTCCACTTTGTCTGTGCAACCCTTTTCTGTCATCTCTTCCTTTTCTACTGCACTGGAAATCTACACAGAAGTTAGAACAATGAATAAATACCTGTGTTTGTATTGTTAGCCACAGGACAACATCCATGGATGACTGGAAATGCAGAGCAGAGGAGCTGAGGGGAGGCCTGATGGGGGCTGCACCCCCTTATGAGGGGAGAGGAGGGGCAGCATTGAGCTCTGCTCTGTATGATGGCAACAGGACCTGAGGGAACGGCATGGAGTTGTGCCAGGGGAGGGGCAGCTGGGGGTTAGAAAAAGGTTCTGCACCAGAGGGTAGTCAGGCTTGGAAGGGGCTGCTCAGGACAGTGGGCACAGAGTTCAAAAGATGTCGGGACAACAGACTCAGCAACAGTGGCCTGTTTTTTGAGTGGTCCTGCATGGAGCCAGGGGTTGGACTCAGTGATCTTGTAAGTCCCTTCCAACTTGGAATATTCTACAAATCTGTGAGATCTCACTGCAGATCAGATCTGGAAGAAAGACATTCTGCCTAGGCCTACTCAGAGCCCATAGCATCCAGCACTTGTGCGACTAGCGTACGGCTAAAACCAAAGCAGTGCTTGGGAAGAGGAAGAGTTTTTTTTCCCCTCCTTTCTCAGGTGATTTGACTTTGCAGAAGAAATGACAGGTCCCTAGCTGTTAACCTGAAATATTCTCATCATCATTGACCCAGTAAAGCTGTAATCTTATTCCTCCTAGAGCTGGTAGTGGTGACAAACATGCCCTGAAGCAAATGTGAGTGCCTGCAGAGCCATACCACTTTACAGGAGAGCACTTGAGCCAGAACTGAGAACACTGACGCTGGGGACTGTGCAACCCCATTACCCTTCCTGGTAAATCTGCCGCTTGACCTGCTTTCTGGAAGAGGTTCAGGTAGAAGGCTCCAGTACTGGGCCCAAATGAATTGTTGATTTATTATAGGCTCAGTTGATTTGGCAAAGCTCCAGAGAGGAGTGGAAGTTCAGACAAATTTTTTTTGTAAGCATTTCCTACTATTTATCTTTACTCGTTGATTTTTATTTTTTTTTCTTTAAAACATGCCTGTTGTCAATGGGCTGAAGACCATGTTCCAGGCAGTTAGATCCACTCACACAGAGCTCCAGTTTCTTTTCCAGGAAGCAGGTCCTAAAGGTCACATCAAAGCACATGATTTTAATCCTTACACACCTTTACCAGTCCATTCCTTTGCATTCAAACTTATTTCTGCTACATAAAATCACTACCTAACTCTTATCACAATCCTCTTTTGAAAATAAAAGCAGTAATCTGTCAGAAAATTTGGATGCTATATCAAATGCAGTTTAGTTGTACTCACTGCCATGTTACCATTGTTATTTTTCAGAGATGTGATCATAGAAGTGCTGGAAGTGAGGATAGAGCCTATTAGACAAGAAGGCAGAGGCTGAAACTGAAGACAAACAACTACCAAAAAGCCCCTAAATATACATTATTGATGTAAAAGCAAAAAAGACACAGGGCTGAGTTAAGTTTAAAGAAAGCTATGAAAGCTATCATGAGTTGAATTTTAAAGAGGAGGCTACTTACAGAAGTGCAAAATGAAGTATGATGTACTTCCTCTCCTCCCGCTCTCCCATGCTTCCTGATCAGAGAAATGAGTAGAGCAGCAGGTGAGGTCAATGACAGATCACTCCATGGTAAAGGTAAGGTCATGTGTCCCCACCCCAGAAGTCTATCAGCTCAAATAAGAGTGATAGGCAAAAGTCTGTGGGGAGGCAAGGCAGGGAAAGGAGAAGACTAAATGGTACTAGAGAAAAGTTGCTCACACTGTGACTTCCTCTCTTAAAAATAAATAAATAAATAAATAAATAAATAAAAACAGAAAAGTTGCTGTTATCAGAATCACAGAATGGCCAGGGTTGAAAGGGACCTCAAGGATCATGAATCTCCAAATCCCCCTGCCACAAGCAGAGCCACCAACCTCAGAAGGCTAAACTACTTCTGGAAGTTCAAATCAGTAATAGAATCAACCCAAGAAAGAAAGGAGTTAATCACTGAGGATTAACAGTCTAATTATTAGCCAATTGGGCTATCGTAATGATGTTTGCTATTACTAGGTACTTAGGTTGGAAGCTGTCTTCCCACATGAGATTGATCTTTGTGATGAGTGAATAAATTTGCTTCATAACTTGACCATAACAATATAGAATTATAGCTGTAAATTACTGTTTTAATGTTTTCACTTATGGCATAAATACTCCTTATTGCACAATATTCATAGTCTTTCATAATAACTATGTGTGGAATTTCACTATGGGTGCATAATTTCATCATTTATATGCCATTCTGTATTATTTGGGAACAGGTAAATTTAAAATGTATTATTACATAGCCTCCACTTTGGTGGAGATCATTTTAGATAAATACCACAAACTGTAATTGCAGTGCCTGTTGTTAAAATGAAGTGTTCATCCGTTGAAATATATGGATTATGGATGCAGTGGAAATGTTCTCATGTCAGTGAGATGAGAATTGTGTCCACAGTATGGAAAGATCACTGAATCTGACTTTTTTTTATTCTAGAACTTGTGATTGACAGACTACCTTATTACATTACTTCACTACTTTTTTTTTTTTTTTCCCCTCCTTAACTTTAAGAATATCTAATGAAATTAATCACAGCCTGGAGGAGACAGTTTGAAACCTGAGAAGAATTAGATTTGTCAGCACAGGCTTTACAACTCACTTGGACTAATTTGCTACTGGCAAATACATCACTGTCATATACTTCTGTAAACTTCGCGTTTGCAGTCTTTTGAACTAACCATACAAGCTAAAGCATTGAAGTCTAAGAGAGTGATAGAAGTGTTGATGCAAGGTTTCTAACTCTGCAGTAGTTCCAGTAGAGATGTATTGTTATACTCCCACATCTTCTAATAATACTTATTGTTTCACTCATATCAGAAATGCAGAAGGAATGGGAGAAAAAAAAAAGTTTGTTTCTAAACAAAGCAAAGAGCAGCTAAAGTGAAAAATTAGAGAAAGTGAACTGTACAGGAACATATATAGCGTGTAACCAGGTTGTACATTAGCATCATGAAAAATCTTTGCATCATTAAGATTATTATTAATTGGTTTACACATTACTTTGTGTCTCTTGAATGGACAAAGAGGGCTGCGTTACAATATACCCAGACTATACAAGCATCTTATAAGAGAAAAACAAAAGTTAGGAGAAAGTCTCCAGCAGTTTTTGCCATTTCAGTACTTGCCACTACTGTCAGTTCCCTGTAAGTTATTGATTTCTATTTGAAACAAATAGCAGGAACAATATCTATACTATTAAAACTCCTGCACTAAAGCAAAACCTTAATTATGACCTCATATTCTCTTGAGTCAAGATATCGACACATCTGACTGTCACACAGCCCATCTGCAACCAAAGTTGTTTTGCTTTTACGTTGCTGAAGGTGCAATGTAAAGACACTGATATTGCAGTGAGAGATGAGTCGTCCTGTGAGGGGCTTGATTTTTCTGTTTCAAGATTCAGAAATACCTGCTCATTTCCAGACTGGGCAATGTAGTTCCAACTATATGAGATATTTGAACTGAGATTATTAGTAAATGTAGTAGATCCTGCTGAATTCAGTTAATTTCTTCATCAGTGGTTGTTGCAGGTGTTTGCCTTCCTGATACTGTATTAACACAAAGGCAGTTCTAATAGGATTTATAAGATATGTGGTAACTAACAGAGTGGTAACGGATAAAGGCTAATTTTTAAAAATGAAGTCTCAAAGTGCTTTGAAAAGTTGCCTTAAATATTACCTTTATTTTCTAGATGGGAAACAGACATGGGAAGGATACGAGACTAGCTGAAAAAAAGAAAACCCAGTAAAACCTAGGAGTCCTGAGACTGCTTTTGCTTATGTCAATTAAAGAGCTTTGGGGAGTAACTTCTCCCCTCAAAAAAAGAGGTTGATCCCAAAAGTCCGTGTAGAGAGGGATAGGAAGATCTTTTAGAGAAGCCTAGGCACTTGAGTAAGTATATTTAGAGACATCAGTACATAGATCTTGAAAAATTTTGAGGTCGGATTGGATGTCGATCTGTATTCTAGAGAAAAGCTGCTATGGGATTTTTGATTAACAAGAGGTATGGGCACTTGAGTAAGTGAGGTAACCTTTGGCATTACTCATCAAAGAACAGTCCCCTCTGAGATGCCATTTTGCATTATGTATTTCATCTGAATTCATTACAGTAGGAAATCATAAGAAACCTAAGTATTTCCAGATTGTATTTGTTTTGTTTTTTTTTATCATTATTATTATTTAAGCAAAACTTTTCAGTCCATTATAATCCTTTGTTTCTTACCATTTTTCTTGATTTTTGAATATCGGGTATTTCCTGAAGTCTTACTTGGCGCATACCAATTTACACTACAATAGGAAGTATTACGAAGTTAAGGTGTCCTCAAAAATTTGTTACATTTTTCTTTTCAGAGTATGGCAAAAGGAGAGATTATGAGCAAAGGGACCTTTTACATGTCTTACAGAGACACTTTTGCATTCAGTTTAAAGTCTTCCTTAAAAGAACTGCTACTGTAATCCACATCAGCCTTCCAGATGAAGCTGTTAGAGCAGTCCCATAACACAAGACTTGGCTGGATCCTGGTGGCAGCTCTTTGTCAGCCAAGAAGTTGGTTTTTCACAGCAAACTGTGCAGTTGAGTGGTTGTGTTGCCAGCAAAAAACAAGGGAATGTGAGAAACATGGGTTATTCACACTGTGCTGGGCACTGTGTTCTTTAGAAATCATACGCTCCATATTCTTGGAGCTTAGCAGAGTTACTGAGAACAGCTTTGCTTTTATATGGACATTTAATTTCCAGACCTTTTCCTGTGTTCCTACAACTCTCTCATGTAACTAGTTCTCAGCAGTATCTGCTCATGCTTTTCCTCTGTCACATTAGCCAAATCCTCCTGTAGTCTATCATGGAACATCCCATGAATCCCAGTCAAGATATAGAACTTTAGAGAAAAAAAAAACAAACATCCAGTCCCCCGAATATTTTTTTGTTCCCAGTTGTAATTGAACATTTTCTAACTCAAAACAAGGACACTTCACTAGCAATATGACTGTGCCAGACACTCATCCTTCCCAGTATTATCCCTCTTCCAATTTCTGAGCATCTGCTTATATACAAGCTGTATGGCTGTTTCTACATCTTGGAAGAAGTCAGTGCATTTAGATGCCACTAATTTTTATCTAGGGTAGAAAAGACATGGGACAGTCAGAAGGACTGGAATATTTCTTGCAGTTTCTTTCAGATGGCTCTGATGCTGCCCAACAAGAACATTGACTTAAGAAGTTATTCAAAAGTGTGCGCGTGGGGGGGGGGAGGTAAGGGGAGGAAGACAGGGAAGTAGAAAGGGAAGCAAAAAAAGAAAAAGCCTGAATGAAAGCTTTCCTTTCCCAGAACAACACTACATCAATCCCTTTGCAAAAGCAATAATTGTGTTCTATATTTATGTCCATCTGTATCAGGTGTAATTTTGCAGAAGTCCAAGGAGTTAGCCTGCTTCTTACAATGAGCTAGCTTTAATAGAAGTCATATTTATTTCTGTGACTCTCTTCACTTTGTTTCATACATATGTGATGTTTATCAAATCATTGTTGGTTCCTTATTAGAAAAACTAAATCAGAGCATAAATAAACTCTCTTCATATACAATGATCCCAGTTTCTAAGGAATACTTCATTCCATTTGCAAGAGATTTTCACGACTCTCACAATGAACTCTGTGGCTCATGAAATTCTGACATCAATCCTCTCTCCTTTCTTTCAGTTAATTGTAACAAATTTCATTGCCTTGTTGTAAAGGAGATTCATTCTGAGAAGGCAATTCCTACCCTAGATACATAAGAAGGTGAAAGATTTCCAAGTTTCGTCTCCTGAGCATATTAATAACGCACTGAGGTTTGGCTTCTTGCAGTATGAATTTAATGGAGGGGTATTAGAGTTTTTCTTAGCTAATAAAGAAGTGAGGATGACTGAGAGTCACTGTTTCTTATTCTTTTTTGGCAAGCACCCGACTAAGTGGGTGGCAGCTGGTGACAAAGGCTGTGACCGCACTTGCCATTCTCTTGTGAGAGCTGAAGCAGAGCCTTGGCCTGCAGTAATTGCTGCTGAGTTCCAGCATGGTTAGGGAAGAGAATTATGCAGATGTAAATATTTATATCAAACATGATAGTTCTAATTGGAGCTGCTAGTGTAGCTACACCCTAGAAAAATAGGAAGGGCTTAGACAGTGTCATCATTTTCCATTACTTAAGGGAGGTGGTGGTGTCTCTTGTGGCTCTAGGAACCTTAAGCAATTGACTTCTGCTTTATGGTCTACTACATATTTTATGCTGAAGGTGCTGCTTGTAGGCAGCTCACTCTCTCCTGGACTCCTTACTTCAGTGCATGTTTTTAGTGGTATTCTTTGATCAGTTTGAATGCCACCTGCAAGTGACAGTGAAAATCCTTCCTGCCAGGAACCTGATGTGATGCCTCCTCAGTCCCAGCTCTGGGAAGTTTAAGGCATATCAGCAACTCTGAATGTCAGTTTGCCCTCATCTTCTCTTTCAGAGTTTTTTCTCTGTTTCCACCTTTGTTTTCAAATTTCTGTTTCATTTCTTTCCTAAATCTTTCTGTCATCTTAACTGAATCTTTTCCCCATCCCTCTTTAATTGTGAACCTCATGATGCTCACAGTGCCAGGTGAGGTGGCACTGCAACACGTCCTCCTGACACCACTTTCCCTCATCCTTCTCATATTTCTTGTTCTTTCCCATCACACTCAGCAAATACAGTTCTCTCCCCACTGTTCCCAGTTCCTCATGGGAACAGTTACTTGTTGGTTTTGTGTTTTAAAAGGAGGTACTGTACTGTCTGTTTTTGCACTACAAAAAGGCAGAATGGTCATGATTCATTTCCCGAATGAAAACTCAGACTCAAGGCCCCAGTGGAATTGAAACTAGCCAGACTGTATTTCCCTCCTATTGAAAAGAAATAAAAAATAATGCTGGCAGAGAGAGTGATTTGGTGTTTGAATCACACACTGATCTGGTGCTCCTGCTGACACTGGCACTCTGTCAAGCTGCAGAGCATCCAAGGATCAGTGGCACAACCAACAGCTGCCTTCCCACCCTGGAGGCAGCAAATCAGGGACTGATGGTAAAGCTCTATGCCACTTGAATGACTATGGCCTAGTTGTACTGAGAATAGCAGGCAAACTCAAAATGTTTTTCTGTAATATTTGCTGTACATATTTGTGCCTCCTCTAGGCTGAATATACCTTTTGGTGAATAACGTTCACAAAAATTGCTAACCAATGAGTGAATCTAGAGCTAGTTTACTTGTGCTACACAAAATATCAGCACCAGCTATACAGATGTAAAATAAACATTAAAAACATAAAGCTGTGTCCTGAGAGAATACAGTAGATATAAAATCATGAGCTTGGAACAGCAGAACAAGCTGGAGCTACCTACTTGGTAAGAATGAGGCATAGAAGAATACATGAAATAAGTCCTGTGTTTGTGTGTGTATGTCTATACATCTGTGCCCCTCTGCCTGTGCATTTATAAGCTTGTGTGAGCTAAAAAAAATGAAACCTCCAAATTGCAACACTACTAATTTCATACAGAAGCACAATGCTGCATTCACGTTTCACTAACCTGTGTTATGAAATGTGAACAGACTTCTTACGCTCTCTTAACCGCTTGTCAGAGGAGAAGCTTATGATGTGTAAATGAATCTCTGTAATGACCTACTGACCTTCTTCCCTTCTACTCAGTGAAATGTAGTGCTCAAAGAGGATTTCAACTGCTGCAGGAGGGTTGTAGTAAATGAGGAAGATGCATGAGGCACCCAAAGAATGGTTGTGGGAAATCTTATCTCAGCCTTGCAACAGTCCAGTGTGAGAAGATTACTTCTTACCTGCAGCAGCTTCAGCATCCACATGCAGACTATACATCTGACAGTCAGATGTGCAGCATTCGTTTGCTAGCTGAGAGAAGAGGGCACCAGTCTTAATTGCATCCTGGAAAACAATATTAATGGATTGTGTAGTCTATGTGGAAGGCCCACAACACATCCCAAACTGGTGCAGTTATATTTCTAACCTCTGAACAGGAGCACTGCTGCTCTCCTCTACTGCAGCAGCCATGACTTTTGCTTACCAGCTTGAGGCAACAGAGACATCTGAAGGTGGTGGCATCTCTTCATCTGTGGCACTTCTCAGGCACTACAGTAGAACAATGGAGAAAACTACTCCTGGCCATGAAGAGTACCTTCAAGCACCCTCAAAGGGGTGGCAAATTTGGCTGCATTTTCTTAGCAAGCTCAGACTGCTCACCGTAGTTGTCTTCCTACATTTTTTGGAATTTAGTCTGAGGTCCAGATCTTCATTTTGAAGGCCCTGACAGGCCAGATTTGGGAGCAGCTGAGAGACTCCCTAGAGCTCTTAAGTGTAAATTTCCATCAGTAATATAATTCCTCCAGTACAATGAGGGCTTTACAAGGAGAACATCCTAAAATCGGAACATAGAATCCCACAGGAAGAAAAGACCATCACAAAGGCCACTATTTCTTCTTTAAGTGCTTTTTATAATCTACACTTCTTACTTAAAAATAGGGGAAAATGAAATAAATGAATAAATAAGACACAATGCTTCATTGCACACATAGTCCTCCATGGGGAGCAGATGAGAAAATAAATATGACAGCTCTTACTCATGTTGCTTACTGCTGTTCTGTAGGGTAGTCTCACTGTACATTAGTGAGTGCAATATAATGATGTGCTTTAACTGAATCATATCATGGCAAGTGCACTTCTTTCTCTAAGGTGAGCATTAGATGGTCCAGAAAGAGTAAAAATGCTCCAGAAAGAGTAAAAAAAGAGAAAAAGAGTGGAGCAATTACAGAATTATAAGAAATATTTTCTTTTACCTGAGCCAAAGCTGGATAGTGTTCTGACACAAAACCAAAAGCCTTTGCAAAAGGTGTACTTTTTAATTCTCTGTACTTTCTGTTCAATTTCATTTGTCCGGGTCCAAATCCCGATTTTCTTATTTCTTCTTCTCTTTGTATCTTACATATTCCTACATGTCTATAAGCTCAATTAGCCTAAAGCCCCTTGCAATTGCAAGCACTGCCTGCTTGCTGTGCATTGGCATCAGTGTTTGGAAAATGTTTCTCACTGTACAGTAGCTCTGTGATTCTGCTGATTGAACCAGATTCTTCTAGCACATTGTGCAACTGAAGCTCTAGAATACAGACTGAAAAGAAGAGCCGCAGCATGTCAGGTTCCCCTTTGGTCCTAAACCTGGAGAGGGTCAAACCTGTTTCCCAAGCTATTGGCATGTGCACAGCTTTGCCTCCTCCCCCTGTGTGCTCCCTTTCCCCAGCCAGCTGCACAACTTGGAGGACGTGCTCCCTCACAATATACTGAGCAGGGACACTTGCTATCCTCACCAGCTGACATTAGTGCTAATTTCCTGTAAGATGCTACAGAACAAAGAAGAGGGCTCTCTCTAAAAATCTTTCCGGCTTGCTTAAAAACACTCTCTGTTTTCCTTTTTTTTTTTTTTTTTTCCTCCATGCAGCTTGCAGAATCAATAAAGCCCTTGCCTCTTAGTCTTGAGCAGCAGAGGAGCTATTGCGACCAACTCAGCAGGAGCAAGAGCTCGGGTAACTAAGTAGCCCAGAGCTAATCAAAAGTGCCCTCCTGTGGCTCAAGATGCAGCCAAGTGCTTGAAGGAGAACCGGAAGGCAATGTAGCATGACTCTTTTGTCAAGCTAGGAACCATCTTCATTATCTTCCATGATTATCTCTACATTTCGCTAATTGTACTTATCTTTACCTTGCACTTGACAGAGTGTTGCTCTGTAACATTATTTCTGAAGGTTGTATATCTTTATATAGATACTTGATACTATGAAAAGAGGGAAATAATTTTTTTTTTTTGCATCCATGTATAATGTGATGGCCCAGCACAGAAAGGCTCTGTATACAATTAAATTGTTCTCAGTATTCCATGAAATTTCAAGCAATCTTTACAGGTGTTTTTGTTTTTTTTTGTTTTTTTTTGTTTTTTTAAATCATGTTTGTTTCCACTTATATTATTCTCATTGAAAAAGAAAGCAAAGCAAAACAACAAACAAAAAATAAAGCTGTATTTTTGTCTCTATACTGTGAGGTATAGAGAAGGCAGGTAATTTATTGCCTATTAATAAAAACATTTTTATGTATATGAAATGTCTGGAGACATCCAAGATGTCCTGTTCACTGCAGGGGAGTTGGACAAGATGGCCTTTAAAAGGTCTCTTTCAACTCGAACAATTCTATGGCCCTATGATTCTATGAAGCAAATGTAAAGATCTTGTTTTTTTAAAGAGAACCATTCAAGGGACATAGTAGATTAAAATCATCACAGTAAGTACCTACTCAGGCAGGGAAAGGCACACAGTAAAACGCAGCTGTTGAAATGTTTGGTTGATGAATGTGAAAAGGACAGTGCTAAAGAATAACAGCTTGAACACATAAATGTATAAACATGGTGGTAGATTGTGTCATTCTGTAGATTTTTTTTTTTTGAGGTACAATGCAGAATTTCAGCACGCTTTGTTTCAATTAATGGTCAAATGACCCTGAGGATCATCTTGTATTCTCCACAGTTGCTGTATTTAAAAAGCATGCTATTGCACATTTATAAATTCCTTAAGGAAACATATCTTGATTTAGAAAAAAAAGAATCAAAGAAGAAATCTGCTGAATGCAACAGGTCTGTACATTTCCTAAATGAATGCCTAGTTTAGGTCATAGGAAAGATACACCATCAGAGATGCACAATGGCACCAAAGAAAAACTGTATAGAGAAACCAGCTTCAACTAGTGTCCCACTTTGTATCTGGAACTTGTTTCTTTTAACAAGGACTCCTCAGAATTTCCTCTTTCCCGTTATATTTGCCTATCTTCCTTTGACCCCAGTGGCCTTTTGTCCTTTAATTAAATTAAAATCAATTAAAGGTGGTAAGTGGTATAGAAAACCTTGGTTGAATTCTCTAGTTCCTTCGAGATTGCTGGACCACCATTTAAGTCCCACAGCCTTAAATGCTTTTTCAGCACTTGACCTCTTCAGAAGCATGAGTTTCTTCTATAGTAAGGACAGCATTCAAAAGTTACGTCATCAGTCAGAAGGAACTATAAAGCAATATATAGTAAATAGTTTCTAAACATTAAATAAAACAATTGAATTTGTAATTATCTGTAAAATACCAATGTCTCTTAGATTACTTTCTTAGACAATTTGTGTAATCTCAGAGCTAATATTTGAAGATGTATGTAACAGTTCTATTAGAAACAGCAAAATTGGCTCAGTGAACAGTCTGTGTGTACAGCCACTGGTCTAAATCAACTCCACTGCCAATCTGGCAAGCACAAAGAAATACACTAAATGAATATCAAATGAATAGACAATTCAGAAATGTCCAACAGATAACTAAAATTGAAATTTTATTTTTTTTCAATAATATTCATCAGACATTTTTCTGACAAGACTTTTCTGAAAGATGAAGTGCAAATGGGAACCCTGTAAGAATGTTTAGAGGAATTGTACATGACATTTTTTTAAGCGCCACTAAGTACACATTGAATACTTTGTAAGTATATAGGCATAGCAACATGCAAGTGTCATGTACCTAACATTACAATATGCATTTTGTCTGCTTGAGGTTATTAATGAAGAAATTAAATGAAGTAAATGTGTCTCCACCATCAGTGCAATATGTTTAATTCCCAGGGGTTTTGTTTTCAAGGTTGTGGTTTTATTTTTGAATCATTCAAATGTATCCTTCCAAAGGTGTGAACTGCCAGCATAAGAGCAGTGGACATTGGACTTCCCTGGAAAATATACTTATGCTGACTAAATAGATAAAGTTGTTCCAGTCCTTTCACAAACTGTGTCTTACTATTTATTCTAGGAAAATTTCTGCTGAACATTTTTCTGTAGCTATAAGATATCTATACTCAGAGTAAAGGATGCACAAGGAATGCTTTGTCATTCTGTTGTAAAGGAACTAAAGAGCAACTCAAATGTGCTTTAACAACTCAAGCCTTATCCTTTTGAGATCAATAGGCGTATTGTATCCAACTTTTATGGAAGCAGAACATATATGAACTCAGTAATCCACGAGTTCACTCTCTTGGCTCACTGCTGAGGATGAAGCAGATGACTGTAGGTTGTATTTGCATATTTCTATGGATGCTGTACAGGGGTATAAGGAAATCTGCTTTCACTGAAAAAACACAGCATGAGCAACTGTGCATTTACTAGCTTTAAGCAATATGCATAGAAAGGAGGGAAAGAGGAAGTACTAAAGAATTCAGCTCAGCAGTTAAAGACTTTTCCACTCTTAGCAAATGATGTTAACAGTTAATGATTATCATTATCTTTTTTTTTTTTTTAATTTATAAAAGCCTTCCTTTTGAATATATTATGAAGACCCTTCAATAGTCTTGCTGTAGAAGAAGACTAAGAAAAGAGTATGTTTAGAAGCAAATAGTATCTATTTTCCTCAGCATTATGCATGAGGGCAGGATAAGGCTTCATATAGTTTGTGCTGAAGCGTGCAATCAGAGCTCACGCAGGAAGCACTTCTGGTTTAATCCTGAACACAGAGACAATGCTGAAGTGCTGACCCCAGAAGGCTTGGTTTTGCAACGGAACTCTTAAAAAAGATGAAAATAAAAATCCTTCAACATTTCTCCAATAATAACATAGACTGGTCCTAAAAAGAGCCTGTAAAAGAAGGGAGACTTTGTTTTCTATCTCCTTTCCAATCAGACTGCTGCTTCTAGCCCAACAGAGAATAAATTACTCAAGACACGGAACATGGAGAGCAGATCTATCATAAACACAGACATCATTAAGAATTTTTTGCAATCTGCTGAGAGATGTCCTGCTATAGGAAACCCCTAGAAATACAGTCAGTGTATTGGCTCTACACCATCTTCTGTCTATACATAAATACATTAAACAGTGCTGAAGAAAATGAACACAGCTTGGAAACAGGGTGATTCCTAGACATGGGAATAATTCCCTAAAGGACTGCTGGAAGCGCACAAAGCTTAAAGCATCCCGAGAACGTGGAGTGATACAGAAGTGTGCTGTTAAACCATGTTTATACCTTTATTTCCTCCTGAGTTAAAGCAAGTGCAGAGTGCTGGGTTAGATTCACCGACAGCAGGAAGGAACTGTGCTAGCCCTCTGTCAGTGCTAATAGACAATGCTCACTTGTGTTGGAGTTACTAGTTCAGATCCATTCTGAAAAACCATGTAGGACACCTTTAGGAGTTTCCACTTCTGATGAGTTTCTACTCTGCTCTGTTGACGTCAGAAGCAGCTCAGCCTATTTCATGTTCTATTATTGTTTGCAATAGTCCTTCCCTGTCCAACATGCATTGAGTGTTTTTAATGTAAACATGCTCTTAAAATATGTTGAAATAAGTAAGAGACATGTCAGAATATCTCAAAAATAGTGGTATTGCATATTTAATTCAAAAGCTTGCATGTGCTTTAAAAAGTTTCTCTTCAAAACTGCATGCCTTTTACTGGAAAGGAATTGTATAGAAGTTGGATTGCATGCCACTGTCTAGTACTGACTAAATATTGATATGGTATAGCAGTTCATTTTTAAGCTGTTTGGGATGAACCCCCAGCCAGTGTAAATTGGCCCACATTTAAGGCAATAGAGTGAAGCTGATTTATACCAGCTGAGGCTGTGTCCTTATGCCCTATTATAATCCCAAAGAATCCCAAAGTTGGCAAAGAATAGGGCAAGTATTACCAACCTAGGCAATATTTTCTTTCTATTTTTAGCAGAAAAACAAAATTACAATCATCTTATTTCAAAATTACACCAAAGACTCAGTAGTAATTTAAAACGTATACAAATATTTCGTAGCTAGTATTCAGACTAAGAGGTAGATGTCATATTCAAGGAATAGTACAATGTGGAAAAATGCTAACGGCAGTTGCTAAATACATCTATTTGTCTATTACATATGACACAAAGAAGAATTATAGCAAATGGCAGCTAAAAATAATAATTAAAAAAAGGCTTACAGTACCCTTTTCTTCTTTTGCTATACTATGTTATCTGTCTTTCAGTGCATTCCCTGTGGTGGGGTCTGATGGAAAAGTGGCAAGAATTAGAAGGATCGCTAATACAAAACTGCATGTTTACAAAACATCAGCTTTATCACAAAAGGCATCCTCCATGCTTTGAGGGAAGCATTTGGTACTTACAATTTAAGACTGCCTGGCATTACTGAGCAAGCGGTGGAAATTCCAGGTGAGGTGATTCAGCAAACTAGGGGTCAGAAAAATGCAGTTCTCTTTCTCTGTTGTGCCTGCTAAAAATACCAGGGCATATGGCAGCATATTTCAGCATCTTAACATACTAGGCTCCCCCGAGGACAGAAAAAAAGAGAAAACTTGTGCTGTTGAGCCTGAAATAGATTACTGAACAGTGTTGCCAGACGCAAAGAATGCTGGCAGCAAAGCCATCAGCACAGTCAGTGTTTGCCTTTCCTAAAGGTGTTTCAGTTATACTTAATGGGCCTTAAAGAGATAGAAATTAAAGCTAGTAAGAATAATGAGGAATATAAGCATTTTTATAAATTAGTTGTCATTGAAGGTAGAGGAATTACACATATTGCATTAGGATATCTGCTGCTTGTATATGTACCTTCCTGGTTTTCCTTGTGACTGTTAAGTGTTGTTCCCCTGCTTGAAATAATCAAAATGCATATTATAATTACATGGTTTTCCAAAATCCATACACAGCAAGTACAAGATACTTACATGTAAATACACTATATTCACCTATATTTTTGCATAGTTTTTAGTGTGTACTTTGTGCCACTTAATAAAAGCATTACTCGCATATTTTTGTTTTGTTTTTCTCTATTCTACAGCTTATTCAATTAAAGTAGAAGTAGCTGGATTTTGGTATGTTCATCACAGATTACCAGTTCCTTGGAGTGTAGAGATCAAATACTTGGAGGAGTCTGGATAAGCAGTGGGGAAAGCTGCAGTGTGAGCATGACGTTTTAAATCACCTCCTTAATTAAGAAATATTGTATCAGATTAACAGCGCTAATTTCATAAACTTACCTTTAATTTGAATGGAATTATAAAGGTAAGAACTCTGTTTTCCTTTTGGTAACACTTTACAATAAGTGGCACTAAATTACACTATAACGGCTATGTTACAGGGAAGTACATGTATCTACGCTGTAACTGCTGAAAGAGCTACTGTACATGTGTGTACATGGTAACTTCAGTGTTGTTACAATCATGAATTACATAATTACAGATGATTCTGTCCTTTCTTTTCATTGAAATAGTTATATATATATATATGTATAGTATACTGTCATGAAAATACACAAGATGTTAACTTTCATGTCTTATTTAGAAAAGTTGGTTTTCTCCACAAATTCCTTCATAGAGGGAGTCTCAGTGCAAGATGAACCACTCCTAAGAAATGTGAAAGCTTTTTAACGTGTTCTAGCTTAAAATTCTGAGCCTCAAAATTCAACATCAGGTTCCCTAAACTGTTTCTTGATTTGTCTGATGATGCTAAAAGAGTGTGAGGATGCACCCCTTGTCTTCTGATGCACAGCTTTCTTGTCCAAATCATGAGAATGTTCTTCAAACATTAGAAAAAAAGAAATTAAAAAAAAAAAAAAAAAAAAAACCAAACATTTGAAAGTGTAGAAATAATCAGCAACCGACATTGTAAACAGTACACTGGCAGAAACTAGCTACCTGGTTTTGAGAAAACTACTCTGCATGGGAGTAAGGGAGAGGGTGTCACACATATTTTGGCTAATGTCTTCCCATTCAGAGACTCCATTTCATGCATTTGCTGGGTACCTTGCAGCCATCTTCAAAGCAATCTTTCAGAATGGGATCTTGACTAAAGGAAACAGAAAACTGGTTTAAAAACCAGCCTACTGAAAATCATTAGCTTTGAGGCATGGTTTTACTTACAAAAGAGAATGATGCCTCTTCACACTTGGTACAGTAATTTCAATCTGTGAGGACTAGATAGGCTTGTGAAGTGCTACCCAGTCAGAATTTGCCATTTATGGCTGCTTGTTGTGGTTTTTACACCTGCTTTGCACAGATGTAAGTGACATCACAAGGTACAAGATAATGGAAGATCAACTGCATTAAAAATCAGCACATATGATTAGTTTTAATTGGAAACCAATGAAATAATACATTTCAACTGTCCAATTCATATCTTTTTTTTTTTTTTTTTTTTTTTTTTTTTTTTTGCAAAGTTTAAATGCTGTTTTTATACTGCTGGAGAAAATGGTTCAAAACAATCCTGCTTTTGGAGGTCCTGCCTGACCTTCATCGGGCAACAGTTCAAGTAGCAACTCTACTATTCAAACAAGCTGGAATTAGGAAGAATAAAAAAAGGCATAAACATCATACTTCTGGGGAATTCCACTTGAGCAAATAAGGCCCTTGTCCAGGGAAGCACTTCTTTTTATGCGTAAGAATAGTGCCTTACAGTTCAATGGAACTTCTCCCATGCCTGTCACTGAGTGTGTGCTTAGATGCTTAGTTCAGTTGGGCCCCAGGTACTGAAATGAAACCTTGCATTGTGTGACACTTTACTGTGGCTAACTGGGAGTTACAGTTGTGGCAAGAATCCATATTTTTGGTACTAAACTGAATGACTTCCTTTGCCAGCCTTTTTACATGTGCATGTTTTGAAAGACATGAATATCTTGTAAACCTATACTAGTTTTCAATGTGTCTAGTAGCACCTACCTGGTTCTCTCAAACTACCATATTATATTAACATATTATTGCATTTTTCCACAGATGGGTATGGAGTGAACTGTAAAAACAAGCATGCAATCACATCAATGCAGACTAATTTCTTTAAAATGTCATACTGTATATGATTTATTATGTTAACACTCAACCACATCATATTATTTATGTCTGTATATTTTGAAAAAAAGTGCTGCTTGATTGACGTCACCCTTTTTTCTTGAAATTAACAAGATAAATGTTTCAACAAAAACAATTAAAATACTCTAGTATTGTCCTTAAAAGGTTTATACTCTTTTGATAAATAATCTGACACAGCACCTTTATCTTCCATTTTTCCATACTACATGATGTCATATTCCAAACTCTCCCTTTCCCACACAAAAATAAAATCCCAGGAGAAAGTCCTTTACAGTAGACCATCATGCTTTTAGGCTTCACAAACAAGTACAGCAACCAGAGAGAAATATTCTTTTGTCAAAGGTGCAAAACTCAGGAGTACAACAAACTCCATCTAGACTAACTTGCATTCTCCAGTGTAGAATCATTACTAAGAGCTGTTATGGCAACCTTGTTACTTCATTGGAAGAGGAAATAAGCCAATGGGCTTACAGCGTTTTGTTGTCGCAGTTAAGAGCATGTGTTTTTCAGCTGTCAATTACACAAAAAAATTCAGAAATAATCCAAACAGAGACTTTCACTGTGGAGCTAAAAGCATGGCAGGAATTCTCTATCATTCACGGTGACATAAGTTTGTACCTCACAAAATGCATAGACAGGAATTTAATATAAAGAATTAGTCCATTTACTGTATACACAAAACATATATCTTTTGTTTTAACATTTCTATTTTTTTTTTTACTTTTTTTTTTTTTACTTTTTTTTTTTTTTTTTTTTTTTACTTTTTTTTCTTTTTTTCTTTTTTGGCAAACCAACATAGAGAAGCAGCTCTGGAACTGCCAAATTAAAAACTGATAATTTTTGCAACTCAATAGTATTTTTTAAGGATTGTAATCAAATGTGGTTGTAATTTAAAACCTGAGGCTGTGCACTGGTTGTTAGCATAAAACTACCTTTCCATATAACATTGTGCTTCCATTGTATAACAAAGAAAAACTAACAAGAACTAGAAAAGTTTGCTGCTGAACAGTGCTAGGACATACAGACAAAAAAAATACTTATACATGTTACCTACTCAGAATATTTATTTGAGTCATATCTAAAGGGATATAATGGACATTAGAAAATGCCTACTTGTGACTGACTTAGCTACTGCCAAAAAAGTTAAATATGTATCAAACAATGTTTAATTGAATTTATTATATGCACTATATACATATACTAAAATGTCTTGCAGTCATGCCCCATGAACGCTTCAAATTTGAGTAGGCAGGTGAGTCCATGTAAAGCAAATAAATTACAAAAACAGAAATTACTCACACACAAAACAAATCTCTAATCTTTGTAATCCCAAAAAAGCAGTAGAATGGAAAGACAAATTTGTTTCAAATGAAGCACTATTATCTAAATTTGCAGAATCAGTTTAGCTATTCAGCATGATTTTACCACTGAAACATGGCACTGCTGTCAAGGTACCATTTAAAACATAATAAAGCAAAGCAAAGCAAAACAAAAAATTTAGTGGATGGATAGTTGTTTTTTATCCCACCAAATCCAAGCACACAAAAAACTATTCTACAAAGACTTCTGTTTGTATTTCCTAGGGCATATGTCTCAAAAACAAGTTGCTTTTTAATTATAGACATGTATAAAACATTCTTTGTAAACCTCTAGTCTTAGACTTAACATTTTATGTAAGTAAATTAGGTCCTTACCTAATAGTATTTGTTATGAATATTGTTCTATGACATACCAGTAGGGATCACGGTAAAAGAAACTGAAAAAGAAGAAAGCTGTATAACATTTAAAAATGTAGAAAACTTGAATTAAGATGATGATTAACATTGTTAAGGCTGTATATTCAAGCACTGTATGTTAAGAGAGCAGTGGATATGAATTTTAGGCAATAAGAAATGTCCTGCTTTATACACGATGCTGTAATTATAGAATGGGGATGTCAAGAGCTGATTGTTGGTATAAACTGGCTACTTAGAGCAGGTATGCAAGTTAATAAAGATAGCAGAATATGGCAGAAATGAAGTCTGAAAAATGATAGCCAGTTTTCTCCACCATTCAGCCTGATAAGTAAAACTCCAAGATTCTAGTTCTGTATCTAAATGAAATACTCCTTTTTCTCCTCTGCATTGACTTGGCTGCCTTCTGCATTGATAATGGCTGTGTCGGCATCAGGTGCATCTTCAGCTCCTTTTGCTTCGTTTGTTAAATATGTTCCTATAGGAATCAGTACAACAGGAAAAAAAAAAAAAAAAAAAGAAAGAAAAAAGATTAGTTTTTTTTTAGCTTTACATTGTATTATAGGAAGTACATTTCTAACAGTGCTCCAATTGCTTCATGAATGGATGGATACTTTTACATTTTTAGTATGAATGATACTGGTAGGTTCAGCTTTCTACTTTGTCCATGAAATATCTATAGTATTAACACTGGTAATCCACATGCACAAATTCACATCTACTCATAGTAAATTAAAGAAATACCTTAAGAGAAGACCACCTTTTATGTAACTGCAGTAGTATGCAATATATTTTGTAATTATAGAATAAATGATAAAATCTCGGTTATTTCATGGAACAACTATTCACAAAAATCAAATCAACTTTGAAGATTCAGATATTCATAAATGCTTAAAAAAAAAAAAAAAAAAAAAAAAAAGACCACTTCTTTTTTGTACTTCTTTTTACATGATTTTACCTATGCTTAAATTTTACTGAATTGTATTACGGTCATTTCCAGGAATTACAAAACTGAGGTAGTTTCACTAACTAAATCCATTCATATTATACTAGCACACATTTTCATGATCAGGAAATGAATAAAAAGTATTGACCTTGACAACCACCTGCCCCTTCATGAAAAATGTAATTTATGTTGGCATAAGATTTATATGCTTTTGTTCAGAAATGAAAAACAAAAGAGGCACATTTCTACAGGTTTATTTTTCCCCTACATGGTCCAATCAAATTAAAATGTTATTTGCATCAGCTGATGTCTGCTAGCCATATGATTATCCTACCTAAATGATTTAATGAGTTAACACCAATACTAATCCTTTCTTCTAGGCTTTTTTTTTGGTGAGGATAAGCAAATCAACTGGGTTTTAACAACCCAGTCTGCAAGCTATTCAGAGGTTAAATCTCACAAAATGATTTCGGAATTAACTAGGTCAAAATGGGATCACAGAGAGGCTTAGTCAGAAGTCAGTGTCACTCCATCCCTCTTATCTCTGTTGGTGGTGGGGATTCACAATGAAAGGAATAGAATTCTTAAGGTGAAACCCCTGCATAAGGTAAAGCTTGACCTGGGAATGAAACTCTTACTCTGGTGGGACCATTAGCAAAAGAGCTACTGATCTGAAATTTCACAATCAGTATTTAAAATTATTTTTTTAGTGCTTGTTAGAAGTATCAGCACAAGGAAAATCTTGTGTATGTATATAAACATACATCTGTTGACTTGATATACTAGTTAATACTACAAGATCATATAATCAGGTGTCTAGAGCTAAAGGCTAAAATCAAGGGTCACTCTAAATCAATGATTTGTGACATGAACACATAACTAGACATCCTTTGCCTTAGCTAGTCCACTGAAAAACTGGACAGAAATTCAGAGACTTCACTCATGATTAGAGTGTGAATGGAGCTTTCTTGTCCAAACCATTCATCAGATGGGGGAAGGTGAAAGGGAAAAGCATTCCCAAGTGAAATCATGCCTTGCTTCCAAAAGGGATAGAAGTTCCACTAAATCTATCCTACCTTTATGTCTTGCCAGGTATCGACCAAGGAGAATTATAGAACAAAGTGTTACAAAGACAACTACAGCCACTATTCCTCCTATTAGAGCGTGGTCAGGTCCGGTCTGTCCAGCCAAAGCATTTGGATCTACAGGGAGAAACAAAAACCAAAAATGGTCCTACACAGAAAAAAACTGACAGGAAAAAATCACAATACCAAGTTTTACACTGATCATCCTGAAAATAGGGCATTTCCCTCTTTAATATTTAGCATGGTTATTCCCACATTTACTACCCATATCTTATCAACAACACAGTGCCGCTTGTATTCCCAGACTGTCAAAGCCCTGAGGACATCACAGTTATGAAAAATATTACCTTCTTCTTCTTTGGCAGAGGTTATTAAATGGGAAAGGTTTCTGGTTTTGTCCTCGTCATTTTACAACTGAAAACCTGGCCACAGCTATTTATAGAAGGAAAAACAAGGAACCGAGAATTGGGGATCAGATAGCATCAGCAGAATAGTGTCTGCATAATACATAATTTATAGACCTGATTCTCAGTGGGGAACCCTTATATATTCTCTTCCTCTCATTCCTATCCTATTGCACCAGAAATAAAAAGGCAGATAAAGTGCAGCCTTGCAAAGTCCCTCTACACATGGCTGAGTCTGCATGAATTTGGTCAGATAAAGGTATCGGGCAACCTGAAAGATCATCATTCATTTTCAATCCTCGGTTTGAGAGTTTACTATGAATACTCAATTAGTACACAAACGGAACGAGCTGTAATATATTCAACAGTGTATTCTCATGTCCACTTTACTAACTCTGGACAAGGTGCTACAATGAATGTTGTCAGATTTGAGCCTTCTGTGCTGGTCACCTGTCTATTCTGTTGGCTGGTGCTTTATGAATATTGCAAAGAATACTGGGAAATGACACTATTTAGAGGTGGGTAATTCTCTGGAACTTTTGAACAATGAATGAGCAATCTTTGTCAGCTGAAATATGCAAAAGGAAGAAAATATTACATCAAAGAATCATGTTAAGATTTCTGTTTTGATGAAAGCGCCTCAGCTACATGGTAATAGTAATTCTCTCAAGATGCTATTAGCATGTTCTCTATGTTGCTGTCAGTCTATACACACTGTTTCAAGGGCATTTCCCTTGTAGCAGCCATTTATATTCTACAAGTAGTCTGCAAACAATTTCTTTTTGCAAAGCAGAAAGGCAGAAAAAATATTTACAGATAAAAGAAGGCTACCCTGCAAAGACAATTAAAGTCCCTCTGATAATGCTTAGGAAGTGTGATTGTGTGACACCACAATTACGTTATGCTGACCAAGATCACCGTTTAATGGTGAGATGTATTTACATATCTACATACACACGTATGTATAAACATAGCATTATTCAGATGAAATGAAAGAGGCATGCTTTCCCCTCTCTTTGCAAAACATCAGCCACATGGAAACTCGAAGTTTGTTGGAGCACGCAGCAGTATGGGTCATGGTAATAGATACTGTTCTGCTCTTTACAGTCCCTGAACCCCTGAAGCATGGCTTCCTCCCCTGCTGCTGGCTTCAGATCTCCCAACCGTCTTCTGGCTGCTAAGAGGACTTATGGAAAAATGGCCACAGCACTTCTGCAGACATCACAGCAAACTAGTTAGGGACCTCAAGAAAGCTAGAAACACATTATAAAGTCCACTGTCCCTGCCCCTTCTCCATCCTCACGAAAATTCTGGCTCGCTATGTTGAGGAGGGGGGTTCAATTCAAAAGGCCATCGTCTCTATTTTGATCAAGAAGGACCCTCATCTCTGTGTGCCAGCAGCCTTGCGGGAAAAGGCAGGAGGGCTGAAATCTCATCCTGCCAGAGCCACAGCTTGGAGCCCACAGCCATCCTTCCCCAGGCCTTGCAGAGGCTCTGCTTTCAACAGCGCTTAGAAGGCAGTGATTACTCACTTGAGAAAATGGAAGGTGACAGCTTGCTGCAGGACTTTCAGTCTGCTTGAGCCATCTAGCAAATTCCTCCTTCTGTGGTGCCTGTGGCAAAGTTGCTGTAAACCTGCTTCCAGCAGCAAAAAGCAGCACCAATTTTGGCACTCAGGAGGAGCAATGTCCGTAAGTGCTGTATGTAATTTGCAGGAGATGCTCTTCCCCAGATACTGGGCAGGAGCAGGATGAATTTGTTTTCCCACTGATATACTTACATACTTGCTAATATAGTAGCATTAAAATTAACAAGTGAAAGGCAATATTTTGAGGGATAATATCCTTCCTAATGTAGAGTATAATACAGAGAAGGACTAGCATTGCACTTCATCCAGAGGTACTTTTTGAAAAGCTGATTGCAGCATACAAGCTCAATACCCAGATTTACACATCACTCTTATGTGAGCTTTAATAAGCACTGCAGACAGAAATTGTCGCATAAAGGTAATCACTATACACTGAAGTGAATATGCCTGTGTTTTCATCCTCAAGCGCTTTCCAGCATGTAGGTCCTTTCTTTAGCATACCTGATGCAGTGGACTGCTTATGATGAAGATTAATGAGATTCTACTGTTCCTAAAGTTTGACATTTTTAGCCTTAAATTTTAGTTCTTCATTGAAATGCAAAAATAGTATTGTATTGCCATTGAGAGAGAACTTTATGTTTCTCAATTTTTGTAAGATTATATTGATAAATATTGTCACAGAAGTCTATTCACAAAGAAACTGTCTATGAACTACTTTCATTCTCAAGAAGCCAAAAAAAGAAGATCCAGAGAACTACAGGCCAGTCAGCCTCACCTCTGTGCCTAGCAAGACGGTGGAGCAGATTGGAAATGGATAATAAATATGAGGTGATTTGTGGTGACCAACATGGTTTCACGAAGGGCAAGACATGTCTGATAAAGATGATAGTCTTTCATGATGGAGTTATGGTAGGTAAAGGAAGGGCAACTAACATCATCTACCTGGATTTGCGCAAAGTTTTTGACACTGTCCTGCACAACATCCTGATTACAAAATTGGAGAAAAATGGATGAATTGACTACTTGTTGGATAAGGAATTGGCTGGATGTCTGCACTCAGAGTTGCATTAAACGGCTCAGTGTCCGATTGGAAACTGGCAATGAGTGGTGTTTCTCAGAGATCAGTACTGGGACTGGTGCTATTTAATGTCTTTGTAGGCTGTATGGACAATGGGATTGAGTGCACCATAGCAAATTTGTAGATGGCACCAAGCTGAGTGGTGCAGATGATATGCCAGATAAAAGGGATGCTATCCAGAGGGACCTGGACAGGCTTATGCCAACCTCATGAAGTTTGACATGGGCAAGTACAAAGTCCTGCAACTCATGTGAGGCAATCCCAAGTACAGACAGAGACTGGGTGGAGAAAGGCTTGAGAGCAGCCCTGAGGAGACGGATTTGGGGGTCTCAGTTGATGAAAGACTCAACATGATTTGGCAATGTGCACTTGCAGTCCAAAAGGCCAATTGTATCCTGGATTGCATCAAGAGAAGTGTGCCAGCAGGTTGAGGGTAATGACCCCACCCCTCTACTCTGCTCTCATGAGTACTGTGTCCAGTTCTGGAGTCCCTAGCACAAGAAGGATATGACTCAGTTGGAGCAGGTCCAGAGAAGGACCATGAAGGTGATCAGAGGGCAGTAGCATCTCTCCTATGAGGACAGGCTGAGAGAGTTGGTGCTCTTCAGTCTGGAGAAGGCTCCAAGAGGACTTCAGAGCAGCCCTCCAGTATCTGCAGGGGACCTACAGGAAAACTGGGGAGAAACTTTTTATAAGTGCATGTAATGACAGGAGGAGGGAAAATGTTCTTTTTACTGCAAGTGGGTAGATTTAGACTAGCTGTTAGGAAGAAAATCTTTAGTGTGAGGGTGGTGAGACACTGGAACAGGATGCCAAGTGAGGTTGTGAATGACCCTTCCCTGGAGGCATTCAAGGTCAAGCTGGATGGGGCTTTGAGCAAACTGGTCTAGTGGGAGGTGTCCCTGACTATAGCAGGAGGGTTGGAACTACATAATCTTAAAGGCCCCTTTCAACCCAAACCATTCTATGATTCAGTGATTATTACCACAGAAAAAATAATCTTTTTAAAAGAAAAAAAATGTAAGGAAGGAATGGATGGAAGGGAAAGAAGTGGAGAAAGATCTTCACAAGAAGCCAATATTTTGGGGGGGAAACAAGCATCCTTTCATAGCAAAATGAAAACCTGCACAATATAAACAATGCTATGAACAGGAAGTGCTTCTCATAGAAATTTTCTCCTCATTGAAAAATAATGTTAACATTAAATATAAATATGCTCTACATTATGCATGCTGTGTAATGCACTATACATTTGCCATTCATTAAATGACCTAAGCCCCATGCCTGAATTATAGATCTGGAACTATCTACCATCTCATAAATAATTACTGTGTCAAAATGTTCCTGAACAGTAGCCGAAAGACAGAAAAACAGGGGTTTGGAAAATATAGCATTTTGTATTTTAGATATTTATAGAGTGACCATACACAATCTTCCAAGTGCTCTAGGCGTTTTTATTACCAGCTCTCTTCAGGGAGGATGCCCTTTATTATCTTCATGAGTTTTACCTGGTCTTAGCCTGACACACTCGTAACTCCAGTAAATAATGTCTTAATTATACAATTGTGCAATAAATTCTCATAATCAAGGGAAGAAATAAAAAAGGGATTAGTTTGTTAGACTGTTTTCTACTGCAAGAGCACAATAAACTAAAATAGTAATTGCCTGAGACACAGAAATTCAAAGTTCTTTATTAGTCTAGATCTTCAAAGATCAGTTCTTATACTGTTTATTTTACTCTTTGATTGGACTAAAGAAATCTTATAGCAAGACAATGCCAGTAAAGCCAAGGAGTCTTTTTTATTTGTTTCTGTCCTAAATTTAGGAAGTACTTTCGAAATACTGATTGCTGATACAGTGACATTTTCAGCTTCTCAGATTTACCCATTACTGTTTGTTCACAGACTTACAGAGATAACATACTTAAAATGAGTAAGAGGAAAGTAATAGATCATTCATTAAGAAGTGACACACATTGGATAAGACTTTACACCTATTAAATAAGGAGATAAGTGCATTTTCTGACTGAATGACTAAGTTTCAGCGTAGAATATTTTTATGTGATTTCACACATTAGCTAAGCAGAGAAATGCTGAAACAGTTTTTCATGCTTTTGCATAAAGTATATGATAATTATCCATCTAATTTCATTTTCTTCCTGCATAAGTTTCCTTTTTATTTATGCACAGTTGACTTGACTGAGCAGGCTGCAGGAAGGGGTCACATAACCCTTTTCCAAGCAATGGGAGAAAAAGAGCTGTGTATGCTGAAATGGTAGCATATTTTGGGGAATATGCTCAAGTAGACCTCTTTATTGTAAAGCTTAATTTTTGGCCCTGGTGATGAACTAAAAAAGTTACACAAAAATCACTTTGAGTATGACATGCTGAGCTTTTAGGGACCTAAAGTAATCATTTGTTTTGACCATTTATACTAAAAGAAAAATTGGAAATAAAGGCAATAATTTGCTCCAGAGCTTAAAATGCATTCTCAAAATGAAGACAAATTAAGCAGACATTATTTGAAAATAACTGTTCCTTAAGGCTGGGAAAAAAAAGGGATGTCCCATTTCTGACAAGTGCTGAAACCCCCAGCCTACAGTCACTTTTACTGATTTCATGAATAATCCATTACTTAGGCAAAATAGGACTGTTCCAGCAAGAAATCCTGTGGTGTAGCACCAAGTCACAATTTATGTGGCAGCAAAATCTCTTCAAGTAATTCCTCCTCCTTTCCAGGGCCTGTTATCATTCCCAGTACAATTTGCAAAGCATTCATACTTTGGGCAAAGATACTGTTTAAAGGGCCTGGCACAAAATCAGATCAATAAAGCAATGTGCATTTGGGGTTGAGGAGATCCAAAGCACAAAAAGAAACCCCACTTTGTCCTATTTGAAGAGTGTTGAGTTTATGCAAATGAAGAAGGGTAAGGTGAGAATGTGCAGTGGAAAGCAATGAAAGCTTCTGGAGAAAATCTAGCAAGGAACCACATCTACATGTTTGAGTACTTTTAAGTGCCTTTGTGAAATAAAATGCTAAAATTACAGAAAGCAAGTAATGGACAGGACTCTTTAGTTCTTCCTTTTGAATTTTGAGAAGTTCACCAGTGAATATAAGCTAAATTAGAAATATTCCCCTTCACTAAGACATATTTCAGCTGAGCTTCCTAAAGAAAGAGAGCTTTTGTGATCATGCTCTTTCATTCTCTTCAAATTGCTTACTTAGGAACTATGGATCAATTACAACCAATTTTAAGAGACAGTATAGATCTCAAGATCATTGTTTTCCTGTAACTATCCTGAAAGAACAGGATGCCGCAGGAGCTCAGACCTCATTAGATATCAGAGAACCTGCAGGAAGGATGCCTTTAGAAAAACCCTAATAGAGACAAAAAGCTTCATACAAAATCTGTGCCCTGAGATCAATTTTTCAATAAAGGTTTCTCCCCATTGTGATTTCTTTGGCATATAATAAAGCACAGGTCCCTTTTGAAGCTTTTCACACCGTTAGGAGACATTTGTAACACCTCAACTCTTTCCCCAGTGCCTTCTTGTCTCATAATCGGTCAGCTCATGCTGCAGCATTTAGATAATTCAGTTTAAAAGTCAGTCAACCAAAAAAAAAAAAAAAAAAGGACTAAGGAATTTACTCACAAATATGGATAGTAGGTAGGGCTCCGTTGACAGCTGACAAGGTGTTTGATTTAGGAATAGGAATAGTAGCTGTGGTGCTGTCTGTGATAAGTGCTTGTGAGGAAATTTTACCCATTTTAGCATCTTCATTTGGGCTCCCCACAGCTCAATTTTCCCTTCCTGGCCTGGAGTGCTGAAACAGGTACTTTTAATCTCATTTTGTAATATGCCACTAACCACTAAAATACATGTACTTGAAACTTGTGAAAGTATTGTTAAGGAGGAAAAGAAAGTTTCTAAACCCTCATTTAAATTGCAAAGAGTAGCTGCCCAAAGGGGTTGGTAGTGAAATTTGTTGAAAATGTGTTTTGTTATTAACCAGTTTTGAACTTAAAATATGTGACAGCCTTCCTTTTACTTCAGTGCCTGAAGCAAAGAAGAACAAAACAGAGTGCTAATATGCAGCATATATAAACTGCTGTTTTAATAGGAGAACATCATCAACCATAGAGAAGACAGACAGAAAAAAGTTCACTTGTAAACCTTCAAAAGAATTGATAGCCTTTTCTTCTGGTATTACCGCAGTAGCACATTTGTCACATTTTGCCTCTAAATGTTTTTTCTTTCTTTCTTCTTTTTTTTTTTTTTTTCTTCCCCCATAGCACTGAATTATGTATACATTCCTATTAAGAAGAGCCCACATCCCAGAAGGATAAAAGCCCCACTAATGTGTCAACAGATGAATCTACAGCTCCTTTTGAGAGATCATGTTGTTCTCATGAATCTGAGATTTCTTTCAGTGAAGGTAAAACATCACATCTTCTGATGTGTATTCGTGAATAAGGGGCCCTTGTCCAAGGTAAATAAAAATATTACCCATATCTATTACTAATTTTTTTGCTTTTGGTGCTAATAAGAGAGCTGTATATCTACACTGGGTAAGAAATGGAAAATTTAATATTTTGTAGGGTCCTTAGAGCCTCGTTCCAGATTTTCTGCCTCGTCTATTATTTCATTGACACAGTTACTCAAAGTTTTTTCTTTTTTTTTTCTTTTTCTTTTTCAATCGTTCTTTAAAAGCTCCAGCTTTCTGAAGGGAACATGTCTTCTAATTAGAGCACACAACAGACTTCTCTTATTGACATTATATTTCGTCCTTCAATAAACTCATTAATTTCTTTAGACCTTGGCGTAGAAAAACAAACAAAAAACCTAATATCTGCAAACTTTTCATCTTTCTTTTTGTAGAGAATAATGAAGAGAAGAAATACTTGCAGACAATCCAGCTATAACTTCTGGCTACTAAGGAAGGGGGATGTGGGGAAACAGAAAACTGGCAGAAATGACTGTAAAATTTCTGTTAAGCCTGTCTTTCCGAGTGAGTTATATGGTAGGCTGCAGCACAACAGCCAGGGGATGGATTAACTCTGCTTCCAGCATTTTAATTTTCATCTTCTTCTGAAGTTCCAGAATGCTCAGTGTCTCCCTCCATTGCACAAACAAAGCAAAGCAGATTGAAGCTTGGAAACTGCAGCCTATTAGACATAAAAAAAAAAAAAAAAAAAAAAAAAAAAAAAAAAAAAAAAAGCCAACCCTACCTAGAAAGTCAAGATGCACGATTTCCTATTTTCTGAGAAAAAACTGCATTTTGTGTCATCTTTCCTCTAACGATTTTCCATCAATAAGCATAGGAGGATCTCTGCTTTTTTTTGTTTTCTTCATCAACAATTAAGGACAGACACCAGCTGGAGTAGGTGTGCATATGTATGCACAACTCCTTTTCTTGACACCAGAAGTTAATTATCTATATAAATAATGAATAATTCCCTAATTAACACAGAAACTGGAGATGCCAGTGAACTCTCCTGCTCTCTTTGTTGTAGTACCTTATAGCTGTGACTTTTGGTCACTTCCTACAGATTTCAGCTTGCCAAGCAGAACATGCAGACAAATGTCTGTATGAGAAGGGGAGTGTGTGTGTATGCTCAGCAGGTTCTGAACTCAGGTACCTCTTGCTGCCATATGGTCTCTTCCAGTCTTATCATTTGCAGACAATGAGAAAGCCATGCCTTGTCACCACAACTGCACATCACAAACTGTGATCAGATTGTTTAAAGATAATCCCTCAAAGCACTTAAGAAAGTAATTCTGCTAGCCAGTAGCTTCTGGAAAGTAGTATAATATTTCCCAGAATGACTTTTTTTGCCACTTTGTTTTTATGTTTATGTACAGACTCCCTCACAAATTGTTTTTCAGAGTTAATCAGTACCACCGTATAGCTCATCTAAACCTTCTACCTCAGGTAAGCAGTGCAAGAAAGATCAACTTTCAGCTAAGAAATGATATTTAACAAATGTAGAACTTCAGTAAAGCGTAGATAGAGAGGAAGTTGTTCCCAATGGCAGAAGCTAGAGTAAGTAAGGCAGAGAAGCAGATTTAAAGCTAGCAGAGAATATCCACGGTTGTATAAGGAACAGAGAAGCATGAGTGGATCCACATTTGCACAAGGTATGGTGGATTTAATCAATTCAGGAAAGTTTTCAAAGGGAGAAAGGCAGAAGAAAGAAAGGCAGTTTTAATTTATTTGAAGAACAGTTCTAATTGAAACTTACTCCATACTGGAAGAAAACCTATTGTTCAAATGAATTCTTTATGCTGGTCATACTAAGTTCTCCTTACCAAAACAGATTAGAATAATTATAAACCTATACAACATCAAAATACCTCAGTAAACCATCCACTTACAGCCGGAATCTGTCACCTTAGTCATGCTGAAGAGCAATTTAATCTGCCGTGAGATTACTCAGTATGAATAACTGCAACAGAATTTCCTCTTCGGCAGTTAATAGCATATTTTATCTGTCAATATATCTCTAGAAGATTAGCTAGGCATACTTGTGGTTAGGGTAACTGATCCAAGGAAGGCTGTTGACTGGCTCAGATAATCTCAGAAACAGAGAGGTGAGAAACATTAGTGGAGATAGACTTGTAATTCTAAGTAATAGAAAAAATGTGTAAATTATTGGGAGGAAAGTGAATACTCCTGTTAACATTTTAGGCATCTTTTATGGCCATTTTAATTAGGGCATAAAATCCTATGTAAATTCTTTGGAATAATGACAACCTCCATTAGTGAAGTTTCTGTCCAAGCAGTAAGACTATCTTCAATTTGTTGGAATTATTGCCAGTGGTTCAACTGAATGCCATTCATTCTTCATGCCAACTCTCCACTAATGGAAACAACAATATTTTCTTCATTTAATAATGACATGGTTGGTGGAATTCAATATCTTAACCAAATTTTCCCCTGGGATCATTAAGACTTCGTTGTTTTCAGAAGTCTTAAAGTTAAATACCATCCAGCTATTAGTAAGAGATCGTTTACTCTTACTGTCATTGATTGGTAATGGATTTGTTATGAATAAGGTCAGTCTTTGCTTTCCTAGAGGACTGTTGTATTCATAAAAAATTATGCTGTGCTAGTTTTGGTTTATGGGGCTACTTTTTTTGAACTCAGCAGCATGTGTTCATTTCTAGCAGCACTCACAGTCTCTGTTGTCAGCACTGTTAGCTGCAATACATGAGGATTCTACCATGGGGGTCACATCCACACTAGTATGTAACTGACAGATTCATTTCCTACCATCTCTGGAGACAGCCACAAGGACTGAAAAATTCAGAGGTCCAGTGTAATTACTATGTATATTTCAGATTAAATAAATGCGATAAAAGCCTCCATCTGGCTGTTGATCAAATGTGCAAAGGCAGGCTGATTTTCAGTGACATATTACAATATGTCTCTTGTAAAAGTCCCAAATGCCATTCTGTAAATTACTTACATTTGGGATTACTTGACTATGGCAGACAGAAATATTACTCACTGCTTAAGTGTTGCCTACTGGGAGTATGAGAGACATGGGCTAATCTTAAAGTTGTTAAGCAAGGCATTAAGAAATAATGGGGCCATGTTTATTTACTAAATGGTGATTATGCTCACACTATTTGAAGACAGCAAACCCAATTTAATAGCAGCCTGAGCTGGACTCTTGATGTTGAAAAGCCATAAAAAGTCTGAAACCTGGGAAATAAGTGTAAGTGATGTGCTGGAACAGTTCCTGAGGAGAACTTTTTAAAAGCAGAACAAAACACGTCAACAACTTCAAATTATGTGCCATCTGTTGACAAAATGGAGGCCTCTTTCTAGACAGAAACTCTGAGATTCAGAGGCTGTTGATAAGGAAAATCTCAAGCAGATACCCAACAAAGAAATAGAACTTTCAAGGGAAAAATTGAAAGTGGTACTTCCATTTCTCCTGGAGGTTGTAGTTGGAGCATGGAGAACCATCACCACGTTACTGAAAGTCTTTTAGAGAGATTATGGTAAGAAAGAAAAGCTGGAAAAAAGCAGGAGAGATATTTATAGGGCAAGTAATCATGGTACGAAGGTCTGTTCATTCTTATGACTTAGAGCTCCTTAAGGTTTACAACTCTCAGAGCAACAAAAAAAATTAATTCAGAATTGAAAACATAATAAACATCATTGCTTAACTTAAAAGAAGAATCCTCTTCCCTAGTCAAACTGCAGGTATTTCTTGTTGGCAGGATTATGCTTGTCCTCACTGAACATCCATTCTGTCCATTAAGTGTACCAGAACACTGTATAACAAGGGCTGTCTACCAAGGACAGCTTTGGCCCTTCAGATTCTTGTTGGAAAGCCCAGAAGAACAACTTATTTCTCTATATCTCTTAAAAGGACAACATCTTCACAACACAGTGGTAAAAACTGATTTTCCTCCAGCCACTTATCTGGAAAGAAGTACTTGAAAGCATTCACAAACCTAGTAAGCACTTTCTAGTATTTTTGGCTCTAGAAGCATTCTCCTTATCTCCTATTTGATGACTCCAAGAAGTAACTTCCTTCTTTTTCCTGTTTGGTTCTCATTCTATTTTAACTGCAAGAGAGTTTCCTTTTACTCTGAATTGTCTCATTAGCCCACATCACTCAGCATCCAATTCTACTTAACTGAAGTAGTTCACTAAATGCCATTTCCTCTCAAAAGGTCTCTAAGAACTTAGTCCTCCCTCTGTGAAAGCACAAACAGAGAATGTGAATGAAAACAAGAAGGTTCGAAACAAAGCTCTGTATTACTGCTTTCCCAAGTATCACTGGCCGGTGCCTTTTCATTGCCTCTTTCCTTCTTCCCTTCCTTCCTTTTTTCCCCATCTTTTCCCTTTACATTACCTCCATGCCAAGGATGTAATATTCCTCTCAGAAGCATTCTTTCAGCTTAGACTGATGAAAAATAAAGATTCACTCCTAAAAATGCGATTCTGATCATTATGACATATTCGATGCAATCAGCAAAATGTTCGTTATGACCATCTCACTAACACCTGTAACAATCTCTGTCTTGATAAGAAACTAGCAGGTATTACATACAGCTGAAAATTAGAGATTCATTCTGGCAGGTGAAGCAGGTATAAACCCTATACATTTACTTAAGTATAAAACCTGAAGTATAAGAATTTTAAAACTTTAGCAAGCTACTCCTTCTTCTGCAGAGGTGAGATTCATGAATTTGTGACAGCTTCTCTGCCACCAGGACAGCTGGGTCTGGCTCAGCTGTGGCCTCCAACCTGCAGAGCTGGGCAACCCGTAATCAGAATGCCCCTTGCTGGCAGCAGCCTCTCATCAAAGCCCTGCTCATGCCACCTGGCCCCACCAAGCAGGCAGCATGTGGCTTGTTCCTGCAAAATCTCTTCCAGTACTTAAGGTAGAAAGTTGGTGTTTGTTTCCTTTCTTAACTGTATGCAGTTCAGAAACTCATGACATGTTAGGCTTCATCAGCCTGATGATTGTGCAGCCTGCTCACACTTGTGAGCTGTCCATCCAAAACACCTACTAGTGGTGCACTTCAAGAGGAAGGTTTATTTTTCTAGTGATAGGTGTGAAAAATGCAGATTTAAATCCTTACTGTGCAACAAATTTGCACAAACTTTGACAAAGTGTTTTCTTTAGCTGTACCTCTGTTTCCCTAAAATAACATGTAACTCAAAGAATAAAGAATGATTTTGACTCATAGAATGATTCATAGAACAAAGAATGATTTTGAGGTACTGCGGTAGCAACAATGAGGCAGGCACTTGACCTGCCCTTAGGAGCAAAATCCTAGATTTTGAAACTTTTGAAATGTATTTTTGTGGCTTTAGTTTTTACTAAGCTTCTGTTGGATATATTTTTATCTTGAGATAAAAGGAAATCAAGTATCTATTATGACGTGTTGCAATAATGGAAAAGTTAATGGCTGGATCTCTTTATTTCAGACAGATGAGACCGAACAAGATGACCTTAGACAGACACATTTCTAGATGTGATTCACATCAGGTAATTGATGAAGAAAAAAATTAACACAAATATGGAAATAAGCCAGAAACAGTATGAGTCAACTTCCAGATTATGGGAACAAACACGGAAATATTAGAGATGTTGTTAAATGCTCTTAAACAGACATGAATGAGCCCTTGGTTTCATAAATAATATTGAATTTAATAGGAAAAGTTGTTCCATTTTAGCCCTAGAATCATTGAAGTTGCAAGTCAGCTAATAAAAGAGTGTAGTGGAGAATTAATGTTTAGAAAAATGAACAGCTACAGCCTCCTGTTTTCAGTTTGCTTTTTCATCCAAATAATATCTAATATTTCATCAGTACCAATAATTTTTTTTGCAATATAATTAAACTTAGAAAATCATGATTAGAACTTTGTTTTATCTATTTATGCCAAATTCTTAAAATCTTAGTGAACATTTAAAGGTTAGTTCCTTTACCATTATGTCAATCAAATTCAGCAATGCATTTTGTAAATTAAAATTTTATCGAGTGAGATTCTAGCATCTAGCTGTCAAGGTTTCAATGAATGGTATTACAAGCTAATTCTACCATTTCTGTGATACTGAGCAACAAAAAGCTATCAAAACAATCACAATGAAATGTCATACAATGTCACTGTTTTAAAATTGTGTGTTTACAGCTACAGCAATTTTTCTTAATAACTGCAGTAATTGTTCGAACATACCAACATGTTATATATTTCAAAGGCTGTTTGTGTCTTTCATTGCTGCCATAGGGTTTATGTAGTTAAATATTCATATGCTACAAACTAGCATTTCAAATACTATAAAGGCTCCACAAATACAGAAGTTGCTATAATACATTTCACATATATTAAGCATAAAAATCCTGGTACACAAAAATAAAAGTGATCACCAAATTCAGCCTCTGCAGAGGTAAACTTGTTAGTGGATGTCTGCAATTAAGAAAGTAAGGGTCACCATGGTCACTGAGGTCTGGAGCACACAGTGTGTGATCTTTCTTCAGCTTTACAAAGGGAAAGATAGAGGAGGAAACATTACCAGCTGGTATCCAGAAGGAGAAAAGAAGATCAAGCCAAATTCCAACTAGATATTAATAAACTTTTTCACCACAAGGAAGTACGCAAACTGGGGTTATGTGATCTCCAAACTGGATGTACATAAAACTGACATGTAGGACACCCTGAACAACCCAATATACATCTAGACTTAGCTTGGATCAAATAATCTCAAGAAGACTGTATTTAATTCTAAGACACTAAGAAATGGGTGGCAAGCTACTAAAACTCAAATACATGAAAAAAAAAAAAAAAATTGATAAAGAGCTTTTCTGTATTTCTGCACCTTAATAGGAACATAGAGTTAATATTAAACTAGCAACTTGCAGATGGATGCTAAAATTTTATTATTGCTTCAAGATGTTCCGGTCTTTCTGTGTTGTTTCACATTGTTGCCATCACTTTCATATCGATACTGTCCAAAATTCAAGAGGCTCTCCAATTACTTTTCTCCTGCCTCCTAGTAATTGACACACTTGAATAAAGGAGCAAGTATTCACGTAAATTCTTAGAAATGATGACACAGAAAGTAGCTCTGTGTTGGCAGAGGAAAACCCTATATGATAGAAAGGGCCTTGTCTTCCCCTTATAATTTATTCTTCTTGGAACAATAAAAAATAGGGTCACAAAAGCCTTCCTGAAAAAAAAAAAAAATTCCATACTAGATTATTTCAGATAATATTTTATGAAGCATTGTACATAATAAGAATGTCAAAGATCACTATATTGTTCCAATGGACTTTCCATTAAATTATGTTTACAATTACAGAGAGGTTAGATTTGCAAATAAATGAACTGACATTTCAGCTTTCTGTGGGAACTACTGTATTTTCAGTTCGAGGACTTCAATTTTTTGGCCAGCTTGGCAAAACTAGTGTGATCCTGCTTTTCCAGGTATAGCAAGGTTTATTTATAGCAAGGTCAGCTCATTTGAAATCTCTGGTACCTTTTTACTCACTAGAGAAATTGTTATGCAAGTAAAGCTCTGGATGGTGTTGTTTCTCTGTAATAGCAGGGGGTAAGAACCAGCAACCACAGAAATTGCCTTTCAGACTGTCAGACTTGATATTCAATGCACAAACATTTCATAGATAAAAATATACTGCAGCTTATCTCTATGTAATAACACTGAGCATGCATCTTTCAAAGAATTCCGTAGGCCCCAAACACAGCAGGGATTCAGAGACGGGGCTACTACACTGAAGCTCTCATCTAGCAATATGACAACTAAATACATGGTCCCAAATCTTCTTCAGAAACCTGGGAGATTAAATTCTACTGCAAAATTTCTCTCACACCCCACATGCTCCCAAATGCAGTGGAAAAACATTGTGGAGTGCATCCAGCATCTCTTCTCTTCTTGCTTACTGCAGTCCCTTCCTCTTTGGTAATTTGACTCCAGGAGAGGAAAGTTTCTCAGAAAATCTGCCAGTGTCAGAATATTTAGTTCTATTTCCAAGAGTTTTCTGCCCTACACAGCTCTACCACTGTCCTTTAGCGACATTACATTTTCATGAAAGAAGCTCATACACACCTTCGTCACCGTGTAATTTAAAAGTGCAACTAGCTGGCTGCATAAATCCTGCTACTGTCTTGCTACTATGTTATCTCTATTTCCTGTTACTGCTTTGGAAGTAAAGCACAAGTTCTCCTCATCCCAGCAGTAACTTCTATGAGACTGCTTGATTTTTTTTCTTTTTAATGTTATTGTGTACACAGGATGAGATCCAGATGCATATTTAAATATCTTTAATGCATCTTAGGACAACTTCAAGCAACAAAGTCTTGAAATAATGATCACAAAGGCATAGCTTAAACCATTTAAAGGACAGAGAGAAAAATGTGTCCCTGACAAACACATCCTTGGATAACTAACATGCTGTACTGTCGATGCTTAGAGGCACCACTGTTTTGGCTGAACTGATCATTTGGGTACCTGCTTCCATCATAAAGTTGTTTTAAATTCACAAAGTAGGTGTCTCTAGCCTAAGTTGCCTCAGGGCTCAAATGATTTGTCTTACTTCAAGAATGTTAAATACACACTTGAAAACACTGAATTCAAATCAAATTACACTAAGAACAGGCAATTTTATTCAAGATGCAACATGAAGAGGAGCAGAATCATTGTGTTTCACTGGGGCTATTGAGGTTAGCAGGGAATAATGGAGTTTTAGTTTAGATGTTAGATGAGAATTATTTACTCACAGAGTGGTAAGGCACTGCCACAGGCTGTCCAAACAAGCTGTGGTGACCCATCCCTGGGGTGCTTATGGCCAGGATGGATGGGGCCCTGGGCAGCCTGAGCTGGTGGGGGGCAGCCCTGCCCATGGCAGGGATTTGGGGTTGGATGGGCTTTAAGGCTCCTTCCAATCCAGACCATCCTGTGATTCTACTATTCTCTGAATATTAAAATAAATACAATTCTGGCAAGCATGAAAGAGGTTGAAATCAACCTCATACTATGGGACACTACCTTCAGACACAAATGAAGTCAAATCCCTAGAAGCTGACAGGCATGTTATCTGAGAGGTATGGTTTGTGACTTTGATTTTGGAAAACACCAGTTTTGATCAGAACTGGCTTGGAGTATAGGTACGGTGAATACATGAGTTATTGCACCAAAAGAACTGCTTGAAATGCTCAGTACTGACTTCTTCTGTACCCAGATACCCAATAGCAAGCTCCGAGTATCAGATTATTTCTTCTTGGCATAGTTCTCTGTTGACTTGGTATCTCTATAACAGCAAGTTGCTCCTGGGCAAAAAACCCATGAGATGGATGCAATGGTACCTCCCTTGTCTCCTCTTTCTTTCATGCATGAGCAAGTGTATGCTGACCAGCAAACTGTACAGACTGGCCTTGGGCATGGTCAAAATCTCATCTGGAGTACTGCGTCCAGTTCTGGGCTCCCCAGTACAAAAAAGACAAGGATCTCTTGGAAAGAGTCCAGCGGAGGGCCACAAAGATGGTGAAGGGCCTGGAGCATCTCTCCTATGAGGAAAGGCTGAGTGAACTGGGTCTGTTCAGCCTTGGGAAGAGAAGACTGAGAGGGGACCTGATCCAGGTCTATAAATATCTAAGGTGTGGGGGGCAGAATGGCGAGGCCGGACTCTTTTCAGTGGTGAGTGGAGACAGGACAAGGGGAAATGGCCAGAAACTGGAGCATAGGAAGTTCCGCACAAACATGCGCAAGAACTTCTTTACAGTGAGGGTGACGGAGCACTGGAACAGGCTGCCCAGGGAGGTGGTGGAGTCTCCTTCTCTGGAGATGTTCAAGACCTGCCTGGATGCCTACCTGTGCTACCTGGTGTAGGGAACCTGCTTTGGCAGGGGGGTTGGACTCGATGATCTCTGGAGGTCCCTTCCAACCCCTACAGTTCTGTGATTCTGTGATTCTGTGAAAATGTTCAAGCACTTCTAACAAGATACAAACTACTTTTAATTGGATAATTCTTCATCATTTTCTGTGAATGAACTAGAATGTAATATTTGAATACATCATATACAATGGACATGATAAAATATTCTGCAGCTTTCTGTAAAGATCAGTTTGACTTCTAACTATACAGTAAATTAAAGGAAAAGGCTCAATTAATATATATATAAATATATATACACATATATATTTGTATATAAATATATACACAAGCACAGCTCCTGTCTCTTCAGAGATGGAGATCATCAGAGTTGGTTTTATGCACATTTGAATTTATTTGATAGGGTATATTAGTCATGTTCATGATTATTTAGTTAAAACAACTGATTTTTAGCATCATATGACAGTAACTTATAGTTTATTGATTAATTTTATACACTGTTTAAATTTTTATGAGAGCATATAAAAAAAAACTGTGCATGTGAAATCTTCTAAGATTTTCTTGTAAGCACTGATATTTTGCTGATGTTAATTTCTTGTTATTAAAAGAATATCTGTATGAACTATAAAGACAGTTAAATGTATATTGCATTGTCTAATGTTGTTTAAATCTATCCTAGCTAACACATTTGTTCTTTCAGACTCCATTTACCTGCACAGTGATTATCAGACAAATTACTGTAGGATTTTTTAGCCAGATTCCTGTCATTTCACAGATCAGATTCAGAAAGAAGAAATTGTGCTATTCACCCTTTCCTGAAAAAAACAACAAAACCTGCCCAGAGAAAACAATGGTTTTAATTTTCCATTATGTCCATGAAAAACCATGCCAGCCAACCCTTTAAATAAATGCTGATATGATTGAGTCCTTCATCAGAGGCTTAACCATGAACAGTCAGATTTGGGTATGCTTCAACCTTGTTTTACTCAAGGATCTGAGGATGCAGCCCCAGAAACCATTAGACACTATGCACATTTCAAATTTTAAAATATTTTAAACAACTTAAAGCTACTACTAATTTTTGTTGGCAGACAGATGTTTCTTGGGCAAAACAGACTACTTTTGGGAATTTCTTTGTGTGCAGGCTGGCCAAAGACAGAATCCAGTCTAAAAAAGTACTGAACAAGTATTTATCTCATACACATACTTATTCCCTGATATTCAGCATAATTAAGTATATCACCAAGAAGATTTCCTGAGTCAAGTCCATAATCTTTAGTGGAAGTTGGTCACTGCAACACAGAGCAGAAAACAAACTCGAGGAAGTAGATGTAGTCTGGCTGGGAATAACAGCCGTTATGTAGTGGCCATGCTCACGCAGTAAAATTTCAGGAATGGTAATATTTGCAATTTCAAATTGCATATTTTGGCACAAGATCTGCTTTGCTTTTTATAGGTGGAATTTTTTAGAGATCAGAAAAGCTTTATAATCAACTGTTACAGGAAACCTATTTTAACATGTTGACATGTAAAAGAGAGTATTAAAAAACTTGATCTGGTTAATCCATAGATTCATACATAGGCAAGAATACAGAAAAGAATCAGAGTTCAAATTACGCCAGCAGTAATATGGATAGGGTTCCTTGAGTGAAATAGCACCCAGTATAGGAACTTCACAGTACTGTCCCTCAAAGAAGCAACAATGTGTAAGGGATCCATGCCACATCAAAAATTCAGACTCAGAGGGTGTTAAAAGAGAACAAAATGAATGTTGTGAAATGATCCAATACATCACTTTGAAATGTCTCATATGCATCTTCTGAGGAAGCATGAAGAATGGTGTCTGCGTAGCTGACAACAGTATTTTGATATCAGATCACCTTTTTTTTTTGTGATAGAACCTGTGTGAAACAAGCAGCTTTGGATCAAAACCAAAACGGTCTTCCAAAGAGATACAAGAAAGACCTAAGACACAAAAGGACTGATAATTATAACAGAACACAATGAGCTGAGTGTAATTGATGGGGAGTCAAACTGTTCCTTTAAATCAAAAAATCAGATGTCATTTTGAACACTTTTAGGGAGAGATATTTCAGTACTAACATTTTAATATTGTTTTTATACCTAAATTATACAGGAACTCTTTATTCCCAGAACACCCTGAAAACTAGATGACTCATTTCAATAGGTTACACCTCATGAAACATTTTAAACAAACTTGAAAATCAATTATAGGGAGACACATTAAGCAGAATGTGGAAATTTTAGAAAAAAACAACAAAGGTATGTTATTCTTTACAGCTTTGTGTGCATGTATACGAATACATGGATGACATATTTTAAGAAATTTCAAAGAAACAGAACAGATTGGAAAGTACGGAAAAAGGAACAAAGAATCTGCACTATGATCATAAAGCCCTTTCTTTCAATTTTTCCCATTCATTCTCTTTGTAATTAAACAACGTTCACCAATAGTTATACATGCACACTCTTTGATTTGTGGAACCTTCTACATATCTGAACACTTTAAAATTCAACGGAAAGGGTTATTCTGTCTTTGGATGAAATTACTAGTACCATGAATAAGTGCTGAATATATTTGTTCTGGGCATGTAGTAGGGATGGGGAAAGGCAGATTTTCAGAGATTTCTTAAAAGAATAATGAATTAAAATTAATCTGCTGTTTTCTTAGTGATTGCTTTTACTTCTAGTAGCAGGAGTTGGAGCGTCAGATATATTTTTCATTTACCTCTGTCTCCATCATTCAAGGAAGTTAGAATTAGTGTTATAATCTGATCTTATGCTTGCTTTCTCCAAGTCCTGTCACTTTACATGTAATGTAAAAGAAATTATAAGAATTTATTGAAATAATGCTAGGAATTAAGATACATCTTTGGATTGCACTTCCACTCTTTTCTATTCTTATGGCATTACCTGCTTGTACATCTTTGTGTTTGTTTGGTTTTTTACATGCACGCTACCAAGGGAGAGACTGGGCTTTAGGAATGTTCCTGACTGCTTAGCATGCAAAATGCTGGGCCTATTCCCCACACTGCAGGTGTTGTCTCCTCTGAGTAGGGAACCAGAGCTAAGCTTTTACCTCTTCATCAGTAAAAACAGTGAAAATAGCTAGGGCACAACCGAGCTTCATATTCTGCTTCTTATTTGGCATGTTTTCCCAATTGTTAAAGCCAGAATAACAGGCAATGCTCTAGTAGTATGATTAACAAAAACCAGATCACAAACAATACATAATTTTGGATTTTTTTTTTTCCTTTTCTTTCCCCCCTGTTAGTTCATTGCTTTACTGTTGCTGAATTCCTTTTGTTTTCAAAGAACCTCATTTTCTGTCCATTGAAGCAAAACTGAAGAAAAGAAGTGAGAAAATGCTGGGGCAGCTAGGCAGGTAAAATCCTTGTAAATCCTACTCTGAACAGTTTAATATTCTGAATCCCTGCTTCAGGGAGATGAAAACCCTGTCAGCAAGCTCTGAGTTACACTGCTGTCTGAGTAGGAAGAGTTTACTGTAGATTTGGAAGCCTGACTTTAAAAAGGGCAAAGAAAGAGAATGAAATTAAGATTCCTCTGCTATGCTGAAGCTTTCCACAACACAATCCTCACTGATAAACAAAAATATAAACACACAAAATGTAGAAGCATTAGAAGTGGTCACAAGCTGCTGAAGGTCTCCATTTAATTAGTATTCAAACTACTAGTGAACCATCTAGCTCATTTTGATTCATTATGAAGCATTACTGAAGAAACAGAAAAATAACATAATTCCTATTGATTAAGACTGCCATTATGCATATTTGTATAGGCGTCAAATTCTTTTCAAGTTGCTGGTACCAAGCCAGGATTCCAATCTCTGCCTCAAGCACGCAAGAGACTCTGCTGAAATTAAACTTTAACATTCCCATTGCAAACAAAAAAATGCCTTCAGAGTGCACACTTGGTTCAATCGGTAGAGACTTCTCTGCACTTAACTAGTGGAATAGAAGTGTGGTAATATGCCAGTATGTACATCTTAACATATTTAATGTACCTTATGTATTATTCCAATTGTAGCCCTGTATTAATCTGTGATATCACATTTCTTTTTCTTTAGCAAAAGAAGACATAATTAGGACACACATAATGGATAGGTCAGGAAGCAGCTCGATACCTTTCTTGCCCACCCATCTCAGCTCTCCAGAACAAACCAACCCTGAATATTTCCCCACCTACTCAATGTACCACGCGCAGTATTTCATACATGAAGTTACTAGGTTACACTCACAGGGCTTGGGCACTGTAAGCTACTGTTATTTGACAGCCTTCAGTAATGTGTAGAAGCAAGGAACCTGATCAAGATTTGCAGAAACAGGTCATTCTGTTGAAAATGTCTACATTAATTATTCACTTCTACCTGATGATGACGCTCTAGTTCTTTCCAGTGATGCTTCACTCACTCATAAACAGGAGAGTATTGACTATGGAGTCTAAAATGTAGCTGCTCTACAATTTTCAGGGCTAAAAGCTGCTGCTTCTGATTCATGACTGCATGTGAATTAACTGTACATCTCCTGGGAGTAGGGTGGACTGAACACGATATGTGTCTTCTTAGCAAATAGAGTTTAATATCCAGCACTTCAGCAAAACTAGAAACAGAAAAATAGCATGCTAATAAGTCATAAGAATGCAACAAATACATTGCTGCTTTGTATTAGGGAGTACAGCTTGAGACCTGGAGAGAAACATGCCTCTTCTCAGTCTTTGTGGAAAGTACAAGAATACTGCTTGAGCAGGTTACTATTTTCAAGTATTCATTCATTAGAGGCAATAAGATATAAGAGCTTTGTGGATGCATCTCAGGTATGAAAAGCATCACCTTTTCTGTGTGATTTCTGTAACTTTCAATGAGCAACAGAACTGTAATAAAATAGTTTTATTATATGGTCTTCCCAGAAGCACTCCTGGACATGAAATCAGTCTGAATTTTATACACATCACCAGAAGGAAAAGGGACAGAGAAGAGTCTCTAACTACATAGCTCATTTTCCCAACTAAACCAAACCAAAAAGACAAACTAGAAAAAAAGTAAAAAAACAAATGAATTATTAACTTTTGTTCACTATGCAAGATCACAATATTTATGGCTTGACTTGTGGATTTTATAACTTCTGAGTATAGAAACATGGCGATTTTTGGTGGAAAAAATACTGCATATGTATGAATACCCATAATGTACTCCTTGTTCACATAAATATATATATCTGTACTATACTTCAACTTGTAACCCCCTCCATATGCTTTATTTTTGTATTTTTACCATATTAGAACATACGGCTTTCTGGCTTTGCTTACTGTTTGGTTAACTGTGGGACAAGTACTGCTATTACAACCTTGAACCTCCATAACACACCTCTTCAATACATGGTATTGAAGATACACAGGCCTCAAATGGAAAACCATTATTATTTCCTTCAGAGCATTGAGAGTCAAAACTGATGAGCACGCTCTGTGTAACACTATGATTTCTTTCTTACCAATGAAAATTATATAGAAATTATATAGTAAAGTGTGTGAACGCCCTTTTCATCTGTAATGTATATTTGTGTTACTAGGAAGGAGGAAAACTTTTAACTTGTTTTTTATGATTTTATAATTCCCTTGGAACTGTATGACTTGCCAATAAAGAGTTTGAACTTGTAATTCATTCTGTTAAAACATGCTACATTGTAATTATTCACAGAAATAACGGTGGAATTGAGCTGCACTCTTGAGCATCTCTGTCTCTCTCATGATGATTAGACTTTCACTGGGCTTGCAAATAAAATCTCAGATTTAGGGGTAAAACATGCAAATTCTGTAAAAAAAATACCCACTTTATTCAAAGACATCCTCCAGGAAAGCATAAAGCACTTTACTGTTATACAAGAACATGCATAATAAGTTGCCCATTTACTTTTACATTTTCAGCATTGAAGCCTAATTAAAATACACCGTGGAGCCCTAAAAAAAAAAAAAAAAAAAAAAAAAAAAAACAAAACCAAAAAATAAACAAACAAAAAAAAAAAGCAAACAAAAAACCCAGCATTTTCAGTGGCAAAGAGTTCCAGGATTTTGTTTTCAAAAAGCCTTCAGAGTTTACCCTTATCCTAGCCTTAAATTCAACAGGAGTGGATAAATTTAACCATGTAACAGTAATTCTTTGAAACTGTAGAGTACATTAAATCATTTGCCTGTACTCATTAATTGCCAGACAAACTCTAACTGAAACTATAACTGCTTTTTCTTTTCTCAGACTGTAAGAAAGCAGTGGTTTTGGTTTTGAGTTCCTTACAAATAATGCCCTGAAATCACAGGCACATTTCCCAGGTACAACTAGATCCACAGAAGGCAGGAAAACCAAAATGTTCTCATATTGCATGAAGATGTTTTAAAATGAATATATTCCAGCTTACTTTTCTTCACAAAAAAAGTTTTGTCATCAAATATATAGCGAATAATCTATCTGTCATAAAGGCACCGTGTGATTTAACAGCCTAACAGTTATTAAAAAAAAATAAATTATTAAAACTGAGGTTTGTAATTGGGATGTTTTTCTTCATCCGAATGATGATCAATGTGAAGTTAGTATTTTTTTTCCTGTTCAGAAAGATCTTATAACATAGGAATTGCTGTAGTAGATCATAAAACAACATTGTCTAGAGAAGTTTCTTTTATATTCAGATGAAAAATGCAATACATAAAGTTCCCTTGTTCACCCAGCCATTTTCTGAGTCCATGGTCTAGAAACTTTCTGCATTGGTGACTGTATTCACATCATTCACTTTTTTCATGTCATTTCTAATTTATGAACCTCTACCATCTCCCCTTCCAGCTATCTCATTTCCAAGCTGAAGACTGCTAGTCTGTTTAATCTTTCCTAACACAGAAACCATTTTCAAACAGCAGTCATCCTTCTCACTTTCTCTTTTTCATTCCATTCAGATCTTTTTGATGGCAGATAACCAGAACTTCACGCAGTATGTCAGATGCAGAGACACAGCATTAACCATGCAATGCACACTGTAAGATGCGCCACTTAAGATTTGATGCAATACCAGCAATGACTGCTGTTTGTCTTTCTGCTCCTCGTGTGCCCACATTCTACTTGCCTTGTGGTGTGGTCACTGAATCTTGATGTGTTTTCAAAGTACTGGCTACAATGCCTCCAACACCTCCTTAAGGAGTACCATCACCAGTTAACTTGGCCCTTACATTCGCTTTACAGGTTTGTACAGTTGAGTTGATTTTCTAGAACAAGAAGTGCTTGCATTTATTTACTGCATTATTGTCATTAGATATTTCTGCAACTGCACATTATGACTACGCAAAATCTCTAAATTACTTGAAGTCCCATGCTGATAACAGTCAGCCTTCTGGTGGAGAATCTCTGCCTTCACAGCCTCATCCTGTCTTTCCTCCTTCTCCCTCTTAGCAATCATCCTTTCTCTCCCAGGAAAAGTGAAAGACAGTGCACAGCAAAGAGCACATGTTGAATGACAACATCGACAGCACTGGAGGGAGCTATGACTCCAGTGTTATGGTACTATGGCTATGACTCCAGACTATGGTACTCCAGTAGAATCACTGAAGAATTATGGAATCATAAAATATCCCAAGATGAAGGTTCCCACAAAGATTGCTGACTCCCAGTGTCACGCAGGACCACCCAAAATCCAAACTCTATGTCTGAAAGTGCTGTCCAAGTGCTTCCTGAACTCTGGCCATGCCCACTGCCCTGGGCAGCTCATTCCCTGCCCACCGCCCTCTGGTGCAGAGCCTGTCCCTAACCGCCAGCTGCCCTCCCCTGACACAGCTCCATGCCGTTCCCTAGGGCCCTGTCGCTGTCACACAGAGCAGAGCTCAGCGCTGCTCCTCTGCTCCCTGTGAGGAACTGCAGCAACCATGAGGCCTCCCTTCAGCTCCTCTGCTCTGGGCTGAACCAACCAGGGGACCTCAGCTGCTCCTAATACACCTTGCCCTCCAGACCCTCCCCCACCTCTGTAGCCCTCCTTTGGATGCTCTGTAATAGTTCCATCTCATTTTTGTACAATGTTACCCAAAAATGCACGCAATACTCAAGGTGAGGCCACACCAGTGCAGCGTAGAGTGGGACAATCAGAACCACTTAATGTAATAAATTGAAGATTGTTGTGCTATTCACACTCCTAAAATTTCTCAAGCTGTTTCTCAAGCTGTTTTGCAAGTTGCTTGTAAAAAAAAAAAAAAAAAAAAAAGCACTACTGTGCTAGAGTGGTAGAAGCGATTTTCCCCTCTATATGTGAAGGAAAAAATATGGATAATGTCTAGTAGATTCCTATAAATACTTTTGTATTGAAAATGATGAAACTATCAGTATGGAATAGTGATTTCAAAGGCTATGTGAATTGACAGGTAATCACGTATTTTTGTGATGTACTTTTGCTACATAAATGATCTATGAAATGGGAATGGGGACTGTTCAGCATATGAGCTCATATTTCTAAATTATTTTAAATTTCTAACATAAAAATGAAGTTATACTACCACTGCCTAGTATCAGGAATATTTAACATTATCTACAGAATTACTGCAGACATTCAGATATATATTCTAAAAACAAGCACAAACTTGAAGTCCTGTTACATTTTCTTACTTTCAAGTGGGTTTTACGGACACTTGAGACAGAAATTGGGTCTTATCTTAAAATTCACACCTTATCAAAGTTGTGAAGTGTTACATAAAATAAGCAAACAGAGTAACTGCTTGATAAGTGCATAACAATATAAATGCTGTAAGCTTATCATGAAAATTATTTATCTGTAATAGCACAGACTGAGTGCTAAGAAAAACAAGCAAACATACCAAAAAGCATATTTTTTGTTCTTCTTGCTTCAGTATGTAAGGAATGAGTTAAAAAAAAAAAAAATATCAAGTGAATTGAATGTTCAGTGATGAACATTTTGCAGTGCCTGCTCCACAATTGGCCAAGTAAACTTTCTTAAATACAGTTGAAAGAATGGAACTTATCCCTAATGTAAAACAAGGTCCTGATCTCCCAAAGACTTAAGAGAGCTTCACTGATTTCAGCGGAATTGTTCATAAAGTGCACTAAGAATGTGTGCAAGCCTTTGCAGGCTGGCATCTGTAGCCAGAGTAATAACGTTTGTTCAGAAGACACAAATGGCAGCTCACAGGAAGACACGTATGCTTATGACACACTCTCTGATGATTTAGTTATAAACTGATTTCATTAAAATGAGATTGCAATATGCATTTAATGCCATGTAAAATTGATGAAAACTTTCAAGATTTCAGAATAGGCCTGAAAAAGTGTTCCATCTACAAAGTTTAGACTGAATAACACACTGCTACTTCTGCAGGCCCCATTCTTTCCAATGCTTTTCACCTACTAAGTATGTAAGTAATGCTTCCAATGCAGCACTCCTCTGCTGCTGATATATTCTTTTGTTTCTGATTGCTGAAAAGCTAGCTGCAGAATACAAACAGGATGAGTTCACTTTCCTGAAATAGCTGGTGGTCAATATGGCACTTTATGGCAACTGTTAGTCTAAAAAAAGACTTTTTTTTTCGTTTTTTTTCTTTTTTTCTGGCGCTGCATATTCTTATTTCTGCATTTGCCCTGTATTTTTACATTCATCCAAGCCTAAAGGCACACATTTCAATAAGATATAGACAATCCAAAGACAGCACTTAATGCTCGTATAATACCAGAGGATAAAACTGATCTCTTCAAAAATTATGAAATAATCATTTTATTGAAAATGGTCAAATAATTAAAAATTAAATAAAGAACTGGAGCTTTTGACAGAAAAGAAGGAACATTAGTTCTCCTGATAATTATCTCTGATTCCAAGTGATTTACTAGGTTTGCTACAAAAGTAAATAATTCTCATTACTTTTCACAGAATCACAGAATCACAGAATTGTAGGGGTTGGAAGGGACCTCCAGAGATCATCGAGTCCAACCCCCCTGCCAAAGCAGGTTCCCTACACCAGGTCACACAGGTAGGCATCCAGGCAGGTCTTGAACATCTCCAGGGAAGAAGACTCCACCACCTCCCTGGGCAGCCTGTTCCAGTGCTCCGTCACCCTCACTGTAAAGAAGTTCTTGCGCATGTTTGTGCAGAACTTCCTATGCTGCAGTTTCTGGCCATTTCCCCTTGTCCTGTCTCCACTCACCACTGAAAAGAGTCCGGCCTCGCCATTCTGCCCCCCACACCTTAGATATTTATAGACCTGGATCAGGTCCCCTCTCAGTCTTCTCTTCCCAAGGCTAAACAGACCCAGTTCACTCAGCCTTTCCTCATAGGAGAGATGCTCCAGGCCCTTCACCATCTTCGAGGCCCTCCGCTGGACTCTTTCCAAGAGATCCTTGTCTTTTTTGTACTGGGGAGCCCAGAACTGGACGCAGTACTCCAGATGAGGCCTCACCAGGGCAGAGTAGAGGGGGAGGATCACCTCCCTCGACCTGCTGGACACGCTCTTTTTAATGCACCCCAGTAAGCCATTGGCCTTTTTGGCTACAAGGGCACCCTGCTGGCTCATGGCCAACCTGTCATCCACCAGGACACCCAGGTCCCTTTCCGCAGAGCTCCCCTCTAGCAGGTCATCACCCAACCTGTACTGGTGCATGCAATTATTCCTCCCCAGATGCAAGACTCTACACTTGCTTTTGTTAAACCTCATCCGGTTTTTTTCTGCCCAGCTCTCCAGCCTATCCAGGTCTTGCTGAATGGCAACACAGCCTTCAGGCGTGTCAGCCAATCCTCCCAACTTCGTATCATCAGCAAACTTGCTGAGGGTGGCCATTATCCCCTCATCAAGGTCATCAATGAAGATGTTGAACAAGACCGGACCCAGCACAGATCCCTGAGGAACACCGCTGGTTACAGGCCTCCAACCGGACTCTGCACCACCACCAACGACCCTCTGTGCTCTGCCAGTCAGCCAGCTCTCAACCCACCTCACTGTCCACTCATCTATCCCACACTTCCTCAGCTTTGTTATAAGGATGTCGTGGGGGACAGTATCAAATGCCTTGCTGAAATCAAGGTAGACTACATCCACTGCTCTCCCCCCATCCACCCAGCCAGAGACAACATCATAGAAGGCTACCAGGTTGGTCAAGCACGACCTCCCCCTTGTGAACCCGTGCTGACTATTCCTGATAACCTCCTCTTCTTCCAGTTGTCTGGAGATGACATCCAGTACAAGCTGTTCCATCACCTTTCCAGAGACAGAGGTGAGGCTGACTGGCCTATAATTGCCTGGGTCTTCCTTCTTGCCTTTTTTGAAGACCGGGGTGACGTTGGCTATCTTCCAGTCTTCAGGCACCTCCCCCGTCCTCCAAGACTTCTCAAAGATGACAGAAAGCGGTTCAGCAACCACCTCTGCCAGCTCCCTCAGCACCCGTGGATGAATCCCATCGGGTCCCATGGATTTGTGAACATTGGTGTTGCCTAGGCGCTCCTGGACCACCTCTTCCCTGACAGAAGGGAGGTCTTCCATTCCCCAGATCCTCTCACTCACCTCCAGGGTCTCAGATTCCCGAGTGGGAGCTTTTTCACTGAAAACAGAAGCAAAGAAGGCATTCAGTATCTCCGCCTTCTCAGCATCCCCCGTTACCAGAACACCCCCGTCACTTAGCAGGGGAGCCACATTCTCCCTAGTCTTCCTTTTACTGTTAATGTACTTGAAAAAAACTTTTTTATTATCCTTTATCCCCTTTGCCAGATTTAATTCCAGGCGGGCTTTAGCCTTCCTCGTCGCATCCCTGCAGACCCTGACAACATTCCTGTATTCTTCCCAAGTGGTCAGATCCTTTTTCCACATTTCATGGGCTTTCTTCTTTCCTTTGAGTTTGTGCACGAGCTCCTTGCTCATCCACACAGGTCTCCTGCCACCCTTTCCCGATTTCTTCCTCACAGGGACACACCGATCCTGAGCTTGGAAGAAGAGCTGCTTAAATGCCCACCAGCTCTCACAGGCCCCCTTGTCTTCCAACACCCTAGCCCATGAGACAGCTCCAAGTAGGTCCCGGAAGAGATCGAAGTTGGCTCTCCTAAAGTCCAGGATAGCAATCCTACTTTTTGCTTTACTTCTTCCACTCAGGATCTTGAACTCCACCATCTCGTGGTCACTGCAACCCAAGCTACCCCCGACCTTTACTTCCCTCACAAGCCCTTCTCTATTAGTGAGAATAAGGTCCAGCAGTACCCCTCTCCTCGTCGATTCCTCAACCACCTGCATCAGGAAGTTGTCTTCAACGCATTGCAGGAACCGTCTGGACCGCGCATGCCTGGCCACATTGCTTTTCCAGCAAATATCTGGATAATTGAAGTCCCCCATAAGCACCAGCGCCTGGGATCGTGACGCTGCTTCCAACTGTTTGTGGAAGGCCTTATCAACCTCCTCCTCCTGATCAGGGGGCCTGTAGCACACACCCACAACGGTGTCAGCCATACCAGCCTGCCCCTTGATTCTTACCCACAAGCTCTCCACTGCTACACCACTCTCCCCCAGGTGGAGTTCAATACATTCAAGCTGCTCTCTTACATAAAGAGCAACTCCACCACCCCGCCTCGCCGGCCGATCATTCCTAAAAAGCACATAGCCCTCCATGACAACATTCCAGTCATGCGAGCTGTCCCACCACGTCTCTGTGATCGCAATGAGATCATAGCCATGTGACCGCACGCAGATCTCCAACTCTTCCTGTTTATTTCCCATACTGCGCGCATTGGTGTATAGACACTTCAGGGAGGCAGCATTCCCCTGCCACACTCCATCCCTTCGAACTCCACCCTCGTCACCCATCAAGTTCAATATTGAACCTTGAACTACCTGAACCTCAGCAGTCCTCATTTTGTCCCCTTCCCCCTTCTTACCTAGTTTAAAGACCTTTCAATGAGGCCCGCCAGCTCCTGGGCTAGGATTCTTTTACCCCTTGCAGACAGTTGAGCTCCATCTGCAGCCGTCATGCCAGGAGCTGAGTAAATTGCCCCATGGTCAAAAAAACCAAAGTTCTTCTGCCTGCACCAGCCTCTAAGCCATTTATTGATGAGGAGGGCTTTTTTGATCCTCTCAGAGTCCTTCCCCACCACTGAAGGGATAGAAGAGAAGACTACCTGCACTCCCGCACCATCCAGTACCCTCCCCAGACCCTTGAAGTCATCCCTGATAGCCCTTAGGCTTCTCTTGGCAGCATCATCACTGCCAACCTGAACTACCAATAAGGGGTAGTAGTCAGACGGGCGAATAAGCGCAGGCAGCTTTCTAGAGATGTCCCTGACCCGTGCCCCAGGGAGGCAGCACACTTCCCTCCGAGTGGGGTCAGGACGACATATCGGGCCCTCAGTTCCTTTTAGAAGGGAGTCTCCTACAACTATCACCCTCCTTTCTTTACCAGAAGAGGCGGTCTTCAAGCGTGGAGCCGACCGCCTCTCCTTAGCAAAGCTCAGAGGCTGTTCCACCACCTTGTTCTCAGCCTCCTCACCCTCCAGTTCCAGGGTTTCAAACCTATTACTTAGGGGCACCTGAGGAACCGAGGTAGGTCGGGGAGGGCGCCGCTTGCGTCGCTGAGGTGGAACATGCTGCCATTCCTCTTCTCCTCCCAAGTCAGCTCTCTCGGTTTTAGTACGATAAGGCAGAGAGTCCACTACAGGCTGGGGGTTGCAATCTCTGCTTGTTTCTTGCAGAGAGTTACACCACCAGTCTATCTCCCTCTCGCAGTCCCTAATGGATGTTAACCGCTCCACCTCCTCCCTAAGCTCTACAACAAGGCTGAGCAGCTCATCCAACTGTTCACACCTCATGCAGGTGGCATCCCTCCCAACGTCCCCCGGCAGCAGCAGACTCAGGCACTCCCTGCAGCCAGAGACTTGAACCGCTGCAGTTCTGGGCAGTCCCTCTGTCTGGGTCGCCGCAGACTTGTTGGAGCATGCCCGACGTCTGGTAGAGACCATGTTTGAACTTACAGTCACTGGGTCAGCGAGTGGGAGAGCAGTCACCTGAACAAGGACAAGAACAATTACGTGTCCTGCCACAAGACCAACCTTCCTCACCTACGGGTGCGGCAATGGGCAGCGGGGGCTGTGCTCACACACTGCCTGCACTCCTTGTTAGCAGTTAGTAGTGGGCAGCAACACCCTTTTTTCACCCTTTTTTCAGCGGGTATGCTAAGTACCCTAAGTGGGCGGGATCTTTTGACCAAGATCTGAAGTTTTGGTTCATCTTCAGACTTAATAAGGCTGATTTTTGTAATGCTTTGAACTGACAGTGATTAACTATGAGGACATCTGACTGCTGTTTGTATTTCTCCCTTTACTAGAAAGCTAAGAGTTAGCATTCTGTTAATATGCAATTTGAATAAAACAACTTCACCTTTTTTAACAGTTGTCATTTGAACGGTATAAATGATCAGACTATAGCCCCTAGAAAGAGAATTCATAGCTTGGTTGGAAGCATGAAAGCATTAAATAGCCATATATATGCATATATATAAGATTTATATACAAATAACAAATCTAGCAACAGATGGGTAACCTGTGATTTTAACACTTAAATATTTGTGGGGGGTTTTATTGTTTTTGTTGTGTTTTTTTTTTGTATTTTTTTGTTTGGTTCGTTTTTAATATCATATTAACTTAAAACTTATTTGGAGCTGAAATTAACCTAGATTTTCACAGATGATATTAAACATAAAATGTTGATCTTTTTCTGTGAGTTCTAGTTGAACAGCAGGTATTTAAATATCAACAACAATCTGCTGTGTCTTCTATGATATAAATCTTAAGGATGAGTTAATGCCAATTCTACGACTTTCAACAAAAAGCGCAATTCAGTTCTAGGCATATCTAAAATACTTTCCCAAGTAAATTACTTCCTTTCTAAAATCAGGTATTCAACAATAAAAGCAACAGTAATAAATGTATGATAAATACTCAGAGTCTGGTAGATAAAGGTATGGCTGAATTAACATCTGTAAATAATCAATATTCAATTTGGAAAGGTTATTATACACAGAAAATTTTCACAAATATGAAGCCACTTATTTCTTCTCAGTTCTCCAGCTTTGTTTGTCCTGTTGCCTTCCTCATCCATCTGTTTGACCACAGACAGACATGTTCAGTTCTAGACATCGGGGATTTAAACACCCATTAGAGGTTTCCTTCATTTCTCCACTGAAGTCTGTGAAAGCAAGAAGGATTAGCAGCACCGTTCTGCAGCCAAATGAAGGGTTTAAGATATGTACAATACTGCACAGCCCTAATCAGATGATCCCCAAGGAAATAAATGCAATGTTATATCATAGAATCAAAGAATCCTAGAATGATAGAATGGCTAGGAAGGAATGGATAGGTTGGAAGGGACCTTAAAGATCATCTAGTTCCAACCCCATATTGTGGACTTCAACCACTAAATCAGGCATTAGATCAGGTTCCCAAGTCCCATCTAACCTGGCCTTGAACACCTTCAGGTATGGGGATAATGATGTTTAAAGCTCATGCTAATTCATGCACTGAGCTGAAAAGGGTTGATTTAGGCTTGTGCTTGAATATTAATATTAAGCTCAAATGCTGCCATGTATCCACCATAAATTCAGAGAATACTTCACAAAATGGTTTAATATGTTAGGGTTTTACAAGTTGTTCAGGTAGACTAGAAACTGAGACACAGACGAACAGGTTTAATATATTTTAACTCAAATATATTTTAAACAATATAAATATATTTTAAACAATAAAAATAAATACATAAAAAATCATTAAAGTATTTGAGCAGGAATAACATCCAAAGCTTGAGAATCTACTCATCATGTTCTGCCTTCAGAACAGATGGCTTTCATCTTTTTTTTTTCTTTTTATCACAAGACAAACTTGAAAATGACTTTTACATTGACCCATGCGTTTCCTGTATTACAAAATATATTTATATTTTTTCTGTTAGCATGCAGAAGTGGTATTTTCTATAAAAGGCTTTAGACTTAGAATTTTCATGATGTTCTTAATTTCTCCATTACACTGAAAATTTTCCCAAGAGCAAGATTCTTTGCACTGCATATAACTTTTATATTTTACTAGAGTGCTGAAAGCAATCAAATTCTTTAGTAAATTTCTTTTGAGTATGAAATATTTTCCTGATTGTTTTATTGGTTGATAAGGATTCAGAATTATGTGAAAACCTTACATTTCACTCACATTTCATAATAAACATAGAGAAGAACTTCCTGCATTGAAAATACAAAGTAAATTCCCCGAGTGCCATAACAACTACTTGAAAGAAATTTTGCCACATAAATAATTTGGTTGGAACTAGCAGACACTATTCAAATGTAGTACATAGCAGAAAAAAGTGTACATTTCAATCACACAAAAAACAATTAGCACATTTCCCCACAGTCATACTATAATATGATAAGAATAATAAAAAGTCTCACAGGGATTGGCAATCCCCTCACAAATTACTTGGCACAAGGTCATGCAGTACAGAGAGCCAACCTGATTGAAATTAAAGATTAATTTCTTCCTAGCATTACTAAGTCTGGAAATATTGGAAACTGATGCTTCAGAGATTAACTGGAAGGATAGGACTCTGGAATTAAGCAACATTTAGAAGCTCAAGTGACAGATTGCTTTGTTAAGCACGCAAGTGTTCTAAAAGAATAGAAGAAAATCTGACACTTTGGTTCCATGTACAAAAGCATCTCAGCATGGACGCTACCAAAATTAGAGGAGGCTCAGGGGAGACCTCATTGCTCTCTATAACTTCCTGAAGGGAGGTTGTAGTGAGCTGGGGGTCGGCCTCTTCTCTCGTGTCATTAGTGATAGGACCAGAGGAAATGGCTTCAAGCACGGCAGGGGAGATTCAGGCTGGACATTAGGAAGTATTACTTTTCAGAAAGGGTGGTCAGGCATTAGAATGGACTGCCCAGGGAGGTGGTGGAGTCACCGAGACGGGGGGTGTTCAAGGAAAGGCTGGATGTTGTGCTGAGGGACATGGTTTAGTGGGAGCTATTGGGAATAGGTGAACGGTTGGACTGGATGATCTCTTAGGTCTTTTCCAACCTCGGTGATTCTATGATTCTATGATTCTATGAAAATTGTACTGTAGTGGATAAACACGATCAGGATTAATGGCAGGAATTATGCCAAAGAATCCGAAAATATTCCAAAGAATGCAATTCTGCCCAGGAACACAGGCAGTTCCTACACTGGGCACAGTAATGGAGTAAAACTCAAACATAAATATTAGAAATACTTCCTTTCAGTTTCTACTGAAAACTACACCCAAATAAAATTAAAAAAGAAAAAGAAAAAGAAAAAGAAAAAGAAAAAGAAAAAGAAAAAGAAAAAGAAAAAGAAAAAGAAAAAGAAAAAGAAAAAGAAAAAGAAAAAGAAAAAGAAAAAGAAAAAGAAAAAGAAAAAGAAAAAAGAAAAAGAAAAAGAAAAAGAAAAAGAAAAAGAAAGAAAAAGAAAAAAAATGAAGTCTTTCCATTGGAATCTTCTACAATTACTTTCTCTAACAAATTAATACAGTTGTAAAAACTGGCTACTGTCAAGTAATATTCAGGGACGCAGTCAGAAGTCAAGTTAAAGACTGATAGTGCACTTGGAATCTATTAAAATTAACGTAGTCTCTTTGTACGATGCTGAAAGCAGTTCATGACCTTTTGTGTATACTGTAGAGACTTGTTAGCCATAAGAAAAGTACACACATTAAATAGAATGGCTTCCTTAAATTGCCAATCATGAGGATGTTTCCTTTTTTTTCTTTTTTTCTTCTTCTGTCCTATCATAACATATTCCCACAAAGATTTATATCCTGGCCTTTGTTGCCCTGGTTCCTTGCCTCTTAGCCTTTATGCTGGAAAAGGAAATTATACATTAACGTAAATTGCCACTCCTGATAGTTTTTTTTCCTTGACTGATGGTTTTCTATTACAGGCTTGCAAGAATTCAGCCTGGAAAGAAATCCAAGCATCTTGATTGAAAGGATTTGATACATTCTTTTCAAATTCATACTATCTAAATCACAGCAGGATGACTTGTAATCAAAGTTTTTCAAAAAGAGAATAAATTTAGGGAAAAGGAAAAGGCCATTCAACCCATTGCAAGTCATCTTGGTTAACATAGTTCCTCCAGAATAGTATCTCCCTTCTTCTTTAATGACCCCAGTGCCTCCAATTCCAAACTTGGCTCAGTATGCTATTGAAAAATTGTATTTCTCTTTGAGCAAAAACTACTTCCTCATGTTGGTTCTGAATTTCATTTTTTCAGTCACTTCCATTTGTGCTTTCCCATTCAGTCTTTTATACTCAGCCAAACAGTGAGTCAAGTGTTACTGAATAAGATTTTCTACCTTGTATTTATCAGAGTAGATGAATTTGTAATTCTCTTTCTTAATTTTATAAGGAAAAAAAATGAACTGTGAAATGGAATAAGCTGTAATTAGGCCATTTATGATACTCTATACTTCAAACCAGACTTCCCTTCTGCTTCTCTGCTTCTTCCCTAAATAAGTGTTTTAAGATAATCTTTTAAATCATCAGTTTTCCATTAAAAAAAAAAAGAAAAAAAACCACCTTTTTTTTGTTTTAATTTTGTTGACTCTGCTTTTCTGCAGCCAGTGTGACAGATGCACTGCAGTAAAATACCAGCCTCTAAAGATTTTTGTCTTAAAAATCTTTAGATTTTTTTTGCTATAATTTGCTACAGTAGTACTATAGCAATATACTCAACGTACTTCTAATCTCTCTTTCTCTCTCAGTTGTAACGAGGAAATATATTCTAAATCGGTTGTCTGAAGCACAGTATAGCTAAAGCTCATGCACCACTACTAGCTCTGTCAGCCTCGCAGTAAGTCTTGCCCTTCATTTTTTTCACAAGATGCCTGAAAATATGCAATACACTTAGCATTCTGCCCTGAAAACATTTCTCTGATGTGCTGCTTCTCAGCCATTTTGATACTGGATGTACTTGTAGACATTATACACACAATTCAGCCTCAATGATGGCTATTGTACTCAGTTTTGACCATGGTGTGGTTTCCAAAGGTGACACATAACTAATATCCAAAATCTCTAATGACTCAAAAAGGAGTGTGGTTAGACATTTGACTTCGATGCTCTGAAAAGTGTTGAAGTATTATCTTTAGGATTCCCTTTTTTATCTTCATTGTCTGAATAATCTCACTTTGTATATGCTTTTATGCTGATAATTTAGAAATCAAGTAAACATAACATTTATTATGGGCACATAAATTCATTTTTAGATTTAAGAAAACAGAGGAACACATTCTGACATAACTTTATAGGCAAAAATTAATAGGTCAGATTAAATCATCTCCAAAGTCACTTTGTGTGGATTTCACTTTTATTTTATTGTTTTGGGGAATGCTGTAGCTTCCAGTCTTACCAAGGTCATTTTTCATCCAACAAACTTAATATAATTAGTATCAATTCTGTATTTTGTGAAGCTCACACTGGAAGTTATTAACTGTGTTTCAAGTGGTGTGTCAGAGAAAGCAAGGGCAGAGAGTAATCTTTTCAGCTTCAAAGGCACAGTTGATGACTTTAGTTCACTGGTTAGTGAAAAAGATATGCATTTTTTATTAAAGGTGTTGGCAATAAATCTGCAACTAGAAACATTTCTCTCTCTTTTCCTTTCCTTTCTTCATTTTTATACCTTGTCAGCACTGTTTCAGTCTTTTTTAACATCCCACATGACCCTGGAACAGTTGCTTTAGTTGCCCTTCCTGTTAACTGCAATGATGCCCAGTTGTATAATTCTGCCTTTACCAATTAAGCTTTTTATCTGGTATCCTCATAGCACAGAACTCACCAAAGTCTGCCTTACTCAGTAACTTCAGAAAAAAAGACCTCCATGTCTGCTGTCATTATCATTACACACCATGGAAATCTCCTTGAGAAAAAAAAAAAATCTGAAATTATGTTAGACTTGTCTTTTGACATTTTGTTGAGCAACAACAAAACATATTCAAAATAAACTATTTGCCTAATCTTTCTCCCTGCTAAAATGAATGTACTACATTTCCCTTAAAAATCATCACTGAGGATACACTACACTATGTAGATGCCTTTACAGCAAAGCAAATTAACCAGAAGTTTTAATAAGCTTGTAAAGATCAGAGTCAATCCTTTTGAATGAAATTTGAAGTACATTTGCCGAGTTTTCTTTACAATAAACATTCACTTCTGACAAGTCTCTCTTTTTTTTTTTCTTTTTTTTCCTGAAGAAAGATTGAACAAGAACCAATGCACGGCTGTTAACATCAGAGAAATTTAAGTGAGAAACAACAATCCATTTTGTAACAATGAGGATAGCTAAATACTGAAGAGAAACATCAAGGGAAAATGTGGATTCCATTTTTTTTTAGGTCTTAAATTAAGTCTAGATATGTTCTGATGAACATTCTTTAACAAAATAAATGTTTCTGATCCCCATTATAAACATATATGAGTGGAAACTGTGCAAGGTTTTAGGTTGACTGACCTAGTGGCTCCCTCTGGACTTAGCAGATCACAGATCTTAATCTATGAATAACTTATTAAGGTGCATAAAGTCTCACTGAATATTAATGAGATTCCGTGTATGTAAGGTACTGTTGTGGTTTAATGTATCAGGTAGCTAAGCACCACACAGTCATTTGCTTGCTCATCCCCCTCCCAGGGATGAGGAGAGAATAAGGAATAAAACAAAGTAGAACATGTGGGTTGAGATAAAAAAAATAAAGAGGAAAAAGAAAAGGATAATAGTTATAATAATAGTACATATATATACAAATTAAGTGATGCACAAAGCACACTACCCACCAGACAGTTTCTGAGCAGTGGCTGCTCAGCCACTCTTTGCCATTTTCAAGTCACACAGTATGGAATATCCTTTTGGCCAGTTTAGCACAACTGTCCAAGATCTGTTTCCCCACCAACTCTTTATGCCCACCCCACTAGCCCCCTTGCTGTCAGGACAGAGAAGCTGAGGAACTAAAATGTTCTTGGCTTTGCACAGCACTGTTCAGCAACAACTAAAACATCAGTATGTTATTAAAATAGTTTATCTCTTATAGCCAAAGCATAGCATCATACCAGTGACTTAAAAAAATCAGTTCAGTCACAGCTGAAACCAGGATAGGTGCTACGAACAAGAAAGGCTCCTGTTGAAGAAATTATTCACTAATTTGCTCCAAACCTCACAACCACCTGTCAACTAGGCTGGATAAACTCAATTAATCAATTTGCAAGCCAAACTGTTTGTAGAGCTGTAAATACTTGATGCCAAAATTCTCTTGTAATCAATGGAATTCTGACTCTTAAAGTGGCAGGTATGACGCAAAAATATCTACAATTAAACTATTTTGGAAGTAACAAGGTTACTGGAGCATGGAAACTTACAAGCATTGCTGGAGTATGATGTTTGTATGAATAACGTAGCTTTTGTGCCTCATTTACATCTGACTGCAGAAAATAACTACATGCTCATAAAATGTAGGAAATGTTATGACTGAGATCAATTCTCATTTAGAGCTCAAATGAAAATAGCCAATAAGGCTGCACTCCTCAGTACATATGGTCTTTGATGTAACCCTTTATGCTGAGGTCTGGTACTGATGCCTTCAGTCTTTTACAGGCAGCTTTTTGAGAGGCCTGTGTCTCCTTGCTACACATGGAGGCTGGGCAGGAGTGCCAACACCGTGCAGTTGGTAGCACCTAAGGTGAAAGCTCGGGATGAATTCTGAGCCAAGGATTATCTTTGCAGAAAGCAAGCATCCTTCCAACAGAAGAGACTCTTAATTTGGAAAATCTCTGGAACTGTTAGCTTACAATAGAGATTGTCAGATTGCATAATTCATATGCAGTAGGGAAAAAAAAGCAGCATGATCAGAGCTCAGGTTGGGAATGTTTGAATTTCTGATGCATTGCTGAAGACTCTTAGGAGCTCAGCTATATAATGGAATCTTTATCAGACCATCAACCAATTGTGATACTTATCTGTACTGTTGCATTTTGGTCTAAGTGATAATCCATCAAGGCTGGAAATCACGATGTACTTTTTATGTTGCATACTTCAACAAGCTGACAGCTGGATGGATTTGTTAACACTAGAAATATTTGTTCCAGACACAAAGAACAGGTTCCTAATATAAAATATTATGATATTTCCTTTCTCTCACGTCTCCACTGTGCCCATTTTGTAATTTATGTCTCATGTTTATAATGTTCATTTACATGGCAAACTGTCAACAGTATGAAATCTCTCTATTTGTGCTAGAATGTAACAGTCTCACTTCGGGAATAATATGACCAAATAACAATGACATCAATCTTTATCTCTATCATGCTAACTGTTAAGCAGAGAAAATTGCAACTTTCTAAATTCCAGATGCTTTTGCTTTAGTTTATCTATGATAAAAATTGAAAAACCTATATATTTCATGGCAAACAAGGAAACTAGCATCATGTGGATTCATGTTGGCAGAATTTTGTTTGTGGCCAGGCTCGTTTAGTGCAGTGTGCACTGACCAGAGGATTACACTTAGATATCACAACTATAAAGCCTATTTTAACATTGTTTGAGAAATGGGACTTCCACACAGAAACATTTTGTTTTGATTTTGGTCTGCTCGCAATATAATCATCAGAATATTTCCAGTTTTTAGCATGAAGTAATAGTGGGGGTTCACATTTAAATTCAAACTGCACAAAATGGTACTACCATTCACAGCTGCAGTCTAAGGCTACTTACTGCCCCATTTTTCTATCTGCTGTAAGCCTCAAAAAAATATTTATCGTCTTCGGATGCAACAGCATACAAAATTCCTAGTCTTTTTCTAAAGAAAAAGATACAGCCTCTGGCTTGAAGCTCTCATGTGTTTGGTCAAAGATTATCACACATGTGAGCATGTATCCATGAAGTTTATGTACACCATGTCCAGGGTGGTGTAGGAGGACTGGGGGAGCTGCCACCTGTGAGGACTTGTGCTGGAGCAGTCTGCTCCTGAAGGATGGCCCCTGTTGTATGGAGCCATGCTGGAGCAGTGCTTGAAGAACTGCATCTTGTGGGAAACTCACATGGGATCAGTTCAGGAAGGAAGGAATCCACACATTACTACAGAGAATGACCATGAAGGAGCAACAGAAATGAAACTTTATATGGATTAATCACGGTCCTTTCTCCCTATTCCTCTGCACCAGGTAGGGAGAAGAGGTAGAAAAGGGTGGATGGGGAAAGGTGTTTTTTGTTTGCTTTTAGTTCTCAGTGCTCAAGCCTGTTACTAGAAACAGACAATAAATTAAATTGATCTCTGTATGCTAAGTCTAAATTGCTCACAACAGCAAGTGGTAAGAGATCTCCTTGTCTTTATCTCAACCCATGAGCCTTTCTTTCAGCATATTTTCTCCATTTGCTCTTAATGAGAGAGAAGTGTGCTGGAGTTTAGCTAGCCATCAGTGTGAAACTACCAAAATCATAAATCAACTTATTTCAGATTTTGTCCTCTTGCTCTCTTGGTACATTGCTTTGGGATTCTCCAAGATTTCTCCTCCCTGTTGCACAGAAGCCTAGAATTCAGCCAAAGAGCCAAATGTTTGCTGATGAGTTGAGGCTGTACACAAATACAGCTGTGGAGTTTTCCTTCCAGTATCAGAACACTCAGTAGAAAAAGGAAAAGGAAAAGGAAAAGGAAAAGGAAAAGGAAAAGGAAAAGGAAAAGGAAAAGGAAAAGGAAAAGGAAAAGGAAAAGGAAAAGGAAAAGGAAAAGGAAAAGGAAAAGGAGGTAAACAGTGTTATGCCACTGCATCTCCCGTCCACACTTGCTGGCTAGTAGTGGACCTTGAGAGACTAGGCATAATTTCTCCCCAGTCTACTCCACTTTGACCATAGAAATACCAAGGAATGGAGAGGCACTTTCTATTTATGGTCCCTCCATCATTTGGTTGGAGATACTCATTAGGGAAGGTTTCCCAGCTACTGATTTGTAGCCTGTTGATGTTTCTTTGGGGTAAGAAATACTAGTTCTGACCAGAGATAGCTCTGAATGTCTCAAGACTTAAGAGGCTTACAAAATAAGTTTGGGCTTTCATCATGGTCTAAATGAAGACATTCTAAACACTGGGGTACCAAGCAGAATGAAAAATTGATCCAATGAAAGAAGTCATTATAATATCAAGATATAGCAGCTCTTGCAAAAGGAGAGGTAAAGGCTGGAATGTCTGATGGGGAGAAAGATAGTCTAAACTATCCAGAGTCTTGCTTTCAATGTCACATTGTTTGGTCTACTGGGGAATCCAGAAGTTGCATAAATCAGTAAAAGATTATTATAAGAGAAAGGAAAATAAAAAAGAAGAAATAAAAACCTGGAAAGTTGTAATTTTGTTATCTGGCTTGAGTACAAAAGCACATATTAGTTTTTATGATGCTCCTACAGCTATAAAGTATAAAGCAACAAGCTTTTAGCATGCTGTCATACAAAACTGCTTTTAACATTAGACTTTGGTTTTATTTACTATCAGAGTTGAATGCAAGTAAATGTAAACACCTATACCTAAGATATAACTATTCTTGTATTCCTTATCTGCCACATATCTTCGGTCCCTTCTGTATCTTTTTCTTGCTTTGCTGTTTCTCTCTCAATCCATATTGCAAAACACCAAGCTATGAGGGCTGCTCCAAAAGTACTGCCTCCTATTTAATAATGTTAGCCCAGGACATCAGAGGCAGATATTGATGGAATTACAGTAGAGGTTGAACCCTTTGACCAATATTCAGCTACATTTTATTGCCGTGCAATAGATGGCACCAGAGCAACACTCTGACAAAGAGGCTTCTAATGTGGAAGTGTGTATGAAATAAAGGTGTTTCACTGAATTCTTCCATATGGAAGGAGTGCACCTACTGACATTCATCAACACTTGCTGAATGTTTATGGAGACCAGTGAGGAGTGAGCACAATGAGGGGTGGGTGGTACATTTCAGCAGTGGCAACAGAGACATGAAATATAATCCACTTTTCAGAAGTCCATGCACAGCTGTCACACCATGAAATGAAGAGCATCTCAGTCAGCTCATCTTCACAAGTCTGCTTATGGTGGTGACTATGTTGAGAAATAGTGTTCTGTAGTTGAAAATTCACTCCATCCAATAGCGTTATTGTGCTCTTAGTAATGCTTCTGTTTCCATGGAAATATACAGAGGTCACAGGTCACTGCTTTCGGAGTGACCTATGTATCTTAATCACATTATGTGAAAGAAAAATTGTCACAAGAAAAAACTGGCAATGCTTAAAATTCTTTTGATATGAAAAGAGCTGGAGAATATAAATACTGTCCAAGTAATTAATGCATTTTAACTGCCTACAATGAAACAACTAATTGGGTCCTTTTCCTTCTTTTCTCTCATGAAGACTACAGAAATTGGACAAAAAGAAGGTAATTTTCTTGCTACGACTGTTGTCATCTACACTATTAAATGGAAACATTCACAATTTTGATTTATTGCAGTATATCAAAATAATCGTACTCTCAAATCTTTTATTAATCCACCATTAACTATTCTTCTCAATTTAATTCTCCATATATCCCTTAAGAAAGTTTTCTTACCAAAATGGTAAAAGCAAAGATTAAAATAAAACAGTAATTTAACAATTATTATTTATTTATTTTTAAGTTCATATATGAATATTAATTGACTTTGTGAACAACTTGACTATTAAATCAACTTTTTGACTTTGTAGAGCAGCTGTCTGGGAGAAACCTCATCTCTCTGTTATGAGCAATGTTTTTGGAGATGTTTTTAGAGACTGCTATATAAAGCTGTGAACATTCTGGCACAGTCATTACAGAAATGAGTCAGTTGAGACTGACTCACTCAGATACATGGAACAGAACTGAGTGGATCTATCTTTTGAGTTTGGAATGCTCTTTTAATGTGCCTTTTACACCTATTAGTGTGTGTAGCAGGGGACAGTGGAGAGTGTCAAAAATAAGTCAAAATTATTGAGTTTTATAACCTCTGACTTTTTTTTTTTCTTGCCAGGAAAGAGATTTAAATGAAAAAAATCTTGGGGAAGAGGGGAATGATTAACATAATGCCAAGCCCATGAAAGGGTTTTGTGAACATCTGTGTGTCTAAGGACAGAGAGCACAAACTTTTATGCTTTTATCTTCTGTGAACCCATAAGCATGAAGACTTGTTATGAGTGGAGGTGACTTCTCTACTGTTAACTATACTCTCTCTTCATCTATAGGACTTCAAAGGGGGGATGCAGAATCATCTAGATTAACTTTAGATTAACAAAGGATTTCTACAGGAGAGGGATCCCTCTTTCCACAACTAGGTGAAAAACTCCAGTTTTCTTTGCCTCTTCCCTTTAATAAAAACAGAACAGTAACATGGATCCACACAGAGCTTTAATGTTACATAAGTCCGATAAAAAGGAGACTACCTATACAATGCTTCTTTAGACCCCTGAATTGTTTCTACTAATACATTTTATTCTGATTTTGTTGTGCATTCCTCAGCATGGTTTTTAGGCTTTGAGATACCCCTGACAAATATATAAAAGACAATACTCTTCTCTGACATCAAATTTTGTTTAGATTTTTGAGTTAGTAGGTAATGTACCAGTAAAAGAATAATTAATTCCTGAAGGACTGAACATAAAAGCAAGCATACATTTGTCTGAGAAAATGAAAAGTTTGACTAAAGAAGATGTTTATGAATTATCATACTATTATCTAACTGGATCAGTAACTTTTTCTCATGCTGTTTACTAAACTCCATGCAAATTAAAAAAGGGATGGGTCACACAGTTCCAGAAATAACTGACGATGGTTTAAATTTTTTTTTTTCCCCATTAATTCAGGCTTTTGATAATGAGAAGGCACAATCATCATAATGTAAAATGCCATAAATTTAAAGGTTCTCTGAGATACTTATATCCTGCAGTATATTTCTGTAATGGCATTTCTTGTGACTAGATGTAACATTCCTCAAGGTGGACTGTGTAATAGTCTTGCAGAACACGGGAATGTCCTGTGAAATTTACCTGAGGTGATTCATAAGTATCTAGTAATAATTTTAGAATAGTAGTAATGAAATCTACTCAACAAGAATATTATATCAGCTACTGGAAGTCCAGTTGAAAGATATCTCAGATGTTAGAAATCCATTGTAAAGACTTTATTAATCTGTATGTTGCAACTGTATGATGTAAAGTAAACTTCTGTATCTTTAAAGTACGATCAAACAAGAAATAAGAAACTAAGGTATAGAGAAATGCTACTTCTAACCTACCTAGAAACAAAGTTATATATATTTAAAGTTTTGTAGGTCAAAAGTATATTAATAGCTTCCCAACCGCATGCCTTTATGAACTCCTTCAAGTCAGAACTCTTACTGGAATATGAAGCAGAAGCATCACAGGAAAATATGATTACATGGCACTTTTTGTTCAGTCAGGAAAAGATGCAACTGAAAACTTGACCCTCAAGTCATTTGTTGCAGGTTTGTGAACATTATTTATGAGTCCAAGAGTGGGGAGGGTGACAAGGCCTAAGGAGAGCATCTTGTCCATTTCCTTCTGTCATTAGCATAAAGCACTTTTAAAGAAATCAAGTCTGACGAAGGTAAATCCAGAAGTTCGTTATCTGCACTGCCACTGCCTCCTCTATTTTAAAAAGTTTCTCCACTAAATGTCTCTGCCACTAATTCAGAGGACTCATTTGCCTGATTGAATCTGGAAAATAACTCTTTTAAAACTCTTTCAAACTTCCTTTCAAATACAAGCTTTCCAAGAAACAGCTTTCCAACCCTTTGTCCCTCAGATTGTCTGACCAAGAGATCTTATCTATCAGTTCCTCGAGTTCGAAACAATCTCATCTTCTCAGTCATTTTGCTGCATTCCATTTCTAAGAGAATTTCCGATTTTTTAGTGATTCATCACATTCTTCTGGTTTCCTTCTTCTTTCACTTTCTCTTAAATAGTATCCCTTTGTTACTGTAGCACTAAATTGTGCACTTTACAATATATAGTAGAGCAGAAGCTTGGAAGAACGTCTTCCAGCTATTCTTTTTATTGCAGGGCATGCATATGGTGAAAATGGACACTTCAGAGTAGTGGAAAACGAGGTTCTAACTGAAAACGGAACAGAATACCTGAATCACGTCAGTACACTAAATGCGCAAGCATATCACAGATACAGGTTATTTATGATCACATGACATGATCACAGAACAAAACAATCAAGGACAGCAAACACCAACATGGAACACCAAGCACTTTGTCCTTCAAGAATGCAAGCTCCCAGAAAGCTGGGAAGCTTCTGCTGCATGACTCAAAACACTCTCTTTAAAGACAGACCATTTCAGTTCCTTCACCAGAACCATTCCTCTTACTATTAGTTAGCCCTTGGAGCACTTGGCTGTTTCCCATGGTTTCTCTGTTTTTTACTTCTATTTTTCTGGTGAGAAAGGACTATTATATAATTCTTTTGCTTTTTACTTTTCACTACAATATTTTTTCACACTCTAAGTAATATTAAAGCTTAAAAATGTAATTTCAGGCTTGACATCAGTTTATCACATGAAGGCCACAATATTAACATACAAATAATCTATGGAGGTAGGAACTGGGTAATCTGATACCATCACAACCTTTATACATTGGACTTATATTTAGCTCAGCTTATTCCTGCAAGTTAGGTTGGTCACTGTAACTGTCTCATAACAATGCTTTCAGAAAGAAAAGATTTCATAACACTGTCTTAAACTCCTTGGGATGGTTATAACTCATCATGTGAATATGGCACTGCAAAAACTGAATATGATTTCTTCTCTCCTTGAACAATGAAAGTCATCTACAGATCACACAGGAACTGTCTGCCATTTCACATACTGTGAGAGATATATTAACTGTTCCTTAACCTTAAGATGATAACCTGTGAAACCTTGCAGACACATCTTCAGTGTTGAACAGTTCCTGTTCAGCACTGAATATAACCATAAAATTAAGCTTTCACTCATAACTAAGCAAAGCAATACTAGAATCATTTAAAAACAAACAAACAAAAAAACCAACACAGAACAAAAACTTACATTAGGAACACCTTTAATTCTAAAAGAGTGACAAAAATTATGAACTATGATGCCTCTTTGTTGCCAAGCAGGATTGCATCAACAGTAATTCCAATGCAAAGACACTTATCTTGTTTTAAACATTAGCACCCAAAATAACCAGTCTTAAAAGGTCATGTTTATTTAAAAATAGCTTGCTTGCATTTTACATTCAAGTTAATTTACTAACCTCAAAAAAATTAAATGCAAATGTATACAAATAATTTAAGCATCCTGTCAAAGTTCACATACATACTGCTAACGCAATTAAGTACTCAAGGTCACAAGTAATTTTCCTTAACCATGAGCCATCACCACATGGATAATTCTATTAAATTTATTTTGAACTAAAATCTTTGAAGTCTGTCTTTAGCAATTTATATTCTTTTTAAAAACCAAACCTATAATTTCCTGTTTATAATGTGCTTTTCAGGCCATAACAAAGAAGCATACTGTACCTCTGGTGCTGATGGCTCTTGCCGATGTGGTTGTGCTGGCTGTTAAGGCTACAGTGGTTGTGACTGTTGCAGTGGTAAGGGAGGGGATGACAGTAGTGGGAAGCAAAGTGTTGAAAACATCTGGTGAGTGGAAAAAAAATATAAAATAAAATCATATCATGCAAACAAAGAAGAACCATAATAGTGGTTTAATTTGTAAATACAAGTATGTCAAAAAATGATTAAATTAAAACATGATTAACACAAATTATTACACGTACAACAGTGGTACCTTTAAATTCTTGACATTATATCACTCTCAATTTTTTATAGTCAGTGTGCTAGCAAACAGGATTTAAAATACTGTTAAAACAACCATGTTTCCATAGATCTGGAGAGTGAATGTTTAAGTGACAAGAATCCATTTCTTCACTGAGCCATTTTAAATGTCTCATACAGTAGAAACCATATACAGATGAAACATGCTGTGTCAGAGTGGGAGATGAAACAACAACACCATCATGCTAAAATAAACACACACATGTTAACGAGAAATGGCTGTATGTTAAAACACCCACTTTCAGACAGACTCAATGGACGGAAAAAGGGGAGAAAATGCTACTAACTATAAAAGCTGCTTTTTCCGGATTGCTTTTCTTCTTCCCACACACTTGTTTAAGACACAGTTGTCTGCTAAGATCTAGAGCAGAGTATATTTCAAAATCTTTACCCTAATTAGTAGGCAGTCATCTTGCAATCATCCTTAATACATACATGTTATCATCAATATATAGCTTAGAACTGAAAAATCAGAAAAGCCAATTATATTACTGTTGAAAAAGTAAGTATACAAGTCAGAGAAGATGCAAGGCCCAGATGACAGCATCCTGCAAAACCCTTCAGCTTCTGATCAAATACAGGTATGCCAAGCACAGGCAGCTGCCACTTCATTGCAGAGGAACCAGCAAACTGTTGCAAAATGTTCCTGTACAGAGCAGAACATAACCAGATGTACAGATAGAAAACACTTTGATTACACTGCCAAAAGCAATCAAGACCAGTATCACTTTGCTTATAAGGTGATTGCAGGTTTTAAAGAACAAACAAACAAAAGCCCTGAAGAGAAATACAGGAAAGCACTTCTGTGAGGAAGTAAAAAGCATCTGACAATTTTCAGATTATTTATACCACAGCTTTAAAAGAAAAGGACTAGTTTCTCATCAATTGATGGTAAGTAAGCCATTCCACACTGATTTCAGGAAGAAAACACAACCAATTCTGAAGGGTGCTATTCAATGCAATGCAGCAGAGGAGAACAAGCCTGACCCATGATCTATCTTCCCTTGCTGTGGAAGGAAATGCAATTGGTGTCTGAGTACCATCAATTCTGACTGAAATTAATGGAAACTAAAGCAGCTCATCCCTTTACAGTACTGGGCCCAACAGAAGACATTTCAGAGACAGGGTTCATGAGTTCAGCACAGCATAATTATTCCCTTAAGACTTCAAATTATAATGTTTGCCTTATTTTCATGATGGATGACAGATTACTTTGCCACTTAAAAAGTTTCCTTGTCAGTTAATATCTATGAGTCACCTGTATTATTACTCTGTATTATTCTGGTTTGGATGAACACCAGCATTATCCCCTCCAGAACCTATACCTGTGGGATTTCCCTCCTGGAAACCTTCAGAAAATGGCATGAGATCTGTCTTTTGTCTGCTGTATACTGATATTTACATCTGTTTTGCAGTATGAAATATTAGAAACCAGAAAAATTAAAACAGGTTTTTCAAAAAAGACAGTGTAGCCACATTAATCATCAGGAAGAACTGCCACACTACCTGGAATGTGAATACCATGATAATTAAACAGAATGGAGTTGAACAATCATTAGAAATAAATTAACATTTTCCAAAAGATACATCATATTTACTGATCTGTGCAACTTCTTTTCATAAAGAGAAACTCCTTAGATAAGTATCTGTTAAAAATGAAATCAAACAAAGCAACAAAAATACCTTCTTCATAAGGATAGTAAATCCTTGTTTAGTAGAAAAGCTTTACAAATCAGCCTCGTACATAGAAGTTAATTAATGTGACATATTTCCCATAATTATATTTCTTAAATATGTTATTTACTTAATATTTTGCAATGGCAAGTCAGTTGCAACTGACAAATTATTGTTTTATGACAGTTTTTTGTTCTACAAACACACTGTCTACCTAGTTTGCCACACACCAGATTACATGAGTCCCTGGCGAATTTAGAAGCTGACTGCTTTCCAGTTTCTATTCTAACTGAAACATTTCCAACAAGATTTATTATATTAAAAGAAAGCCAAGGTAGGAAACTGAGACTGGTTAACACTGGTAACTAGAAGTTACAAGTATTTTAACACAGATATAGTAGGTTCATCTTTTCTGACCACTCCAAGAGCAACAAAAACTTATGTTGACTGAAGTCACTAACTCTGATGCAAAGCATCAATGTGGCAGCTTGTCAGAAACCTCAAAGAAAAACATTTCCTCAAATGAAACATAAAAGCAAGGAATAGGACTGGCTTTTCTTCTTTCTTACCAGAGAAAGGAGAAATTCACTATGCAAACGACTGCAGCCGATTTGCTTTGTTCGTAGCATTAGAACTACTTGCTCTCAATAACCAAAGAACAAGACAGGAACCAAAATCAGCCAGACTAGCCCAAAGAAATTTAAGTTTAATGGTATCTATCCTTTAACAATGAGTGTGTCATGGGAAAGTATGCATAAAGTGAGAAAATAGCTAACTGCCTTACCATCAACAGATTTTGGAACTCTTGCATCACTTTCTGTCCTTAAATCTATTTGGGGCAGCCTAAGCCTAGATAAAAATTTGCATTCTAGATAGCGCTTGAGTACCACATTCGTGTAATATCCTTATTTGGGCCTAACAGTCCTACTGAGTCTCTGTGACAGAAAGAATCTTTTTCAGTTTTTCTAGGAAGATTTATGGGTTCCTGAAAAAACCCTAATGTCTTTGCCTTGAAAATGTGTTTTTTGTTTTTGTTCTTTTTTGCTTTTTGCTTGTTTGTTTCTTGCATGAGAGAATGCAGAACACAGGCCTCAAAAGAAAGAATAATAATCTGCAACAGCCTTCATTTTCTCCTTGTTTACCGAATACATGGGAAGTAAGTGAGTTTGGTAGCCCCAAGAATCAGATAGACTGCAAATATAAACTGTAAAAGAGTTACATATAAACAAAAGTTTTATATGAAACACAAACAGAGCACAGGCTTCTGTTTGTGGAATATGAATATCAGTATTTTAAATATCCATATAAATGTCAGAAACAGGTATTACTATTTGACTATTTCTAGTTCTATACTTTTTTTGGCAGTATTTTCACTTTGGGGCGCACTTACCATGCTTCCAGTGAAGCAGATCCCTGCGTTACCCCCATCTTTGTTTTTTAGCAGTTACTGAGAAACATACTACTAAAAGGGCTATATAGCTTTGATCTCTCCTTGAGCTCTCTGTCAAGAAGTATCTCAATGGATTTGCAAACTTCAGTCCAGCAAATGTGTGTTGCAGAGATATCTAATTCTATTTTCTGGCCTTGCAATTTCTGAATCTGCTTGTACAGAATGTTCAGCCAAAAACAAATTTTTGTTTATGACTTTCATGCCCCTAAATACTGAGGATTGCTATGACCATGGGACCACGTAGAGTGGAACTTTTCAATTCAGGTGGCCGTACTCAAACCAATGCACCAGATTGCTGTATCCATAATACTTAAGTATTAATCCTCATCTTCCTTTGAAGCAGAAAATAGCCATATTTTGCAGGTGGGGAATCAAAGAGGACAGAAAAGCCATATTAGATATATAAATCAAACAATAATTGCCACTGTTAGTTTAGAAATCTCACTACTATAAGGCGTGTTTAATGTAACATATTCTATCAAAAATTCAGTAATGTAATAAACATGGTATTCCATCACCTTGCTATCTCTGAAATACAAACAATTCACTGAGAACTAAGTGTTTCCATAAAAGTTTCTGAAAACAGAAAAAGGATTAGGTATCATGCAGGAGAGAATAAGAGACTCTATACTCAATACTTTTTCATGAATATTCCCACAGGTTATGCATGAGACTGCAACTGGATTTTCAATGAAAAATGGTTCAGTGGATGCAGAGAGAAGCATGGAAAATGTTTTAAGGGAGTTCTTCATGGAATGCTACAGTATGTTAGCATGACTTTAAGCCACACTAGCAGTGGCAAGATGAAGGCAGACAGCAGGTAATCTGACTGCTGATTGTGAATGGAGAGTAAAGAAAGGAGGAGAATGTACTACTTGGCTTGTTCAGGAGGCTGCTCTTTAGGAGAGGCACAAATACAACCTGCTTATGAGTGTCAGAATGTTGCTGTACAAGACTAGCTCACAACACTGTCCAGACGTGCCCAGTCATAATTTTATGCTTGCCTCTCCTTTTCTCTTGTTAATCTAACAGAAGACATTCACCCATTTAAGTGCAAGGAGCCTGGACACTTTACTCTCACTGCAGATTTGGCTCTAAGCACTTTTACTCTCCATTTCTAAATAAATGAGAAATGGTTCTGTTTGGTTTGGTAGGCTTACACGAAACAGAGATCTGACCTATTGAGAATATCTGATTGGTTTGGGGGGAATAAAAAAAGAAAGAAAAACAACAAAAAAACAATAAGCTGAAATGACTGAGCACAATTTAGACAACAATGGCTGCAGTTGATAAAAATGTAAAGGTTTTTGTTTCAAGCTTGACAAAGTCTGACATAAAAATTAAAGGCCAGACTGATAATGATGAATGGCCTGTGCTGTATTTTTACAAAGAGTGAAAGAAGTTTTAAGTGCTAAACTGAACTGAGTGATGACCTACCTGGGAAACAACCTCACTACTCTGCACAAAATTTAATCAGCCTGTGGTATGTAGTACTAAATAATTTAGCAAGGTTTTAAATTCAAAGGGAGCTGCATTTAGAGTTGCTCCCAGAAAATGGGATCGAACAAAGAGATAATTCAGCCTGAATATCATGTGCCAATATCTCCTTAGCACTTTAGACTAAATGATCATGAAGCCTTGCAGACATGAGGTCAAGGGGTTCTCTTTACTAATTGATTCAGATTTATGAAACTCTGAAATGGAAATTATGTGCTTGACATTTTTGCTAGCAAATCAGATGTCATTTAAAAATATCCAAAACCTTTTAATAAAAGCCTCATGTAGATCTAGATCCCTAGCTAAAACAATTAGAGACTAGTGGTGGATGAGTTCATAATGCAAGATACACAGCTGGGCTAAAATGGCCAAGCAGCTTTGGAAGAACAGAAAGTAAATTCACATAGCACCATTATTCTGAGGTGTTTAATGGCCCGGTAGGTCGTATTAAATGTTGGAAAATGTAGGAGCTCATTAAGATTTGATTTAACATACTTTGGTCGCCTAGTAAGACAGAGGAAGAAAATCAAGTGCTAAAAGATACCAGAGTTTCATTGAGAGTTCTCTGCCTTCTTATAGAAACTGTGGTTTTTTTTTCCTATTTTGAAAGCAACAGATTTCAGTAGCAAATGAAGGACAACAATGTATTTAAAAGCAAATAATGACTTCTTCCTTTTCAAGAGTCAAGTAAGTAAATGCTATTTGCCTAAATTTTATCCTTAGAAAATTAGGAATAGAAGAATAGAAGGCAAAGAACCAAATCCACTTCAGTGTTAATACTTAGTAATGGCATCATGGTGTCACCCAAAATTACTTAAAAGTTTGTCTTATATTACCTTATATGACCTTATATTACAAAATGTCATGTTTTATGACACATGTAGAGTAGAAGAGTTTAGGACAAAACTAAAAGCATGATAAACATGAGAAAATGAGGATTAGTAGGAAGCTGACATTGAACTACAAAGTGAAAGTTAACTGTCCTGTTTGCCATAATTGTCAGAAAACAAGGAGTCAGGACTCTCAAGCAGGTGACAAGAAAGAAGCGATGGGAAGAAAGTACCTTAATACAGTAGGAAGAACATGGGATGAGACAAGAAGTTCTTGTGCCCGAGGGCAGAGGTCAGCTCTATGACTTCCCTCTGCCCCCAGGTGCAGATGTCCAGCTCAGGTCTGCTCTTACCACAAGCAGTGTCCTCACAAGCTGTTGCCCTGATTCTTGTCCCTGCCCACGCTGCCCCTGAATCGAAGCTTGAGGGGCATATTCCAAAGTTCTACCAACATCCCAAACTGTAAACAAAAGACATTGCTTCACAGACACGCAGTGCTATGGAGTATTAAGTCTCTGTGACAATCCTGATAGGCACAGGCAGCCAGTGCCACCATTGGCAGGTAACTGGAGAGCCTGGCCAGGACAACAGCTTTCCTCCACTGCTCCTCCTGAGGGGCACAGGATAGCCCTGAGTAGCATTTCATATATATATACTTTTTTTAGAGAAATAAGTTTTATCTGGTTAGCAAAACATGATCTTTAGGCACAGCACAGATGTTGCCACAAACATGGCTTTGTTACCTGGAAAGCAAAGTATAGTATGTTACACTCACAGTTGCACTTAGGTACCACAGGAATAGTGAACCACAGGAAAGCATCTAACACGAATATTTTAGTGTTGTGCTAGTGACTGATAACTTATAAAATGATGCTCTTTTGAAGCCCTTAGTTCTTACTGTAGAGATCATTTTGCTTCCCATATCACTCTGATGAATTTGCTATCAGCAGATACTCTCTAGCTGCAGCTCCCTTATAAAGAGGTTTGCAAAGGAAGGTCTGCAGTGCTGGACTCTTAAGTAATTGTCCATCACTGTCACTGTTTGCCACCATTCTAGACACCTGAAGAGCTCATTTTTCTTGCTCTTTCTGATGCAGAAGAATGAAAGGTGACACAATGTAGTATCTCACAGTATATCTAGCTGTTGCTGTTCACTTTTGGTGGGGCAGCTTATATGAATTACATCTTTTTTACCACAGAAAGCAAATAGCTTGTTATGTGGTACTTCTCAATTCCTACTTGTGCTAAATCCAGCTGATATGCAGAGAACATAAAAGGATACATTTGACAAGATAACTACTTGTTCTGATGAGTAGATATTGAAGATTACCTTAACACAAGGAAAATCTAAACTCTCAAGTGGGTGAACTCTTCAATACTGAAGAATTTGTTTTCAAGTGCTCTACTTTACTAGTTTTACTTTATTAATGGTTATTAGCATAAAATGTACCTCTGAGGACATATCAAGACAAGTATTCCACAGAAAAATTAATTTCCCATGTTCTGGAGTCACACAAATACAGTATTTTAGACTATTTCAAATGTACACTCTGAAAGCACTACTCTTTCCCAAATTACATTTTGCCAGTTGTGAAAAAAATCCTTTCACATTTTATAATGGTAACATTAATATAAGCATATTATTTCATTTAAAGGAGCTACTCTATCTTGAATAAAATCTTTCTAATTGAAATAGTTACAAATAATGCACTGAGCACAGTAGTGAAGTTTTTACAGTTTACCTGAAAGAACTTAAGTAAAATCAGCAGAACGAGGAGTAGGCCGAAGAAAAGAGTTTTGTAATTCATATTCTAAACAAAAAGAACAGTTTTAAAGAACTGTTTGAGTCTGCAGAATCAAAAGCAGCAGCTGTACTTATAAAAGTGCATATAGATGCATCCTGATTTTGTTTGTAACTCTTCATAAACAAATATATATACATTAAAGAATGGAACTCTGCCTTGAATTTCTGTAAGATCCTTACTTAGATGCAACAGAAAAAAGTTAGGGAAAAGGAAGTAGCATCATTCTCATTCCACAGCTAGGGAAATGAACACAGAATTATTAAATAGAATATCTTATATCTCGTAGTTCTCTGGTCATGATTAGGGAGTTCAGAATGGATCTCCTCAGTCCCACTGCAATTTGCTACTGAAACAAACTCATTCAAAAGGAGAAAAGAAAATAAAACCTCTTAAAATTGCAACTGTCCTTACACCTGAAGTGCCAATTTCACTGCATTCAAGATGAAATGTTAACACAAAAGTCACCAACCACCATTTTGATTTGTCCCAGTAGCACGGCATTCTATCATAATTTGTATGATGTTCTAGACTCATTGCCACTGCAATGTTAAAATGTAAAAACGCATTTTTATTCTTTTAAGGTAAATAGAAAGCCATATTTCCTTGTTTCCCCAAGCTGTGAAATAGAAGTATTCAAAATTAAATGGAATAAAGTACCGGCATCTGGCCCTTGAAAATCTATAAAGAAAAGCTAATATACAAGACAAATTCAGACATGAGCAGCCTTGAACAAAGATGACAGTTTCCTCAAAATGACACCTGACTCTTTCTGTAAAAACAAAAAACAAAACAAACAAACAAAAAAAAAAAAAAAAAAAAACAAAAAAAAACAGACAAAAAAAACTCAGGCAGAATGGCACTAGGAAGAAAAAAAGAGGTCAAGGAAAATTCTCTAAAATTTCTCTCGTAGGGAGTCAAGTGTTGAGACTAAATGGAAGTAAATAGATTGCTGATCTCTATTTTACTATGGTTGCTGCTTTCACTTCTCGAAGAAATTCCAGACAAATCACTGAAATTGCTTAAACAACACAAAACTCACTGCAGTAATTTTAAGGTTAGTAAGAAGGCATCAGATAGAATGCTATTTATTTTAAATTACTTTATTTCAAAAATCAGAGGGGTCCAGCATTAATCTGAAATGCTTTGTCACAGTATGATAGCTATATCCCATTGAAAATCAGCTTGGGGAAGTTAATGGCATCTTTGGAACAAAAATATAGTTTACTGCACTTCTTAGCACTCTTTTTGATTAATAAACTTATTTCTCACATTCTTATTACCATAATGAACTACCTGCAAGATAAAGGTTCTATCTTTTTAGTTGTCAATCTTTATGCTTTTTTTTTGTTGTTGTTGTTTTTTCTCCCCTGAAAGAATGCATCTCTTTTAGTTGAATTCTCTCATGATTCTAGCTCCACTACAATGAAAGCTGGGACACATGCAATACAGTCAAGACTTGTTCTTATTGTAATTATACAACTTTCATTGATGTAGGCAGGTTATTTTATTACCTTTACTAACAAGCCATCAAATAAGACAGTTCCACAATACATTCCAGTGGAATGCTGCAGTATTTGTTATACAGAAAACCTGGTCATATTCCCTTACTTATTAAAAACAAACAAACAATAACAAACAAACAAAAAACCCTTACAAGCCAATGTAAAGAGATTTCTGTTCCTGCTTGTGAATGATGAAAGCCATCCAGAGCTCTCCTCATTCAAGCAGTAAAGGAACACTGCAATGTGTTAGCCTCATTTCTCCTTGTTTCCTACCCATCGAGGATTAAGAAATGTGGAGAAAATGAAAAAAAAAAAAAAAAAACAAAAAACAACAAAAAACAAAAAAACCAACACCCGAAAAAACAGAAACCATGGAGGGAGAAACCAATCCACTACTGCTATGACCCATAGAAATATCTAAAGAAAAGAAAGAGTTTACCCTGCCAAGTTCTTTTCCTGTCCTTCCTCCTCTCCTTTGGTTTGGTTTCCTCTTCACTTGCTGTGAGAATGTGGGTAGTTTCAACTGAAAGACATACCCTCTTCAGGCATGAAGTTACCAAGCAAAAGTAAGGTTTTTCTTCAAGGGTGTATTTGGGGACTAATTAAGTTTTGTGGATACAGGTGAAGGAAAGGTAAAGGAAATGCAGGCTAGAATATAAAGTAGATAAAGAAAAAAGAAATAAAATCGTTAATTCTTCTACCTCCAAGCCTTCTATTAAAAGAAAAATGACCTAGACTGAAAATTTTTGGACCAATTTTTTCTACAAATCACAGATTATCTAACATCACAACATGAATTCCATCAGAAGTAGCAGATATTTAGAGATCTATTCACAGATACTTGCCTGTACGTTTCACTAAAACGTGTTTAAATCTTTCTTTATTCTTGTAAGGTAACAATGGCCTCTTACAAGAAGTCACGTTATTGTGAGAGATCCACAGACAGCATTAGATGTTCCAACCAACATTATCAGTTTTAGTAGATAAGCATTCACACTTGCAAGCAATATTCATTTTTCTATTGCCTGAGAATGGTTTTGAGATATACCCTTACTGCTTTCCTGTCTATTGCTTGTGCCTCTTCCACTTCCTGTGTGAGTCATACGGAAAGACAAATGCAACATACTTTCTTGAAAGCTGTGAAAAATGTAGTGAATCCTTAGGAAAAAGGTCAAAGCAATTCACAGTAACCCATAACAAGGCAGATGAAGATTCAATGTAGAAAGTCTATGTCATGATTTAGCAATAAATTAGTATGAATTTAATTACAAAGGAAAGAAAAAAAAATGCTGTGTTAGGTCAAGAATTCAAGAACGAAGAGCTAGAAAAAATAGTTCATGATTTCATGTTAGAAGTTTCCTTTTTAAGGGATGGAGTGAAGCTATTTCTCTCCCACCACAAATTAAAACTGAAGTTAAGCTGTGAAGAAAGATGTTATAGGGAGTCTGAAATTTTATCCAGGAAAATTTCACTTCTTGTCAGTTTGATCAGTTTTTTAGCTGGAAGAGTACTGGAAACAAAGGGAAAAATAACCACCTTATTTATTCAGAGAAAAATAGTAATAGAATATTGAAAGAAATATGAACTGAATATTTTTTTCTTCATAAAGATTTTTTTATTTATTTATATAGGAATGTGAGGAAAATACAATAACGAGAACAAATTATTAATAATAGAAAACTAAAGATGTTAGAAATATTAATGGTTTGAGATAAGCAAATTCAAAACTGTTTACTTCTCTCTGAGCTTCTGTCCTTCGTATTTGATCAAAGAGCTGAGATACTGAAATTCTCATAGCTCTCTGGCAAAAATACAATATTTTAACAAAAGTTTTTCTGAACTCCCTTCAGCGGTAAGGTGCAGACACAGGGAGCTATAAGAAATTTCCCTGAAACAATTATATCTGTCCTCCTTTGCTCAGAGCCAATGATTTGTGCTACTTTCCCAAGCTTTGTAATCTCAGTTAGAACACAAGGTACTGATGTATCACCAGGCTACTATCATCAATTGATACTAAAGTATTATCATTATGTACCATTTCATTTCTCGAATTAAGCGAAATGATGAGCAACCTATTCTCAAAAGAAAGGTTAATTATAGAAGCACCATATCAGAATGAGACACAAAAGATCATTATCTGCATTCCACATGGCACACAGTGGTACAACAGGGATTATTGTTTGAAAATTGCAAAGTTACTTCAATAATTTCATTATGTGGGTTTGATTATTTTTTGCTGTTGTCATAGGTGGCTTTTTCTGTGTATAATAAATGATCTTGCTGGAAACAGAAATCATTAACAACTATTTGACTTCAACTTTGCCATCAGACTCAAATGAAATTATTCTGTTAACAGTCTTATTTTCTTCATGAAGCCAGCATATGACATTCATAAGTATGGTAATTTTGCAGTCTAATCTCTCACCCAAAAAAGCTTGACAGAAGTGAAGTTCAAGAACGTTAGTGGAAGGCAATGGCAAAGCTCGAAATCCAGAAAAATTTGAGAGCAATCCATGATAAAAGCAAATCAAAGTGATAACAAAACTGACAATAGTATTTGAGAAGTACACTCCAATAAAGATTTAAGAGTTCTGTTTGAAAGAGCAACAGTACTATATCTAGCATATGTAGTTAAACAAGTACTTCAGTGTAGGTGCTCTACCCACATACAAGCAACCAAATAATTAATTCTGTGCATATCGTGTGTTGAGAGAAATCTTCATTACCATTCAAAACTTGTATGCAATATTTTCCTTTTCAGAAACCACAGAGGGAGTCCAAATCAAGAACTATCACATTAGCCAATTATACATGTACATAGAAAATTAAATTTCTTCAGATACTGTGTATTATTAAAGACATGACCCAAACCTACAGTTTATTAAATAAGCTCATTGATAGCTTCAATTCCTTTTCAAATAGGAATGAGCTATATGTGTTTTAATAGGTAGACAGTGCTGAAGAGAGCTACCTCCATAAGGAAAAAAAAACAAACAAACAAACAAACAAACAAAAAAAAAAAGGCAGGACAAATTCGCTTTGTGTAAAGTAAAATACTTTGTATTCAGCAATTTCCATAAGTATTCTATTTTAAAAAGAAATCAAGTTATCTAACAAAAAATTATTATTTTAAGACTTTTCTTTAATCAAAACCAATATTTTAATGTAAAACCATAGAAGTGTTAAACACATTCTCCAAAAGCATTACTGTGGTTTGGAATGTTATTTTATTGACCTTTACAAAATAATTTTGAGCTTATCTGAAAGAAAAGAAAAATTGTATCTTATTTTTCTAAAGTCACTATAAATGAAGAAATATCAGTTCACACAGCTCAACTATAGACCCTACTGTGCAAGTATTTATCAACAAAAAGCAATTTCAAAGTAGCTGCCTTGTGAGCGTTCAGGGATAATAGCTGGCCAATTCATCCATAAAATTAAGCCAACATTTCCACCATGAGTTTCTTGACAGACTTTTCATACCTAAAAACATCAAATAAACATTATATTTCCTAAGTCCAATAATGAAACCTATATTACACAAAGATTTCTTAATTCATCTGATTGTGCAGCATTCAAACAAACCATTCTTATAGGTCCAAGCCACCTATTTCAGCACTGCTAAGTGCTGAAAGAAGTTTGGGGAAGTTAATTTTAACATTGCAATGCTGACTCAATATGACCCTTCACTTTAGAATGTTGATGTACATGCAAAAAATCAAAATAGTTCAATGTAATTTGAAAGTCTACACTTTGCAGAATATTACATGAATAAAATTAACTCAGTGCTACTACCTTTAGCAGGGGATTCTTATCAAGTTAATTTCTCAGAATGGCCACAATGCAGTCTAATTCCTCTAGCCTCAGCTTTTTCACAAAAACTGAGAAAAACTAAAGACAGTTTGGAGGAAAGGAAGACTAATGTGGGACTATTGACTCTTATGTACATTTTGAGATGGAAAAAGTCTTCAAGAGCATCATCCCTTTGTTTATTTTTCCTATAAAACCTCAAATCCCTCCACCAGTGAGTTGTCTTTATTTTATTTTTACTTTTTAAAAGATGGAAATAGGAAAGACTGTTCTTTTCACCTCTGTATTAAGGACTCAGAACTGAGACACCCACTTTCTTTTCATTCAAACACAGATAAAAAAAATCTCAAAACTAAAAAGTATAGATATTCGCATGCACAGAATTTCAAATGAAGTCTTAAGTGGTCTTTTGAGACCCATTTTCTTGATATGCCTTGATTGCTGTGGGAGTAGAGTTAGTTTTTAGTAAAAACACTCTCTATTGTAGCTTTACAGGTTATTATTGCTCCATTACATCACAAGTCTGCTCAATTCTCTTTTCAGAAGCACAAGCTTTGTTCAGTCAAAGGGTAAGATTTTCCCACAGGCAAGGAAAGTCTCTTCACTGTTTCTGTGAGATGTTTCATCTCAGGAATCATAAAGAAAGCAACTTTAGAAAATGTCCAGCCACCTCAGTATCTAGAATCTTGACACCAAAATGGAGAACAACTAGTTTAATTTTGAGCCTGCTGCTCCATATGGATGTGTCCCATTCTTTTCTGTCCTTCCCACCTCTCTCTACTATGCACTGAATTTTATATATATTTTTTTAAACATGTTTATGAGAAAAAGGTGTCCAAAAACTCTACAAGGTTTATTAGAGGCTTGCAGTGAAAATATTCGCAAAGCAGGAGATCTATGGTCTGACATCTTCAGTTTTCAAAGAAAAGGAAAAAAAGTCGTTCCTCCTCAAACAGACTCCAAATTACTTCAGACTCAGTATTTACTTCCAGAGTGAGAGATGTGCACAACTGAGTTATGTAAATAAAGGGAGGGGCTTCTGTGATAACTTCAAAACAGAAATAAAATGTAATAAATATGATAGTGGGCAAAATATAAAGGAGTTTAGAGCTGATAGATGTTTTGGAATTTGATTTCAGATGTGCTTTGGATTCCACAGTTTTTACTAATCTGAAAAGAAACTTGCATAGGAAAAGAAGTTCAAAGTTCTATAATTATTGGTGGCTTCATACTTTATAACAGGAAGTGTACTGGATTTGAAGGAAGGAATGGAGGTGATGGAAAGAAAGATGAGAAAACACCATCAGAATGCAAATGTGATCAGCCATCACAGTGGCATTTCCAGTACTTACAGAACAAACAACATAAGATGCCAAGTAGATTGGAAAGTTAAGAAATGAGGAGCTCAGCCAACAGGTTTAAACAAACAGAAGAGGTCATTTCCCTCAAAAGCCATAATTCAATTCAGAAACTTGTTGCCACAGGTTACTGTAAAAAGCCAAGATGATAAATGTTTTGAAATAGGACTGGACATGCACACGGAAGAGAAATACTCACTGCCCAGAGGAGAGGTGGAGGGAAACCTTTGGATCAGCATATTGTAGGAGATTTTATGTTTGAAATTATGTTTCAAAATATTAACAAGGATGTAACTCAGTAACTCAGTTGCCTTTATTTGCAGAAAAATATTTTGTCCACAAAAAAATAAATAAAATTTAGAGTCTGAAGTCAAGGGAATATGCTAAGCCACTTCTTATTCTGCAGAAATATTGAGTTTCTGGCTCAATCTTTTTTCTACTATATAACTGACCACCCACAGCAGCTTATTCATGTCAGTTACTATATTTCTTTGGTAGACCATTGATGTATGCCACATTATTGCTCTTAGTATTTCTCTTAATGGAATACATGGCTTTAAATTAGTAAATTAGGACATTTCACCCCAGGTAGCTTATTTAAAACAGGTTTCATCAGGTCTTATCAAATGCTGCCCCTCCCACTAAGAATATCTCTCAGTGATGTGGACTTCTGTCACCTACTCACTACAGTGCTGAACTAGGCTTTCAATATCCAGAGGTCACGAGTTACATACACAGCAGCTGTTTCTTCAGTTTGACCATGATGGACCACATCCTCTCTCAACTCTGTCTATATCACTGCGCATATTACCTAAGCTTTGCCAGTAGAATCTGTTTTTGAGCTGAGCACCATGAGACTCAGAGCTAGCTCTGTTTACTGATGATTAATGATTATATTTGGACAAACAAAAACTCTTAATAAATTAAAAAAAGAGTGAAAATAGCCAGCAGCCTATTACCAAAGGAAGGATGTAATGTACCTAACCAGAATGCACACTTCTAAAGCACTAAGCTTACCAATTAAAATACAAAAATGACAACAGCTACAAGCATTAAAGCATGTGCCTTTGTTACTGCAAGAGACAAGTGTTTTAGCATACCACATCTTGCCTTTGCACCGCTGCCTATAAACTCTGAATTTGTGCCCACTTTCCCCCTTCTTGAAATGTTTTCTTGACATTTATTATTAAGAACTGAAGCTAAGAAAAAGTAGCAGCTGTGTTGATTCAGCAAAGCAGCATGAGTATGCTTAATAGTCAATGCCTTTTAGCTTATTTAAACACATTCATTTTCTTTGATTTCTTTAATTAAAATACAAATCTAAAAAAAGATTTTCTTATGTTATCAAGTGATATTTATATTATACCTTGCCATTTATCTGCTTATAGGAGTATGTATTTCCACTGCCATCATTTAACATCAAAATACTATTACATCATTGTCATTACAGTGGAAATAATATTACTTTTCTCTATAATAGTTTGACTAGGTTGGCAAAGGCATGACGCACTCTTTTCTTAGTATATATATATAAATTTTCCTTACTCTTTATCTCTAATTACGATAAATGACATCTTTCATTTTTAGGTAAGCTTCTATCCATACTTTAGCTGTCTAAATCTGTTCTGAGTTAGGAAGATAACTGTAAGATATAACTTCAGAAATTGAGGGAATTAGTAGACAAAGTCTCACTGAGAGGAAATAAATAGGGGAAAAAAGAAATAGAAGCCATATGAAACTTTTGAACCCCTAATGAACAGAAGAAAGAAAAGCTGTAGAAGTGGAAAAAATGTAGATGGAATCATAATTTGGATTTAAAAAAAAAAAGTTATGAATCAGATTACACTTCTCCGACCCTGTAGAGTCACTGATGTCCCTTGCTTTCTCACACCAGCTTGCCTGGCAAAAGTGAATCAGCGACAGTATCACCCTAAACTTGGGGAAGTGATTATCATTCTTTCTCTCCATCACCATACTTCCTCTGGGCTGAAGATTATACTAAAAATCTGTTAGCTGTTTAACACTGTGGCAATGGACTTTCAGAGGTTTCATAAAGGGCAGTGGGCTAGGTCTCTTTTTCCTAGACATTACTTCCTTGACTTGCAACATCAAAGAAGAGATATTTTCTCTACATATAGATTTCTTCCCCCTCATTTCCCACATCTTTATAAATATACCTCCCCTTATGTCTGGCATGTACCTGTATTAGATACCAAAGACTCGTGATTGGAAGGCATGTTCATATGATACATCAGCTGTATCAGAAGGAGCAGATCCAAAAAGTTACAAGTGGGAACACACAGGGGAAGTGACGGCAAATCAAAGGATGCTCCAAGATACATTTTGGAAGATACAGAGAAAATATATCCTCTATTAAAAAGAAGAATGCATCTCAGAGAAAGCTAAAAGGTAGTTTTGCTAGCAGAAAAAAAGAGACAGAAGAAGAGAGAACAAGAATGATAATAATGAATTGCTCTGAGAGGATTAGGTTCCACTAGGGACATTGAGGAATCCAATGAACTAAAGAAAGGATAAGACACTGTCTAAATTGATCTATACAACCAATTGTAGTACAATTCATGAAATAATTATGTCAGTCTCTTCCATATTTAAAATGAACATAAAAAACTCAGAAATGCAGTAAGTTGTTAAGCACTAAACACCAGCACATGTCACACTACTTTCATTGTTACAGTAATCTAGGAAGCACCTGACATTTATCTTCTTCAGTTTTAACACCAGAATTCAAGAAACGCAATTAGGAAAACGACAGTACTCATAACAGAAAAGGTCAGCAGTGTTCAAGCTAAACCTGATAACATGCCTAATGTGTTGCCACACAACAGAATGCCTTCCTCGTAATGAATAACTTTACAGATTGCCATGAAATTGTTGCAAGATAATCAGATCAACAGGGGGCATACCACTACATGAAAGAAATATAGGAGATTGCAAAATAGTCTTTGATGAGGGTATACTGCAAAGTCAGCACTGATGGAAAATCTACTATTGCCAAACACTATGTTTTCAAAAATTATCATATAAATAAATTGAGTACAAAACACAAACGATAGAAATTTCTGTTATTTGGTAAGCAAGGAAGACATTACTTCATCCAAGGCCTAAAAAAAGTTGCTTTCATGTGAAAAGTAGGGGGAAATAGTACCGTGGTAAAGTATAGCGGAGCTTTCACCTCTTTATTCACTTAGGTTAAAATTCAAACATTTTCTAGGAATTAATATGTATATATCTGTGATAAAACAAACTTTATACTTTGAGACTGCTAGATTTGCTCTGTAAAGCCGTACTAAAGTTAAATACTAACATTTTATTATAGTTTCTCCTATAACTGAGTTGTATCAAACTATTTCAGGATTAATATAAAAGCCTGCTGGTTTTTAACATGACACATACTGTTGCCTAATTAAACAATGACAATAAATAAATTGTAATTTAATGGGAGCCTTCTGATTTATCAGTTTCATTGGAAGATGGATTGTGAATTTAGTACAGAACATATTTTTGAGGATTGATTACAAAAATAAGTCAGATGCTGATGATGATAAGCAGTAGCAAGCTGTAACTTGTGCATTTTGCCTTGTATTTCCAATTTTCCCTTCATATGTATTTCTGTAACCACCTTAGCTATACATTATGTGTGAGGCAAGTTTTTAACATAACAGTACCCAACATACTGTAAAATATTTTTACAGATGCTTACATTAATGAATACATTTTGTTTAAATTTTACAAAGAGAGGCATCTGGTAGAAGGAAATAAAAACACACACTATAACTAGAGGATAATGTCAATAGAAGTGCAATTACGCTTTTAGCTTTTTTCCTGATATTCTTGCATTAATGATCCTAAGCAACCAATTTTCCTCAAACACTACAAATGTCTAACATGCGCCACAGAGCTAAAGAGAATGCACTTACCATGTACTATCAGAACATATTCTGTGCTGTTTCGGCCAATTGGGTTTTTTGCTTCACATCGATATGTGCCATTGTCTGTTTTGTTTAGGAAACTGATGCTGAGGACTCTGCCGTTGACAACCATTCGCTCTGGATCTGGTAGTTCTCCACCATCCTTTGTCCACAATACCGGTTCTGGCCTGTTGGGTCCAAGGTGAGACTTTTATTCAGATACGTGAAGTGTGTATACACAACGCATATTAGAAACAGTGACTAATGGGTAATACCCTGCCACTAAAGAATACCTAATTATAATTTGAGTTACTGGATATAGTGAGAACTTATTACAACCTACCCACCAGATGGAAACTACTAAACAAAGGGAAGGAACAGGCAGGAAAGGAAGAGGAATAAAAAGGGAAACAGAACAGTATTGGAAAATTCCCCCAATAAATAAAAAAACAACAATTTTTTTAAAAGCACTTGTGAGGTTTCAGGGCACACAGTTCAGCAAGACATTTGGCAAGCAACATTTCTGTGTCATGAGCAGTGTGGTCCTGTGCAGCTGACAGGCATCAGAAATCCTGTGAGCAGGCTGAGGTAGATATAAGTGGTTTGCAAATGGATTCTTAAATTATTTAGACTATTCACATTCACAAGTGTACTTGAATGTACTGAGTGTTTTTTCTGAAGCAGGCATATCAGTCATAAAGTAGCACATCTTACATACAATCTAAATTGGTTTCTGTTGCTGTACTTTGACAAAGCCCATTCCTTTCTTCACCCATCCTGCATCCTCCCATTGCATAATCGCTTGTTACAAACATTATCACAAGCAATATAAGATTTGAATTAAAATCTTGCATTTCCCTTCAGTGAAATCTTTTTGTTTCTAACTCTTGTAACTGGTCACCCCAAATCAGACCAGAGGCAAAGCACTGATAACCACCAGCCAAGTTAAGGACACAGTAGAGAAGGGAACCGATCATATTTATAGATTCCCCTAGGTCTTCCACTGACATTAGATACTTAACTCTTTCCCAAAAACTTCCAGGAAGCTCTGAAGCCCAAGAGATTTGCCTAATAGACAGCAGTAAGTATTGATTATTTGTAAGCTGTCCTTACCCGTATGTAACAAAATCCACTCTCAAAATTACATGAAGAAAATAAAAAAATGTTGGTCCATTATTAGGAATAGAAAGCTGGCTTACTGAATCCCATTTCGGCCTAGATAAATAAAGCATCTCAACTCCTTAGACACTAGTCATTAAAGCAATATATTCACAGCCTGAAGACTCATATTTATTTATTTCTACCTGGTAGCTTCGTACTTTTTAACTGAAGTGCCAGTTCCTTTCTTTAGGGTCCACAACTTAAGCAGCTACAGTCAACTGCAGTTCTAGACTTGCAACTTATATGGTAGCAGAATCTAACACAATATTTTCCTTATAAAAGTATTCAATTTTATGACTAAATAATAAAATGTAAAATTCTTTCATAAAGTCAGCAAATGTCTTGTTAGCTGCTAGTATTACTGAAGAAATACTTAATTTGCTTAATTTAATTATTAAATATGAGTGTTAAGAATTAAACCTAAACACCAAAGCAGAGATATTTTCTTAAAATGCGGCCTTACACACAGAAGAATAGTTCTAATGTCTCCAGCTACATAAGTATATTTTAAATAATACAACATATAAACAAAGTGAAAGTTTCTGAAGGGAACTTGCCGCTGTGCATCTCATTTTCCATTTTCTTTATTTTCTATTTGGTAGGAATACTCAACATTTTATTTCTCTTGAAAAGGAATGGTCTCACCAGTGCTAAGTACAGAGGGACAAACACTTCCCTAGTCAGGGAATATCACAACACTCATGGAATTTTAAACCAAAGATTAAGAAATTATTGGTGCAAAGGGCCTTACCTATCTGTAAATTTGTCATATGTGCTTCTTAATGTGCTTTCAAGCATTGAGTCTAAATGCACATGCACACAAGATACACGCCTCCTTTCTGCTTAACACTAGCAAGGAATCTAGATGTCCACAATGTTGCAGAACTGTCCCACATTATTACAGTGTGATTAGCTTTGATTCACTAAGGTGGATGTGTTCAATTTTTCAAGAAAACTCATTGTTCCCCATGTACTGTGAATCTGCAATCCCAAGAGTGGAAATTCTGGAATTTTTCTGCTATAATGTAAGCCATCACCTTCGTAAGTGGCCTGTTAAAGCAACCACTGTGTAGTTGAAATATAAGAAACTTAGAATTTAAATTGAACTTAGATGGCATGTCCTAGGGTAAAACCCATAGGATAACATATAACTAGGATCCTTAGATCCAAATTATTCAGAGAGCTTTGTTACATCTTAATATACCAATTGCAGTCCTACACAGAGTAGTTAGAGCAGCAGATGTACATACTCTGGCAGCAGTGGGGAAGCTGTTAATTAACAGAGCCAGCCCCTTTGGCTCAGCAACAGCAGCAGAGCCATCCCTGGGCAGCCAGCCCATGGTCAGCACGTCACGGTGGCTGGGCACAGCCCTCACTCCATCTCGCCACTCTCCAGGAGGATGGTGCCTAAAGCAGAAATGCTGTCACAGCCACGAAATTAAATCTTGCCTTTGCTGCTGGGAAGCTTTGAGACACTCTGGTCTAAACAATTCATTAGTCAGGCAGAAGTGAGTTAAGAAGATGAGACGTGCTCAAGCACCCAGGCCAGTGTGCTGCTACTGACAGCAACAACTAGAGCGGCTGCCTAGGGAAAGCAAGGGAGTGTGGTGACTGCCTGTAGCCCATTCCCTCTAAGCTCCTCTGGCATCTGCAGTCACCCCATCAGGGGTGCTGGATGGTGCATCTCTTGCTCTCTTTAGTATCTATGCAGTATTTAGACTGTTGCCCACGAATTTCTCTAACTTCTTTCTGAATCTGCTTATGCTGTCTGTCAACCCAGCCTTCTGTGGCAATAAATTAAAAAAAAAAAATTCCCTACCTGCTGTGCAAAAGTATATCTACTTCTATCTGTCTTATACTGATCTCTAAGCAGCTGCAATGACTATTGCAGAATATTGTAACAGTTCTTCACATTATAACCTTGTTATGAGTTACGATAGACCTTATTTAGTATGCATTCCTTGTTCTCCCTCTATCCTTCTATATTTATTTTAATTTGATAATGTTGAATATGGACATAAAAAAGAAATCACAAGAAAACAAGGCAGACTGTAAATTAGGAGCATATTGGCCATTCCCTGATAAGTGCTTTAGCACCTTAATTGTTAAAAGCCCAAATGCAACTGAAACATTGATGGGGAAGCTCCCCTTCCCTATCATAGAGCATGCTGAAATGAAAGTTTTCCACAGGTAATCCTATTGAAATATGCTCATGGCTGTATATTCAGAGGTTCAGTCTTCACTCAACATTCTGGCTCAGTTAGGGGATATTTAGGTTGGAAGGTCTAAAACATCAGGCAAACACATATATTCCTAATATAGTCAGATATATTCATCTCTATATCCCTATACATTCTATCTCCCTATACATTCATCTCTGCCAAATACATCTCTATTAAAGAATTTCAGTTTTTCTTCACTCACTAAAGCACTGTCATGATGAGAATTGGAACAAACAGGGTAGGTCTATGTCTTACGTTTGTGATTACTTCAAGTTGAATCACACATACAAATTTATCCCTCACTTTCTCTGACTTTATTGAAGAAAATATTTTAAAGACAGCTCAAATGTGACAGGCCGTGCTAGTTGTTTGGCTAGCATGTATGGCTTTTACTAATTTGGCTTTGCATGTAGATTCCCACAGGGCACAATCAGAATTGCAATACTCTCAAAGAAGCCAGAGATACTAACTATGAGCATACTAAAAATACCTTAATTGTGATCAATGATTACTTTGCCTGCCATCTAAAATGAATTTGAAATCTACAGTTTATATGAAAAACTCCAAAGCAAGTTTAGATTTTGATGTAATTTATGTTTAAGATGATGATCATGAAGATGATCAGCAGACTGGAGCACCTCTCCTACAAAGACAGACTGAGAGAATTGGCTTGTTTAACTTGGACAAGAGAAGATTTGGAGAGAATCTCATTGAAGCCTTCCAGTACATGAAGGGTGCTTACAGATGGGAAGGAGAGCAAAATTTTGCATGCTCTGACAGTGATAGGACAAAGGAAAATGGCTTTAAACTAACAGAAAGGAGATCTAGGTTAGATCTTAGGAAAAAATTCTTCACTCAGAGGGCAGTGAGGCCCTGGCACAGGCTATCAAGAGAAGCTGTGGATACCTATAAACCTACCTTCTAATGATATCTTTATATATAAAAATTATATTTAACTTAGTCTTCATTTAGGAATGATACATTGATTTTATGCATCACCACTTCTTTCTGGATACAGGGAAGGAACTTAATCAGCACAATCTTTTTTTTTTTTTTTTTTTTTTTTTTTTTTTTTTTTAAACAAAACAAAACACAGAAAGGTCAAAACATTCTTCACTGAGACCTTGATCTCAAACTTAGATAACTTGCTGGCCTGTAATACTACCAGAGATAACCTTTTGATATCTTTAAGATATGAAAAGCATCAAACAAAAAAAGAAACAAACACAAACAAAACAAAAAATGCCAGCTGTTCACATACTTGATCTCACTGAACATATTAATATCCATCTGGGTATCTAAGCATTCTGTCAAGACTTTGTAGCCAACATGGATAAAAATAGGAAAGACAGAAGGATTTGCAAAGCACTAATGAGACAAGTAAATTCATTGTTTTGAGTACGGCTCTCTTGAACACCATCTTTTAATTCTCCAAGTAGGGGTATGTTTCTTTTATCTGCAATTCCTAAAAAACAAGTGCTAGTGAAAATGTTTAAATGAATAATGGAAAAGGCATCACTACTTTCACCAGTGCATTTTTGTCAAAATGCTAGTTCCAAGTCACCTAAGGAAATTGTTGCTTCATTAATGTGACCGTATGGAGTCAATCTCAATTGAGAATCTGGATTTTTAGATTTATCAGTTAATCATCCAGTTGAAAGTTTAAATCTTGAGGGAACTTTTTGTTTGTATAAAGCCTCACTCTTGATGAGTCATATTAGGATGAGCTGGTTTGGGAGCATTTCATCTATCAGAAACATCAATATCCACTATCTAGCCTTTCATAAGAGGCTTGGATAAATGGTTTTTATTTTATCAGATAGAAACTTTTTATGATTTTGTAGTTTTGCAAAGCTTGACTAATCCTCAGAGAGCATTTTTCTCCTGAAAAGAATTAGTCAAAAATGTCCTAAGTATCTTTTAAAAAGTTCTCTTTTTTTTAGGAAGGTAACTTTAAAATATGAATTAGCCATTACTTTGGTCTATACCTTTCCCTTTCGAGCATCTCAGAAAACCTAGCTTAGCTTAAAAACATTTATGATGCCCTATATCAGTTACACCAGTGTTTTTAAAATGACTAAGAATTAAATTACCAATATATGTAAAAAATGAAGTGTCAACAAAACAGATATTTCTACTTTTTATTATAAAGATTTGTGAGGAGTTTACAGCTATAAAGACAACAGGAACAACAAGAAATGTTGAAGATACCTGCAGTATATTATGCTTTTGAAAAAGCTGCTTAAATTTAAAGAGGGTAGGAATCTCAAGAGGTGTTAGTATTCATAGCTTACAGTTTAAAAAAAAAAAAAAGAAACACATAGTAGAAAAGAGAAAAAAAATTAAATCAAACAAAACCACCCTTCATCTCTTATCTTCTGTTCTGGTTATAGATAAAGCCTTTCTTTTACCCACTGCAAATGCATAGAGATGACAGAACTTACCACCTATAAGTTTCCTTGAATAAAACAGTCCTCTCACTTTCAGACTAGATCTTTGGGTTACAGTTGCTAACCACATTGATAGGATGGGCTAAATTTACAGCTGAAAATGCTTATCCTAAACAAGCCTATGGCAGTAACTGATTACAGAGATTCAGGAAGAATCTTTTCAAAGCATAGGTGCTTTTTCCTGTTACTGAGACAGGAAGCATAGATTGCTCCAAGGGAAATGATATATTTTTAATATTTTTCAATACCTATTTTTTAACCTTTCCTTGCAACTATTTTTAAGGTTCAATTCAGGACAGTAAATACATACCTTCAGCTGTAAGAATCTGAATGTTCTCCTTCTGCAACAATTATCTTTTTGGGTATGTCTCCTAGTCATCAGGCTGATTCTCTTTTATCCTTTAGTATCCTCATACTCCAGGACTGCCTTTTACCTAAGATCTTCTGCCCTCAGCACAGCTGTGCTGTGTTGCTGCTTTGCATCTGAGTAGCTCTTTCCCAACTGATGACCAAGCCATTATTACACTAACTTCTTTGAAAATATTTACTTGTAGTTTCTCTTTCTCTTTTATGAATTCTCTGTGCCTCCTACCCCACCACTCCTTTATTTTAGTCTTTCTAAAAAAGGCAAGACAATATCAAACAAATACTCCGAAAAGTGCATAAAACATACAGTTCCAGTATTATTTCAAATCTTATCATATAGGTATAAAAACCCGCTACAAATAACATTTGGGGGATTGGCTTTCTCACAGTCATGAGACAGATCAACAAGAGAAATTATGTGAAATCAGGAGATGCCTTATCAGTGAATTGCAACATAGAAATATCCCTTGTATTCTCTTACTGTAAGCTGCAGGGAGGCGAGAGATGTACAAAAAGATTGCCTCAAGAACAGCCTCTATGAGGAAGATGACATAGGATTATAGTCCAGAATTTCATTTTAAAGAACTCAATAGCCATTGCTACATGAAGACAAATGTAGAGGAGTCCCTTAAGCTTGTTCCTGAAATACCATCCTCCATAAAGTAAGTTACATTTTAAATCTGTGCGGAAGGAGAGGGCGTCAAATTGGTGTGCTCTCTACTATGAATGATCCACTGTCCTTCCATGATTCATACTGAAGTAAAAAAACAATTCAGAGAAGTATAATTCATAATCAGTAGCCACAAGGTATGTGCTGGAGAAGCAACATTTGTCAGGGTTAGCTTGGTAATGTTAGCTTGTTCAGCTTTGGAGAAAATGCAAAATCAAAGAGCTCACAAATGTGTAATATGGCCGAAGGGGCAATGTTAGAAAAAGTTTAATCATGATACTGTGCTATATATCAAAACTGAGTTCAAATAAGCAAATTTTCTCAATAGTGGAATACACAGGAACTCAGTACCAAGGTATCTGATAATACAAGTATTGATTTCTTATGCCCCCAGTACTACAGCATGCAAACAGGCAACTCGGAATAAATGCATTGAAACATTAAATCAAATTGTGCACAGTTAGTTGCTAGCTCCATTCCTTGCTTCAAGTACTTCTAACTGTACTCACAGGCAAACACTTAACTAAAAATGAACCTTCTTAAAAATGGTTCTTGTTACAAAGATCTCTAAGAAAATACTGTCATTATTCAGGTTATATGTTTTGTTTTGCCCATTTCAACAGTGCTTTTCCTAATGCCAGTAATTTCTTCTAAGGCTTTTATCTGCTCTCCTCTTCTTTATTCAACAGAATGAATCTACTTTTTGTCTTAGACATATTAAGCTCACTTTGCAGTGAAATTATCACTGCATGACATAAAAATAGCATGCTAACCTCCTACAAACATCACCAGTCTTTAAAGAATGCAGACAAAATGTGCTGCCTCTTTTTTTTAGAATCCTGAAGGGGATCTCAATGAAAAGCTTTGTGTGCTTGTAATAAACTGGGGAAAAAAAATTATTTTAAGCAAGGCTGTCCTCTTGTTTTAGGAAGAGAAAGACTATTGATCTTGTATTTTTTAACTTATTATTTCATTCTTTACCACTTTCCTTTTCTATCAGAAGCTACACAATATGAGGGTAGGCTTGATTGTCAGATGAGCAAGAGAAGCCAGTTCCAGCTGCAGATCTCCTATTTCCCTCACAGCCCACTCTTTCTTAAGCCAACATTTAGCACAAGTACCTGCAGATACAATACTGATCTATCTTTTCATTGTGATGGATATCTAAATCACATTTTAGTAACATAATGATTGCAAAGACTCTCAGAAAGTCATCTTGGCTAATTGAAATTAATAACTTCAAATCCATATATCAGTTTACTTGCTAAAATGTACCCTTTAAAGGGAAAGGCTTATCTTTTTTTTTTTCTCCCCCTGTTAACATAAGAAACCCATTATCTTTAGTTTACATAAGAAATAGAAACCTTTTTGCAAAGTCCATAGTCTTTATAAATCTCATGGCTCTCCTGTAGAGCGAACAAACTCAAAATGTATGTCTTATGGAGCCTAATTATACCCAAATAGAAATTAACTATAAATTCTTGAACTATTGACAAAAGGTCTTAGCTGCATGCCAGGGTATAAAGATAGATCAGGTTTGACAGACAGCTGCTATTGCTTAAGTTTTAGACTTTGTGATGCTTATTTAAATTATTCGTCCTGTGTTTTCTCATAATCAGGTAACTTTTTAAATTTTCTATTACCTGAAATTTTTCAATGATGATCATGTCTGCAAAAAGTTTTTCTTTGAATATGCCATACTGAGAAATATTTCCATAAGATACTGTACCACAGTATTACTTATTTCCTGATTCTAGAACTTCCACGACACACAAGAACCAGTTCAGACTACACCAGTAAACTATGTACAATAATTAAGTTCCTAGACATCAAACGTAATGTGAAAGCTGAAGTGGATGGAGCTCTTTATGATTGATATGAATAGCATTATTTTATTCATCAATCAGTGAACAACTCTGTTTATGTTTGAACCAAAAACTAACCCAGTACTACCATAATGACTCAACAGTTCCAAAATGAATAAACACTGAGTGTGACAATACAAAAATCTGAGAAAAGGGAATGTTTTCACTCACCTCACCTTCTGCTACTGCTTATCAACAAACCACACACACACAAAACTTGTTTCCTGGTAAAGTCTTTAACACACAGAATTATATTTAAACTTACTTTGAGGATCAACATCATAAAGAACAATAGTTCTCCAGTTTCTGTGATTGTTGCCTACTTCAGCTAATGTTTTTTGTAGTAACACAAAATCTTATTATCCTACCTCACATATTTACAGCAAGTTCTAGAGAAAGCAAATCTTTAAAATATTCCAAATATCTAATCTTCTCAATCTAGTGTAGGTTCAGACTTCTGTGTTTCAGGATAAGATGCAGAAAAATATTTTTAACTTTCATGGAAGTGTAAAGTGTAGTTTAGCTTTTTGTAGCTGTTTTAAGTACGTTTAATTACTTACTGATTGCCAGTCTTATTTTGGTACAAAGAAATTTCTGAATCATTTCAGATTTCATTTTGAAGTTTGTGCATTAAAGGAAGAAATAAATCCAAATAATATTCATATAACATACTTTAATTTTCCCACCTGTATGAATATAATACTAAAAGAAAAATATTTCTATGTTTATTCTTTTGAGTAACTACTCTCCTGTTTGAGTCTCATCATTAAGCCTCATAAATCTTTCATCTCTGCATTGTTTTAAAATGTATTTTGTGATACTGAATATTCCCTCAAGTATACCTGCAGTAGTTTTCCAAGCCTGATGCTTTCTCTACAGCTGTATCTTTTTTTTTTTTTATTATACAAAATGCTTTTCAAGTTTTGCTTTGCTTTTAAATCTTAAGGCACTTCAGATGCTTTGCAAGGTTTCCTACAGTCCTGAATTGTTTATTGGTGCTATTGTTAATGATATCCAACCAATTTGATAATGCCTTTAATGGAAGAACTTCTTCATCAGATTAAGTACTAGATCTTGTTGCTAATTTTCTTCAAGGCAATCAAAGCTGTGGTGGTTTAACTCAGGTAGACAGCTCAGCGCCTCACGGTTAGCTGCTCACCTGCTATCCCTTGCAACACTCTTTCAGTGGGATGGAGAAAAAGAGAAAAGGAGTAAAAGCAAGAAAATATATGGATTAATGTCTTCTTTTGTTTTGTTTTGTTTTGTTTTTGTTTTTGTTTTTCCTAGTAACTGAAGAAGTATGAGAGGGTTAAAAACAAACGAAAAAAAAAAAAAAGCAAACCACCAAGCAGTGTCACTACCTCTCATGGCCAGATTGATACCCAACTGCTTCCCTAAATCCTCTATTTCCCTTTTTATTTATTGCTGAGAATGATATTATGTGGCATCTTTGGTTGGTTTGAGTCATCTGCACGGCTGTGTTCTGTGTCCTATCCCAAGTTCTCACACATCCCCTAATTTCTCACTGGGGGAGAGTGACAAAGAGAGGCACTGCACATCCTATGTTCAGGCACAGCTAACACAAAAATGTACCCCTGTATTACCAACATTCCTTTGGTCCCAGATCTAAACCCTAGACGCTGCTTTGGTGAGAATTAGCTCCATCCCAGCCAGACCTAGTACAACATCTCACTGCCATCGCTATAAGGTTTTCTTGCCTTTCCTTTTTCTCTTTGATATTTACAATCAACCACAATTTCCTAAGCTTATTAGGCACTGCCAGTGTTTTCATGTGACTGTACTTACAGCCGGAGCTCTTAAATTCAAAACTGTATTCTTTATGGATGTTCAGGCTGGTTTCATAGAAACAGTTGTACTATTTCAGATTTGTGTATGAGGCATGTACCTCACATGTACATCATGCTTAGCTGACTACAACAGCTTTTGTTCACACACTGCTCAGATATTGTCAGTAAGCTCTTGGAGCTTTACACAGTAAGCACTGGAGCCTTACACTCAATTTTGTACAAATACAAACATTCAAAGTGAGAAAAGAAGAAAAAATGCTTGTGCTTAAATTCACCACCTTCCCAACACATCTGAAGATTAAAAACATTGCATGCTTTCTAAGGGGCTGATCTTCTCCAGCTTTTTACTTTGGCATTCACCTCCGCTAATTTTCCAGTCAGAATGTTGGAGCTATCCTGTGAGCACTGCAGATGTGTTAATGCTTTTTCATAGAGGAGAACAGTAAGTTCCTCCAGCAACCTGGGCCATACACTGCCCATTACATCACCTTGCCTTTTGCTTCTCCACTTTTTTCATCTCTCTCCCATATTTGTCAAATACTTCATCTACTTGTAAACTTTGGGTGTCTCATTCCATCCCTACTCCACTTTTTTGCTTCCTCCAAATCTGAACCAACTTCCCAAAAAACAGGCTATACATTTCTACTAATTTATACTTTCCTAAGTCTTGAAACTATTCTATACCCTGTTGGTAACCACTCCCATTAAAGGCAATTTTTTTTCTAAATGACTTTATTTCTACCTCTAAGCAGATAAGTAAACGCAAAAGAGAGAAGGGAGAAGACAGCTGCCAAATTTTTAAACTTTCAGCAACGAAATATCAGTTGGGGGCAAACAGGCCTGAAGAATAGAGGCACAGTGATGTAGTCCATAAATAAAAAGATTAATCTTTTTCAAATGCACCATGATAAGGTCAGGGAATAAGCTCTGACTTCATTTTTATTTTTTCAGTTCTATTCTGAAAGAGATGTGGATATTTTAATGCATTTTTAGTACTTCAAATCAAAATAAACAGTATTTTAGACTACATTTTTAGTAGTCAACTCTAAACCACAGTGTTTTATACAGACATTAAAGTCTTATGCTTAAAACATCTCAAGTTCAGAGAAAGAACTATACTCTTTACAGCTTACAAACAGTTTTCATTAAAAGTACATTTTAAAACCTTCTGCCTGTAGAAAACAATGTCTCTGGAATATATGGTTATACTGTTCATTTTGTGTTGTCAGTTTTATAAATAATTTATATTTACTTTAAATTTTAACCAGCCCTCTCCAGAATTCTAATATCTCTTTCAAAAAGTTTCCTTAGGCTAAAATGGTGAAGAGAGGTGTAAATCAGTACAACATCGGGAAAGAAAAGAAAATACATTAAAAGTCTCATGTTATAAATCCTGCCTTACTTTCTGGGGAATGGAGACCTTGCAGAAGTGGGTAGGGACTACTGCCACTGTCAGCTCACTGGCACTAGCTGAAGGACAAATACCAGGAAATACTTTGCAGGGAATATCTGTGGGTTGGCTCGGACTCGAACAGAGATCTGATAAGGTGCTTTCCAATTTTTATAAGGTAGCAAAGATGCTGCTTTTGTATCAAAAGTAAAGGCCTGCTATGGACAGGTTGCACAAGAACAAGCTGTTCAGATGCAAGCACAATATACTATAGCAGCTCTCACAAGCAACGGATAAGATATCCCTAACAACATATCAATAATTAGGGTCCGGTGACAGCCTTGTTTCCAAGAGACTGTGTGAATGAAAAGGGAGAAACTGTTTCCATCAGGTGCATCTCCCTTACTGCTGCAGGCAGCTGGGGGAAGGCAGCCTCATGAAACTGCAGCCTGGCAGCTTCATTCAGTGAGAAAGCAAGATCCACTGAATGGTAACATTACTCCAACTGAGGAACGGGTACATGATGAAGTAGAGAAAAAGCTTCTTTCAAATAACAGAGCTAGAACTACTCTGTTTCAGTGCAGAGCACATCTGTAATGTAGCCCCTTCCCCATTTGTGCCTGGGATTGGTGCCATTTATTGATGTGTGAATTAGAAAGTCAAATCTCTTTCCTTTCAGATTTATTATCTAAGATCTACACTCAGATAAGAGGGGGGAAAAAAAAAAAAGAGGAGAAACTGTACAGAGATAAGTGAATATAAAGAATAATTCTCACACCTTGTTTAAATGCTTTACTGCTGTTCTGAGAGGCTTTTTCTTTTCCATCAGAGTATAGCTGAGATGATAAATGGCACATAAGAATTTCATTCACATGAAAAAGCATTGATTAAACACAGAAGTCTTAATGACCTGATTTCGCTATAATTCTAGTTCTATAGGTTTCTAATTATGCTTTCAAACTACTAAATCTTTGTGCTTTTTATACTGCTGTTTACACCTTGTTGATTCCTTCTTAACCTTTAAGAGCTATTGAAAAATTAGTAGATTATTCTTTTTCATCAGCTATAAGTAAAGCATAATGATGAGAACAAAGGATGATAGAAACTGCAGTGGATTAAATGGACAATAACAAAAAAAATATTTCAAAGACATGTAAATGTCAGTAGTATTAAGATAATATGGTGCTCAAGTGGATGCATCAGAATGGCAGCTGAAAATTACTAGGATTAACCAAGAACTATGCTCTTAATGATAATGAAATGCTACTGGGGATAGGAAAGCAGCAGCACAGCATAACGGCAGGATGTGCACACCTTAGTTACTAAGCGTTTCAGAGAACACAGGAAAATAACACCCTCTTATCTTTCTAACATTGTGTTTTTCATAAAAGTTTCTAAGTATACTGCATACATGAAACGAGCTGCGGAAAATGCCAATTATTCAGAACTAACAAAGAGATTCACCGTGACTAATTTTAAATGCTTTTTACATTTTCGTACTGTATAGCAAAATAAGAGTACATTTCGTAAAATCAGCTTGGCTTACAGACAAAGAATAGGATAGCTCAACCTGAAGTGCCAGATTTTATGCTGTTTGATAGGTAACGTTGTAGACTGCAAGGAAGAAACGGGAGGTAGCTTCTTTTACGCCACATTTTCAAGTTCCTTTTTTCTTTTTCTTTAATCAGCGTTACATCTGTTAGTGATATTTCTACAGCCAGTTGATGCCAGAAGAATATATAAAAATATTGATGAGCAAAGATTATTATGAGCTTTTTTTTTCCTTTGATGATTCAGGATTTTAGACTGCTTTGATATTTCAGGCTGAGATACTTAGAGCTATTCAAATGCCTAACTTGCAATGTTTTTAGTAAGTGCTGTGTACCGATACTTGTAAGAAACGATGTCTCTGCATGACAAGTAAGCTGAGAAACCTCATCTAAGAAACACCACCTGCATTTTTGGGCTAGGGTCAAATACTTGCTGGCACAAGAATCAAAGGGAAAATGAAGAGCGGCTGATTCACTTCCATCTTTTTCGTTATGTAAACAGATGAAAATCTGATGCAGAGTTCCTTGCTCAACCAAATACAACTTGTTTAAAATCTTGTGGCTATTGATGTGAGACAGAGTCAAGGAGAAGCCTCATTAAACTAAAATTCCTTCATGCATTTGAAATGCAGCAACAACACATAGAGAGCTGATAAAAGTAGTAGCGTTGCAACTTGAATGACAAGCAAGTACTATGAAAAGTCTTCAGTACCAACCCTCGTTAACCAAGCTATGCAATTCTTGACTTTCAGTGCATGTCAAAACATTGCTCACCATGAAGTTTGGGAGATGTAGCAGAAGATTCCCTTTTCACCAAGTAACAGACCTTTAATAATGTCTTAGCTTCAATTGGGATGGAATTGTTTCCTTCAGAGTGTCTGGTATGATGCTATGTTTTAGTTCTAGGAGAAAAACAGTGTGTATAACCCACTGACATTTATAGTTGCTGCTAAGAAGTGTTGTAAAGAACCAAGGCCATTCTCAGCGAAGGGCCCAGGGCACTGGAAGGGAACAGAATAAGGACAGCTAATTTAAACTGGCCAAAGGGATATTCATACCATATGACCATCATGTGGAAGGAGAGTTTTGAAAGGAGTGTGGGAGTTCATCTCTCTTTCACTGCTCAGGGGACTAGCTGGGTATCAGTTTGTGTAGTGGTGAGCAATTTCTTGTGCATTACTTGCAGTGTATATTCATACATATGTATATATATAGTCATAACTATTACAATTTTCCTTTTCTTTATCCTACTAAATATTTTTATCTCAACCCAGGAGTTCTAGTTTAGTTTTTACTGATTCTCTCCCCCATCCCACTGGGAAAGGGGGGAATGAGTGAACCACTGGCGCTCAGCCACCTGCTGACTTAATCCACAAGAAATAACTAGAATACTTATGATGTTTCTATGATCTTTTTTTGAAACTAGATTCTTTTCAAAAAAACAAAACAAAAACAAAAACAAATGTTGGTTGGTATAACAGTTACAGTAACACCAAAAGGAAGGATTATACATGGTAAGATTTTTGTACTAAGTTATATTTTTTTCACGAGTATCAAAAAACTCTAGAAGAAAGCTTATACTGAAGTACGCTGAATTGCAGGGAGGCCCTTCAGAGGGATCTAGATAAGCTGGATCGCTGGGCTGAGGTGAATGGGATGAGGTTCAACAAGGCCAAGTGTCGGGTCCTGCACTTTGGCCACAACAACCCCATGCAGCGTTACAGGCTTGGGGATGAGTGCTTGGATGACTGTGAAGAGGAAAGGGACCTTGTGGTGTTGGTTGATGCTCAGCTGAACATGAGCCGACAGTGTGCCCAGGTGGCCAAGAGGGCCAACAGCATCCTGGCCTGCATTAGAAATAGTGTGGCCAGCAGGAGCAGGGAGGTAATCATCCCCCTGTACTCAGCACTGGTGAGGCCGCACCTCAATTATTGTGTTCGGTTTTGGGCCCCTCACTACAAGAAAGACATTGAGGCCCTGGAACGTATCCAGAGAAAGACAATGAAACTGGTGAGGGGTCTGGAACACAAGTCTTCTGAGGAGAGGCTAAGGGAGATGGGTTTAGTTAGTCTGGAGAAGAGGAGGCTCAGGGGAGACCTCATTGCACTCTACAACTTCCTGAAGGGAGGTTGTGATGAGGAGGGGTTTGGCCTCTTCTCCCAAGCAGCAAATAGGACCTGAGGAAATGGCCACAAGTTGTACCAGAGGAGGTTTAGGTTAGACATAAGGAAGAACTTTTTCTCTCAGAGAGTGGTCAGGCACTGGAATGGGCTGCCCAGAGAGGTGGTGGAGTCGCCGTCCCTGGCAGTGTTCAAGAGGCATCTGGACAAGGAGCTGCGAGATATGGTTTAGTGCTCATGGTAGCAATGGTAGTGGGAGGATGGTTGGACTAGGTGATCTTGCAGGTGATTTCCAACCTTGCGATTCTATGATTCTCTGATAAATAATGAAATACTTCATGCCTTCAAGAGAATATAATGAAATCTTAATACTAATACAATAATACATTAGGAACTTATGATTACCTATATTTTAGAGCTGAGTCCTATACTGTGGTCTGCATCAATTTCTTTCATGTCTAAAAATGACTTACGAAACTGCAATACAATAAAAAAAATGCTATTTACTTACAGTAGTTTGGTTTTCTTTTCCCAAATGTATCATTATCTCCAAACAGAAGGAAGTGCTTGAGTTCACACAAACTTCTCTCACACTAAAAATTATCCATTAGCACCTCCACAGTGATAATTTTAGCACTGTAAAGAAAATATCCTCAAGCACACAGTGGGATCCAGCTCTGTTAGCATCTAGTCCTAGCTACCCACAGCACACACAAAGCTTAACAGCACAGAAACAGCTGTATAGACTAAAAGTTCAGGCAGTCCTGCGCCTTATCTCAAACACCAGGGGCAAGCAGTTGTCTAGGGAGCAAACCAAGCACAGATGCGGCCTCTGCCAGCAAACTTCCAACATATTGCTATCTCAGGCACTTATGACACCAAACACAGAGTAAGCCATGATGATTTTCCCTTCCATGAATTTATCCATTTTACTGTTGAATTACCATATTTTACCACCTCTTGTTTCCATTGACTACAAATTCTGGAATTCTACCTGTCATTGTGTGAAGAATGACTACCATGCTTTGCTATAAAACTGGTTGTTACTAGCTTAATTCAGCCCTCAATGCTTCTATTTGAAGAGAGAATGAACCAACAATCCATTTCAACTATTTCTATATAACTTACAATTTTGTAAACCTCTGTAGTATTTTCTATGTTGGGTGACCATCACCTTGCACATTTTATGTGCACATTCATAGAAATCCAGAATGTTGGGAATGGATTTCCCTTACAAAAAATTTGTGGTTTTTTTTTCTTTCTTTTCTTTCTTTCTTTTTTTTTTTTCTTTTTTCTTTTTTCTTTTTTTCTCCAGGTTATCTACCAATTCTAGCTCTTCTTAAAGATCTTACTATTATCAAGTTCAGATGTCAGTTCTACAGACTTGCACATTCTAGGACCTCTCCTGAATCCATTCTGTTCTACGTTAGCACAGTGGTTTTAAACATGAAGCTTCTTGTCATTGCTGGTAATTCATCTATTTCATCCTCAAGTCCTTTGAATGCCCAAGTGAAACCATCTGGTCCTGCTGGTTTCTTATTTCTGTTCACTTTGTCCATTTCTTCCACATTCTCCTATACAGCGCATTTAAGAACTTTCCAATGAGCACCTCAGAATAAAAGGGAGATAGTCTGTAATATACTCATTTTTTTCACAGTAAACATTGATACAATTAATTCATTTGAGTTCCTCTTGTATCTTGATTCTTCGCTGACTGTACAAATGAACACTTTCTCTCCTTGATACATTTCAAGGAAAATTAGCTAATACTTTTAATTACCTTTGCTAGGTGCTCCTCACAATTTTTCTTTCTTTTTTTTTTTCCTTTTTTTCTTTTTCTTTTTTTCCTTCTGTTGAGATCTCCACCAGCCAAACCCAGTAGACTCACCACTGTTTCTTAGCTAGATCATTCCCTGACTGGGCTGTTCATGTGTAGATCTCTGGAGTCATTGCTCAGCCTCTCAGCTACCTATAGAAGACTTTTTTTTTGTGAGGGACAAACCATGCATGCAGCTACAGTACTGTATTAGCAGTTATCTCCTACCTATGGTTCTGCATCCTTCCTTCCTGCATGACATTTTTGCTCTCCTGTGAAAGACTATGTATTCCAGACTTGATCTTTCTTCAAATCTTTTAATATACATTTTGGAAACAGTTTATAGTGGTACTTTAAATACCATGCATCATATCTGGAGATTTTGGTTTTCACTAGCTAAACCGAGTCTGAAAAATATCAGAGATTTTCCTTGCGAGGGAAAGACAGAGTAAAAGTAAAAAAGAAGAGAAAGATATTTTAAATTTCCACTATTAATGAAAGGTGCTAATATACTCATTCTCTTACCAGTTTCTTTCCAGCCGTGTCTGTTACAACCATAATCTCATTTACCTTGTCATCTCAGTTTGTTCTGGGACTATGTTCATACACCAAAGAGTTGTACATTTTGACAACTAAAAAAGTTATTTGGACACTTTTCCATCCTTTGTTTTCCAGCCTTCAGCAGCTGCACTAATTGTCTGGGCTAATGCCAAAAAAGTTCTGTGTGGGAAGATACATGCACTTTCTCTATCCATACAAATACAATTCCAAACTGGAGATGAATTTCTGAATGAAAGGATACTAAATACAAAGAAGAAATGAAAAAGATACAGATTAAAAGAAATTCCTAATTTTGAATTGTCCTTTTCATGTTCTTGATGTTACCACTTCCATTTCTGTGGAAGTATGGTGTTTTACTTGACTAGCTTACAGCACACACTCTGTCTCAGGGAGCTGTGCTGCTCTAAATATGAGGGGAGAATGCATGATTTGATGCTCTCCATGATGCTGTGTGTTTCAGATCACATCTACTATAGAGAGAATAAGCTCTGTTTCTGCAGTTATGTAAGAGAGCAAAATACTCTGAGTATGATTTGCACCAAGGGAAATTAACTAACATTTTTTCCTGCGTTCTGTGTCTGATGGTTGTTCACTTGTAACTGTAGCTAATCTCTTATTTACTGAAATTATCACAGCATCTCCCAAAATATTTTCTCTCATTTTAACTTCCAGTCTAGCACTGAATTACAATTACACATGCTGTATTTCAACTTTACTGTCTTCTATGGACCTCCTTTATTTTAGGATGTGTTCATACTGTACACAACTCCATCAGCTGCTCTTTGCTAGGCATTCAACTAAAAGAGAAAAGAAAAAATATTTCAAAAGGCATTTGCATGCAAAATGGATTTAATGAGCACTAAAAATGCTGCATTTTGTTGTTTTCCACAATGTACTATCTGCAACATTTTTTTTGTATAAACACTGCAGAAACGGGAAGTTTTAAAAAAAAAAAAGAGAAAAAGCAATGATTGAATTGAGCCTATTCTATAATGTGATTATTTTACAGAACACTAAAGGGGAATTTCTTTTGCACTGCAAGAGGTTTTATTTTAAAGTGTAATTTTTAGTCAGGCACTAATTCTCCCACCTATTTCTTTTTATGTCACACTTTTTACTACACCAGTAGAACGTCCCATTTTTGAAGTGAAGATTCTCAGACTATCAGGATGTTTAACTCAAAGTGAGATTTAATCTACTATGTATACATGCTGTAACCCAGCAAGAACATTACCTACTTCTTATTATGCTATCTACTACATCACAACATATTACATGGTGGAATATTGGTGTATAAGGTTCTAAGCTGAATGTTTACATAATCCTTTAAAATAATTGGCTTTTTGTTGCAAAGACAAACTACCTATCTGGAAAGCTTCAATATGCAGATTTTTCTTTATAGTTTATATCATAACCTTCATCAGATTCTAGAATATTTTATGGAAAATGAATAGTCAGTCAACACAGCATATAAAAGATGCTTACTAAATCAAGGCAGGAGATAACATTATGATGAACTCCTTTATAAAGACAACTATTTAAAAATTGGCCAACTATCCAGAGAAAGCAATTACATCAGTTAGAGTAAAATCCTGGCCAATGTCGTCAATTTTGGCTTTAACAGATATTTGGACTGGCATCAGTGGCCATTAACTGGAATTATTTAAAAAATAGACTGGGCATTGAACTTGGATACTGAAAAAAAATCACCATTAATAACAGTTATGCATATAATGATTTACAAAACCGACCTATGTCACATGTTAAGTCATTAGTCTAATGTTGCAAATAATATGTATTTTCTCCATACATTTCCCACTTAAAAAGCTCTGAAATGTATTGATTAATTTTGATAAATTTTTCTTTAATATATCCACTGCTGCCTGTGCGGATGGAGAAAATTTATGGTTCACTCATCCGTGATGTTTCAGTGCAGTTTTTAAAAGAATCTTACAAGTTTGGTTCATGAGATATTTCTGTGTGGTTGACAATGACCATGGGATACAGAATGACTAACATTAACTGACACATGTTATATGGCATCAGATCAAATTAAAAGTAGGCTGTTCATGAGTTAATAATCACCTACTAAAATATAGTCAGTTCCTCTTACAGAAATACCATTTCACACTTCTCCAAGCAACGACGAAAAAAGAATGTATGAAGAGCCTAAATACAAAGACGTAATACAAAGTGCTGTTAGAACAAGGTAAAGAAAATTTTCAAGAAACAAGAACAATGCATGAAAGACAGAGACGCGATAAAGAAATTTGTATTTGTAGGAGACAGACTTTATCTAGTTGCTGAATAAGCTAAGTCGGAAGAAGATAACTTGAACAGAAAGGAGAGGTGAATTTCAGCAGAAAATCCTTAAGTTGAAAGACAAGAATAGTAGAGCATGTGCCATCTTGAGAGTTGTTCCACAATTTAAGGAACAAAGGGCTGAGAACTGTGAGCAGGCGTTCTTACCTTTATCCAAGCATACAACAACAAATGATATTTTGTCTCACATAAAAGTGCATATTTAAAAATATATTTACAGAATTTCACTCAAAACTGTGTATGATATGTGTCACTGAAAACTTAGCTGTAAAATTCCAGCATTTGGAAGGCATAATCTTGTGAGAAAAAAAAATAGTATACCTCAGTTGCTGAGAGGTATTGGAGATCCATGCTAGTTACGGGATCAAAGTAAAGGACGCTAGGTAGAGTTCCTCTTTGTTAAAAACTTACTGATTATGACAAAATTCTAAACCATCCACTTTTCTGCCTAGGGCACAGGCTGCCAAATCTGAACATAAAGCAGTGGAAGTCCAGTATTCCAACTTTACTTTTTATCTTGACCTACTTTATTTTATTTGTAATGGCCCTTTCCAAAGAAACATGGAAACAGAACTTCAGAATTTGAGATTATGTACAAATGTCTTAAATTTAAGGGAGAAATACTTCAATATCATATCCATATTTTATTAGAATAATATTTCATTTTGGATATGGACAAATTCATCCAATTTTCCAAATCATTAATACAGACTAAGCATGCAGCTTGCGCTGTAGATTCATTTTGCAAGGCAATTTATAAATACAGAAACATGCATGCTTTTCCAGTTTCATTACGGTTAGGTCATACAAGAACAGTTGCTACCAGCATTCCTGTCTAGGCTGCTAGGTATTCATAACCCAGGTAGTACTCTGCAATCAATAAAATTTATGCAGAAAATGAGATAATTTCTTTCAGTACCTCCATCTCATCTTCTCAAGCAGCTGTGGAAAGTCTATCTTGTCAAAGTAGGGAAGAAAGAATTGTGCACAGGTGAAAATCTGGCCATTATATTACTGAATTAGAATCTAACCCTGTTATGAAAATGTACTTGCAAATCAATATTGTCAAACTATTTACACCAAAATGTTAACACCTGAATGGCAAAAGTTTTCTGCTATTTCCTGCATGTCTGATTTCAGTCTCTTGGGCATAGATTTGTACATGTGCTCAGAACATGGTGTTACAATTCTAACCAATGATGAGCTACCTTCTATATTACATCAAATACTCTTGGGAAAATGGAGACTGTGTTCAGCACTAGACATTAAAAATATGTAATCTTTTTCATCGGTTTTGGTCATAGGATTTTTTCTGCTTCAGTTCCCAGCTGTAAATTGGAGGCAATTGAATGTACACAGGTCTGATAAAAATAAACATTTAATTATTTGCTAAGTTCTCAGATACTATGGGGAAGAAACAAATGAACACCTATGAAGAAGACATTTTAATTCTGCAATCCGAGGACATGTATCAAATAAAACCTGAATCATACAGATAATTCATAACTACTACTCTATTGCAGAAGTCAGGAATTCTCTTCAAAGGCTCATATATCCTGCTTATAACATTGAAAGTTTCAGGAAACTAATTATGATGACATTTCTTATACTATAATGAAAGTCAGGAAATTTAAATGTTTCACTTCAAGCAGTTTTAAAAATTTCTTCCTTAGATTTAAAGGTGTTTCTGTTTTGTGTTAGTTTGAACTAAGGTAACTATTCTGAGGAAGGAAGACATTTTCTACTCTTCCTTGAGACCACAACAAATGATTATGAAGTAAATGTTTTGGTAATTTTCCAACTAGCAAACACTGAAAACTCTGAAAGAATGACTACATCTGTAAGCAAAGGGAGACCAGTAGATGTATCTTGATGTTAGTAAGTTTTTGGTTATGGTCTGCAACAGTATCCTTGTAGCTTGGCAGGACCAATACAGGTTAACTATACGCATGTACTACTTGACAGGTGAAAAACCTTTTGGACTATTGGGCTGTAGGGTGGCTGGTTACAAGTAGTCTTCTTCAGGAGTTTTTCCGAGGTATTATGTTTAACTGTCTAATATTGGAGATCTGGCTAAGGAGTTGGAAAGTGATCCCATGAAGGTTGTCACTGACACCAAACAGGGATTGTATTCAGTATACTTGAGGGGAGAGGTCAGCATTTAAAAGGACCTCTGCAGGCTACAGGAACAATCCAACAGCTTCCTACAGACAGGAAGGGAAATTCAGCAAGGACAGATGCAGATTCTAGAACCTGAGATCAAAAAGCCATGAGAGGTCATAGGCTATGAGTCCACATGTATCCAAGCTCTCCTGGTTTTGGCTGATCAATTTTCTTAACTATATTCACTGTTTTCTCTTCACCTACATCTCTACCAGATCATTCTCAAATGAAACAGCCATTCCCTGGGGTCACTGACAGAATGGTGTCGTGTATTTCTACTCTAAGTAGGTCTTTGCATCAGACTTTACAAAATGTTTGTCTCACTCACTGGAATCTTTTTTAAATGGATGTTAGAAAAGACAGAACTTTCATTTCCTTTTTTGTGATGATATCATACATATCATTTACACAAGCTTTAGAGTGTTTCAAATTCAATTATATGGTGTGTCCTCATTATTAAAAGTGATTAATTTTTCTGATATTACAAAGATTATTTGACTGCATTTTAGATTACAGGGTATATGAAATATTGGTGCTTATTCCTGATTGTGACTTTCTCTGTAATTTTTTCATGACCTTACACATAATATTATCCTAATGATGGATGCAAATGTAAGTCTTTCCCTGAAATACAAATCTTATTTATTTCAGTAAGTCCAAATATTCACTTCACATTAATCAGCCAATATATAACGATTCTCTTGATGTGCATGGAATGGAAAGACCTATCCTTTCCGCACACAGGAGACAGACAACTGCCTCTTTGTTTGCCATAACCCAATTATTCTATTATACTTAGAAATCCTTTCTAAAATGGCACTAGGAAAACAAAACAAAACAGAAACAAAACAAAACAAAACAAAACAAAAAACCCTCACACTTTTTTCATGCATGCTTTGGAGAAAGCAATGACTAAGAATACTAATATTGAACCTTTCTACCACTATAGGGCACTTTTGAGTTCTCCTCTGGAGCAGTGTGAAGTCAGTAGGCCATACTGTTCAGATGTAATGTTGTGTAGAAGCTACAACTTGTGACAAGAAAAAAACACTGCCTTTTAAAACCTTTTTAAGCACAGACAACAGTGTGAATGATCATTGCATTCTTCATTTTTTTTTTTTTTTTGCAGCTATTTTTATTTCAATGTTTTCAAAATATTGTGAGACAATAGGACTACAGAAAATTCTAAACATTGCATATGAGTTCATCAGGATATTTGTGATTTCTAGAGCTTAATTAAATATTCTTCTTTGGAAAATAAACATAAACTAGATAAAACTGTATTGTGCTTAAAAAAGAAATAAATTAAAAAGGGATTCTGACATTTTACAGATGTATCAAGCAAGATTTTTTACCAAAATATTATAACTCGACAACTTTTTGGGGATTCATTAAAATTTTGAGCTAGGTAAGATAGCTATAAGGACTGAGAAGATAAATGATTAACTTTCATTTGCTCTGAAACTATACAGTTGTACCTCTCTTACAGAGAGAAATGCTGTTGAATAGTAGTGTCAACTATAAGGTGACACCTGCAGTTTTGACCTAAGTTACACAGAGAAATGTCTGTAATAGCCAAAAATGTTATTATTATTAAAATTGTCAATCAGCTGATCAAACCAATAACTAAGTCTTGCATTTCTACAGTGAGTGTAGTTTATAAAGTCTGCTTAAAAACAATCTGTGGTAAACTGATGAGTGTGTTTATTTTTTCTTTACACCATCAAAAATTTTAATTGAGAGTGTCAACTCTTTATATGTATATATACATATAATATTCTAAACACTAGACTTCCACTGCTGCCCATAACTGATGCCACAAGTAGTATATTAGCTAGACCAGAACATCATCCAATCTAGAGGTCTGCAACAACACTTGCAACTTAAACTTTTCAGAAAACACTCAAGTTTTTATACTGGATCCTGCAAGCAATGAACTTAGCCAGAGTTGCAAGCAGACATAAGAGATATCTTTCCAGAAGCACTGTGTGAGGAAGTCTCACTATCTCACCATTCCCATTCTGACACTGTGAGCAGTAATTTCATCTACACCATGTGGGACTGGTGTAATGAAACATGTCACATCAGAACCCCCAGGGGCAAACTCAAGAAGTGATGGAACTTGCAGGAACCCCCTCAGCACCTCTGAGGTATCTGACCTCTGCTTGAAACTGCTTCATCCACAACACATATTCCAGAGGGAACTGTCGCAGAACACATAACAATCTGTGTGACACTTCAGTAACCCCTCTCACAGTCTGCCTCTGCAAAACCACTGCAGAACAGGCAAGAAAATAGCCCACTCTTTTTATAAACTCTACTATAATATCTTAAACATGTAATAATTACATAATACATATAACAGTAATACAATGTTTACCCAGAATTTTGTTTCCAAAATAATTCTTCTAATATTAATAAGCACTGGACCCTAGTCAGAAGCAAGGTTGACTTCGTCCTCACAGTAATGAATAGACATGGAAAGTCAGCAGTTACAGAAATTGCGTCTCTCCTCTTTGGTGATCACATTTTGCTTTACCGGATCATTCAAAATGGCTGCCCTGTCTTTCATTTTCCTCTACACCCTCTCACACACATCCTCGTACTCTTCTCCCCATTACATCACTCTCAGAAGTCCTGTTCCAACAATGCTGTATCTGCTTAAAGACCAGAAATGAGAGATTACACAAATCTATTCTTAACAACCAGCAAACTTGGAGTTTGGTCTAATTCCACACGTTCAAGTGTCTGAGGCTTCCATAGCTGTGGCCATCCGCTGGTCAGGACAAATTTTCATAATGCCTTAGGAGGACCTTCCTTCTCCCATTCTCACAACTTGTTGTTCCCCACCTCTCTGATAAATGTCTGGAGGATGTTCTGGAAGGGCAGCTGATTTCCCAGAGATGTCACTTTAAACAAAACAGTAAGTGAGGTAGGGCTTTTCCTTAGGACTGTGTAGCTTTGACTAAGAGGATACCTCTGATGCACATAATTTAAGGGATAGAATCAATGCAAAGAAAAGCATGGGGACAGCTAGGATGTGGCAAAAACTCTCCAGATTTAGCTTCATTCTGCCATTCTCTTTTAGGAAAGGAGTGCTCTGAAGCAGCCATCAGTATCGTGAATGTCACCACAGCCACAGCCCTGCTTCATTCTTTTGGCATTGTCATGTCTAACATCATTCAGCAAGGCATTTGATACTGTCCCCCACGACATCCTTATAACTAAGCTGAGGAAGTGTGGGATAGATGAGTGGACAGTGAGGTGGGTTGAGAACTGGCTGACTGGCAGAGCGCAGAGGGTCGTTGTTGGTGGTGCAGAGTCCGGTTGGAGGCCTGTAACCAGCGGTGTTCCTCAGGTGTCTGTGCTGGGTCCGGTCTTGTTCAACATCTTCATTGATGACCTTGATGAGGGGATAATGGCCACCCTCAGCAAGTTTGCTGATGATACGAAGTTGGGAGGATTGGCTGACACGCCTGAAGGCTGTGTTGCCATTCAGCAAGACCTGGATAGGCTGGAGAGCTGGGCAGAAAAAAACCGGATGAGGTTTAACAAAAGCAAGTGTAGAGTCTTGCATCTGGGGAGGAATAATTCCATGCACCGGTACAGGTTGGGGGATGACCTGCTGGAGGGGAGCTCTGCGGAAACGGACCTGGGTGTCCTGGTGGATGACAGGTTGGCCATGAGCCAGCAGGGTGCCCTTGTGGCCAAAAAGGCCAATGGCTTACTGGGGTGCATTAAAAAGAGCGTGTCCAGCAGGTCGAGGGAGGTGATCCTCCCCTTCTACTCTGCCCTGGTGAGGCCTCATCTGGAGTACTGCGTCCAGTTCTGGGCTCCCCAGTACAAAAAAGACAGGGATCTCTTGGAAAGAGTCCAGCGGAGGGCCACGAAGATGGTGAAGGGCCTGGAGCATCTCTCCTATGAGGAAAGGCTGAGTGAACTGGGTCTGTTCAGCCTTGGGAAGAGAAGACTGAGAGGGGACCTGATCCAGGTCTATAAATATCTAAGGTGTGGGGGGCAGAATGGCGAGGCCAGACTGTTTTCAGTGGTGAGTGGAGACAGGACAAGGGGAAATGGCTGGAAACTGCAGCATAGGAAGTTCCGCACAAACATGCACAAGAACTTCTTTACAGTGAGGGTGACGGAGCACTGGAACAGGCTGCCCAGGGAGGTGGTGGAGTCTCCTTCTCTGGAGATGTTCAAGACCTGCCTGGATGCCTACCTGTGCGACCTGGTGTAGGGAACCTGCTTTGGCAGGGGGGTTGGACTCAATGATCTCTGGAGGTCCCTTCCAACCCTTACAATTCTGTGATTCTGTGATTCTGTGATCATTCTTATGAAAACTGAATAATGAGAAATGTAGAGGTAATAAGTATTAATTTACTGGTATGAGTCACTGCCACCTACAAGAAACAGAAGAGCTGTCAGAAGACAGTTGATAGAAGTTCACTCATGATGTATAAATGTCTACGATGGACCAAAGCCTGCTTTGAGCTCTCCATGAAGTCCACTGTTCATCACTAATCATCTGACAGACATATTTGGACTCTATGGACTTCTCCAATTTCTTTCCTGTAGGTAAGAAGGAAGGATGGGAGTATGACTTTACCGTTTCTCATGCTAAGCAACTGGAAACTGCTCCCGTGAGAGTGCTTATTTATTACTGCTCTGTGCAGTGAAAGACTGACCTAATGAAGCAATACAGAATTGCTGAAATTGGCAATTCTTGTGGTACGAACAATTTGAACTGCATTTATGAGAACAAAATATTTGTGCCCCAAAGGCTACCACACAGAGGTGCCCTGCCTGGATAGTTCTATGGTGTAATTTTTATTTGGCTCACCTCTCAAAAGCACATATAATATTTTCAGTTGAACCATTTATGGTTACAACTAAGTTTTCTTTTAAACAAAAATTAAAAAAAAAAAATAAAATCTATAGGCATCTCAATAGAATCTCCATTCTAATCATTGTTTTTTTTTACTAGTATTTCCAAATAGTAACATATGAGAAATATCTATAATATTGACGTATTAATAAAAAATCCTATATGTGAGGCTAAAACATAAAAGTTTCCTACTCTTTTTACATCCTACAGAAATTACCAAGAAAAACTGGTGTCTTGACAAAAACCAAGTAACTAAACTGTTTTTTTTTTTTTAACAGTCTAGTATTTTTAGCATGTGAAAGAAATTTCAATGAAGACTAGGAAAAAACTGGTTTTAAGTCATAGATAAAGAGTAGTATGCATCTAAAAAAATAAACAGAGATATACAATTTTTTCTATATAGGTATCTATACTTAGACTTCTATCTTCAGCATCTCAAAATGCAGATATGTAGGTTGCTCTGAAAGTAATGTCTCCTATTTATTTCCATGCAAACTAGAATAGATACAAAGAACACAAAAACATTATTTGATAGAGAGCATTTTCAGCTACAGTATGCTATTTTTTGTCACAGTCGTCACCATTAGCTATGCACTTTTGCCAGAGATGAACAAGAGCCTGCACAATGTGCTCTTAAAAATCTGCACTGTTGAAGGTGACACACTGTTACTGTTGCCACTGTTGAAATGCACCACCCACTGCCTCACTGTGCTCACATCCAGTGTTCGGTCTCCAGAAACATTCAGCAAGTGTCAGTGAATATCAGTGGTTGTCATTATTTCCTCATGGAGGAATTCAATGATACACCTTTGCTCCATATGCATTTCCATGTCAGATACCATTTTGTCAGACTTTCCCTCTGCTGCCATCTGTCACTTGGCAACAACATGGAATGAAATATTGACAGGAAGGTTCAACCACTACTGCCATGCCACCAATATCTGCCTCTGAAGTCGTCAGACAACATAATAAAATAGGAGGCGTTACTTTCAGAGCAGCCCTCATAGTCATCTTAGTCAGGTGTCTAAATTCCATGCAGTCACTGGAGAGATAAGAGCAGTTCAGATGTAAATATCTATGATACCAATTTTTAATGACAGTTGAGATCATTTCTATAGCTTAAAATTCTGAGAAGTATAATGCCTCTTCCAATATCCGTAAGTATCTGAAACTGCAGGAGCAAGACACTTAGTTGTTACTATTTCCAACAGCCCTCACCAACTCCATCCAACTGTCCAACTCTCCAGATATCTATCTCACAAAACCAGAAAGCTCAAAAAGAAGAAGTATAGCCTCCAAGTTTACTTAGGGTGTTAAGACTCCAGATATGAAGGACCAAACCGGTCGTCCCCCGAAACAAACAACAGTTAATTAAAATTTTGTAATGACTGCCTTATTTCTAAGTTTTTATCCTTATGGTGAATGTTAAATGAATAGTGAAAATCAAGCACCTGGGGCTAGAAGCCCTGAAGTCAATGTGCTACATAGAGATCTCTGCATGTAGCTGTAACCTGTTACATTATGTGGTAAATACAGAGATGAGGAAAATCCTAAAAACTAGCCAGTTTAGCCAGTTGTGTATTCAGAGCAATTGGTGCTGATCTTTTTCCTAAAATTAAACACTTGTACATCTTTTGCTGAAATTGAAAACAACAGGGTCAGAGACTCTGTACCACTTGATACCTAAGGGAATGCTCGAGGGTAAATTTATGTAAATTTATTCTCCTTCAAATATATTCTAAATGCAAGATGTAGTTGCACCTGAATTTTGTGAGATATGTACACAGGTATCTCAAAAGCATATAGTAATTCAGAAGTACATAGGTACACTGACAACCAGTTGCATTGAGTACCATGTAAGATTCATATGAAGGAACACTATCATCCTGGTCTAAAGTAGGGCAGAAGCATGTTCTAGTTGCTGTGCTGATCAGCTCAGGAGTTACTTTAAAACAATACAGGCTTGTAATAAATAAAAGAAAAGTATTTAGATAATTTAGATGATGCCTAACAAAATTAAGAGGTTAACAAAAGAAAAATCACCATAAATGCTTGACATCATCTGAAGATGATTTTGGGCTTTGACTATGTCAAAAAATTCCGTTAAACCATTAAAATTGCAAAAAGGAGAAATTCTGCCTTTTGCTACCAGGATTTTGATACATGATTTTCACCTTTTTCTAGGAACATGATTGCACTATTATTTTAAAGACCATTCTAAAATTGTATGTTACCCTTTCATGTAACACTACACATTGATTTTTTAAGCAATAGGTTAGTATTCAAGAAACTTGATTCATATTAACTTAATTCTAACCAACTTGATTATTTATGTTCCTTCATGGGTAAGTATATAACAGCTTATTGGATACAATTCTTTACTTTTTATTTTTTAAACGAGGTTGATTTAAATAGTAGCTTTTGTGCAAGAGTCAATCTTTGCAGATGTGTCCTTAAAAATATTGGTAGCAAAGATGCTTGTTTCCAAGTAAACAATTCATATTCTCAGACCAGGGTACATCTTTTAAAATTCCAGCAGAAATCAGTAGCCAACTTGCACATACCATTACACTTCAAATTTCCTTATAAATGACAGTGAAAGTGTCCAGAAATTTAAATATATTTTCTGTTAGGCTAGTTGATGTGGGAAGATTTTCATGAGACATTTTCTCTCTTATCATCAGTTCAGTGATGTAAACAGTGGCTGATTAAAGCCTGCACTCCTTTCAGGTTGATATACCTGTCTGAAAAAAAATATATATCTCACAGCTGGAATTCTTCCTGAAAACTAAAATAAATGACAAAGTAAAAGACTGATGTTCTATAGATACTTAATGAAGACAGGCTTCAAGGGTTTTCTATGGCAGACATTATAGTACACCCCAGGACGAGACAAAAAGACCATATTTCTGAAGCTGAAGATTGCAATCACAGCAGAATAAAGAAAATAACAGAACACATAACTTGTTAAATAACTTACACTGGTTTTCCTTTGGATTCACAAGTCAAAATTATAGATTGTCCTTCTTCAGGCCACGAATTAGAAGAAATGATTTTAACTAAAGGTGTATCTAGAAAGAAAAGAAAACAGACATCTTGTTGATATACATGAGAAAAAAGATTATCCATGAGTACATTATTCTCTGCTTACTAAAGACTACATCCTAGATTTAATTTAGACTTGTATATGCTTTTATTTGAACACTTGCACAGTTTTCATTGTCCTCAGGAAGGCAACAAAATTGACCAATGTAAGCAAAATTGACCAACCGTAAATTTTTATATTCCAAGGAAACACAGATAGAAAGCTTGTTTTTACTCCAAAGAAATAACCTTTTTTTTTTCTTTCTACATTCAGTGCAATTGCTCCCTAGGAGTATTCCAAAGTGTAATATCTAACAGTGAATAGCAAATACTCTGGGCAATTGTTTCTTTGTCTATTTATAGGTAGATATGATGGAATGCTGCTATTAAGGGTATGATACAATAATATACATTTTAATAAGAACAGTTTTACTTTTGCAAAAGCTTGAAACCATAATAAGAAAGCTACAATGGGCTTTCAGATAAAATACTTTGTTATGGGCATTTTACAGGATATTATTTCTAAATTGCAATAATGTTGTCCCTAAAACAGAACTTCTTTTTTTTTTTTCCATTTGACTTTTTTTTTTTTTTTTCAAAAAGAATGTTTCAAATACCAATGAAAAGCTCTATAGAAAAACTTTCAATCTGTCCAAAAATCTTATAAGTATTACTTCCACGTAATGGAATTGATTTATAGTTGTGACTTCAAAACAATATACAATAAAAAACTGTGAATTAAACCTGAATAAAATATTTGTAGTAAATCTTTAACTTGTAAAACAGTTTGCCATCTGGTTTGCAAGAATACACTCTCACAAAGAAAATATTTTATATGAATTAAAGGGGACCTATTTTAAGGAGAAGCAAGGCCATATAGAAATAAACATTTACATGCATAGTATTTTTTCCTTAAGAAAAGGAAAAAAGAGATGAAAATAATAGTAAGGAAATCTTTCATACTCAAAAGGAAAATACAGCCCTTTGTTTCCTGTATAGTTTCCTCTATGCTACCAAAAAAAAAAACAAAAAAACACAAAAAAACAAAAAACAAAACAAAACAACAACAACAAAAAAACAAACAAACAAAAAAAAAAACCACCAAAAAAAAAAGTATTTACCCTGAAAATCTAGGTCTATCCAACTTTTATTTCATTCAGTTTGCAATTCCTATTGTTTTAGTAGTGGGGTAGCAGGGAGAAGACAAATAACCTGTTATCAAGAAAATATGAAAGGCAAGATAGCATGACACTACAAAATCAAACAAAATGTGATATGCTGTTATAGTATTATTTCTTATTGTGATGCTAACAGTTCTATTAAATACTAAATGGTATAAACAAAATGGCAAAAACTTTTTCTATCTTTGGCTTTCATTTTTGACATATCATAATGAATCACTATGGTACAAGACAAGAAAAGGGGCTTAGTGTACACTTGTCATAATTCCACTGAAAGCACTGTCAACACCGTTTAGATTTCAGCTGCTCCAACCTTACACCAGAAACAAATCTTTTTCAAAAGTTTGGCTTTGTTATGAACCCTGGAAACCATTTTGCAGGTGACTAATCCTGCACAGGTCACGCAGGCATTTGCTTCACTTTTAGTTCATGCTTATGGCACTGATCTCAAGTGCCTAAATAAATCAGGGCATCAAGTACTTCTGCAATTTTAGTGGTGTTGTAGGAGATTAATGTATTACCCTCTTCACTATGCACTGGACCAGAGGAACAAATTATTATCAGATAGCAATATGTGAAGACTTTAACTGAAGTACTGAGACAACTAATGCAATGAGATCAAGACATTTCCAAAAAAACTTGAAAGGGAACTGAACTTTTATGGAAGTAATCATGATTGCTGCAAGTGAAAAAAGAAATTAAAGGTTCAGCTAGCTAGCATTACTGGTTTATATTGAACAGATGATCAGCATTTCACACATTAATGTAAATGACCCAGAGAGGGGATTTCAAACAATTAAACTTATATTTGCATGGATCAGTGCTGTGCTGTTTTTCCTTACTCAAAGTTTCCATTCCTGATTTATTTAGTGCTCCAGATAGTGCTCTGTTCTTCATGCGCCTGTAAAGAGAACTTACTAACAGGACAAGAAAAGTCTTATGTTTCTAATGAACTGTAAGATAATATGGGAAATAATACTCTTTTGATCTTTCCCTGCTTATTGTACACTAATTGATTGTTCCTTTAAAACAGGAAACACAGCAATTAATCCAATACACAGTTTTTAGGAAAGCTTACACTTCACAACTTCTGTACTTTATTATCAGTCCTCTAAAAAAAAAAATAGTTGATATTCTATTTTCATAGAATCATAGAATCATAGAAGGCCTGGATTGAAAAAGGATCTCAAAGATCATCTAGTCTCAACCCCCTCCTATGTGCAGGGTCACCAGCCACAAGACCAGACTGCCCAGAGCCACATCCAGCCTATTTTGATTGTTTCTGAGCGTTAGTCTTCCCACTTATATTTTTTATGTTTTCCTTGATTTCTCTGCAGAATTAAAGCATGCACTTACAAGGAGAAAACTTTTAAGACCAAGTCAAAAGCTTCCTCAAAACTAACCTAAAAATGCTATTTTAACAAATATAAAGATTGCCTGCAAATTGGGGTATTTCCAGAACATAAAATGCTCTGTTTTAAAATATTTCCTCCTGTTAGGACCACTTGTTTTAGAACCATTTGATGTCTGAATGTACTTTATCAATACACCAGACTTTAACTGTTTCACCCATAACTGTTAATCATAGCAATATGAATATTACCTAACCTTCAGAAAATACTTCTACCACCAGGAAACAAAGTCCAAAATAAATAAATGAAAACGGTAAGAAAGAGAAACTGTAATGTAATGCAAGATGAAGGCTTATTTTCAGATATGCTTGTCAGGTTTTTATTTGTAGGTACGTTTTAAAAAAACCCAACACATTATCTCCTTTTGCACTTAAAACAAATAACTGAAGGAGGTTCAAGGGTTATACTGTGGGTCAGATCTTCCACTGCTTCTCCACTAAGTCAGTAGAAGCATCCCAATTTATTCATTCAAACCTTAGAAAAAACTAATAATTTGCATCTTTTCAGGATTTGGCCCAGTAAGTTATTATAAATAAAATACTTAAAATACTGTAGACTGGTGTTTAAAACAGAATTCTAGGAGTTATGACTAAAACTTCTTACCAGTACCCATAAATATGGATTTATTCTGAGCTCTAAGGACATTATGGAGGAGAAAAATATTCCAAAAAGACTAAAAAAATCCCCACTCTAAGAAAAAATGCATTTTGTGTGAGTGTAGATCACAAAGCAAGCCTTAAGTGTAAAAGAACTTGTTTCAATTCTCAGTGACCCATTTATTCACATGTAACTCCAACAGTGTGAAAGATGTTTGGCCCAAATCAAGCCTTCTTGATTTTGAATAATGAGGTACTTATGAGCTGCAATTGATAGCACCAGTGTGAACTGAGACTCAAACATATCTTTAGACATATGGCAAGATATCTTCTACCTCGTATGTGCCAAGAATCTGCCCTTTTGCTAGAAATTAGAGTATAACACTGATTATCTATAAAACTAAGAGATGTAATTTTTAGATGCAGCCTTTCTTCTTTCAGACTAAAGGCAAAAGTTTCACTGAGTGATTCTATTTCTTTTTTTTTTCCAGGATCCGAGCACATCTCTCTGCACAAAACCAGAGAAGCCATTTCAAAGCTTTGAGACTTGTCTATTTTTTAATCAAGCAATATAATCTTTATTCACTCACATACAAAATTAGTGAATGCATTTGGAAAACTGATTTCAGTTATTCAGGTAATTAATGTTATCTGATATATAAAGAAATTAAATGCTTTAGCACAAAATTTTTGTTTTCCTCTTAGCAGCAATTAATGGCAAGTTAATATCTTACAGAACTGTTTTAATGATTAATGTAATTTCATTGAAAACTTTTCAAAATAAAAGTGGTCCTTATCACTCACCAGACCTTTGCAGTTAATCAGATCTCCAAGGTTTAAATGTTTTATTTGGGCTTTTTTGTTCAAAATGCACTTGACGTTTTTGCATTGCTTGAAGTAAGAAAAGTTAATTCGCTAAAGCTGTTATAAAGTTGCAAGCAGGTTTAAATATTTTCATATAAATTATTTCATACAAAGTTTTTCATATATGATCACATACAAGCCACTTGAATATTCCTGTCTGATAAATTAAAGCCTCTGTGTAAGTCCTTGACAATCACAGGGTAAATGCAGAAACTGAATGCATAAAAGAAAGTAAATTTGTTTAAGATCATAAGGCAGGTCAACAAGTGAATAGGAAAATGAATCCTTACTAGCTTATTTTTGCTCCCAAGATCGTTAGAAATAATTCAGCCTGGTTTTGCTATGTAACTTCAGAAGTCCTTGGTTCCTCTGTCCTTAACAAGCTGGACTATCAGAGCTTCTGTGGATACTTTTTTTCATGAAACTTCCAGTTACTGGGTGAGTAACTACTATGCTGCATGATCTCTATTCATCCTTAGGCATTAATCAGCCAAAGGTTTGTGGAAATGACCAGATTTCAGAAGAAAAATCATTTTGTAAATAGGCAACATGATAATAATATGGTAACTATGCTATGACATCAAACAGTCTCTCCCTGCTGCAACAATCTTCAGTTAGTGAAATTATAATCTTAGAAAAGAGCACTTCTTTTCTTGCCTAATGTTACAATGTGAGAAATACATAGATTTTGATGCTTTGAGGCTTTTAACAGATGACTATTGAAAGGTAAATTCAAGACTAGAAAATTTAGTGATCTCCTCCTGGTCATCAGAATTAAAATAATGTTAGAAATACACTGACTCAAGATGCATGCATCATGGTGTTTACTAGAGAACATTGGGATATATATGTTTGATTGTAATATAAACAATATTTGCCGCTACAGTTCACTACACATTTTGTTAAGAGGCAAATCACACTGCTTAAAGCTTAGCTTTCCCTGTGCTTCCAGTGAGAGGAGGATCAGAAAATGTCTTAGTGGTTCTTCTCTGCAGAAAATGTATTACAAAGAAATACTGTGTAGATCCAAGTCAAGGCTCCTGATTTTCTGCTAAATTAAAACTTTCATTTATTTATTTTTTAGTAAGTGCAATAACTTAAGAATAAATTTAAGCCCGGTGCCCCCTAAAATTTTTCAACGTGTCTAACATTTCACCACAGAATCACACAGAATCACATTTCACGAAGTAGAACAAAAAAGTAGTATTTCCTTCTTAGGGAGACAGTATTACTATTCCCTGAAGCAAAGCCCTGTACTTTCAAATTCTTCATCTTGGGGGACTGCTAGACCCCTGAGTCTTAGAAATCCACTTCTATAAAGCCTCACTTCCAGGTAATTTGATTTTAGGAAATGTTTACTAGTCCACTAAGAATAGTTCTTTAGATGAGTTATTAGAGCCCATGCAGTGATTTATGAAAAACAACGAGATCCTTTGCTCCAAAAAGTATTAAGTATTTGCAGTAAGTAAAGCAGATCCAGCAGAATACTTATTTGACACTAATTTGCTGATTAGAACATTCACCCCTGCAGAGTTTGGATAGACTTTGCTCTGAGTCAAAGTGCACGCTGACTTCTTCATTGATTTCCCATGCAATAGCAGGAATCCACCAGGTACTGAAAGGTTTCCCTTCCACTCCGGTTCTGGACTAAGATTTCTCTTAGAATATGAAAATGCTTTTTTTTTCACACCTAAGGCCTAGGACAAATCATGAATTTCTGACACATTATGAAGAAAGATTCTTAACTCATTTCTCTTCACACGTTACAATTCCCCAAGTAACTCAGTGCAGTGCCATTGCCCCTACTTATAATCAGTGCCAATGTAACAATGAATATGCCATTCATTTAGCTTACATTACAAAAAAAAAGTTTCTCAAGTTAGATTAGGATGCTCCTAAAAATAAAATCCATACAACTTTAATATTCCCTATATAATTCCTAGGATACTTAACTGAAAGTTTTGTCAGTGCTTAGCATCACGTATCTCTGGTAAATCCATTCTCAGGCTGTAAGTAACAACATTTTAGTGAAATGTATTCAAAAGCCTTTCAGCCAGTGCCAAGGAATGTGCTTTTTAAGTACCAAAGATGGCAAAATCTTCAACATTTCAAAAATTCTAAGCATTAATAAATAAATAAATAAATAAATAAATAAATAAATAAATAAAATTGAAATTGTTAAACGCAATCAGAATGCCAGAAGCCCAAAATTAAGAATAAATTTTTCCAAACTGGTGATATAGATATATAAAGCTAGAGCATTTATACTTGCATGTTATTGTTTCATGTATAGTGCACTTTCAAGTACTTGGGTGTTTGTATGTGTCTATTGCAAGAAATAGGAGTTTTCTATTACCCCGTTCTCTTTTACAAATGAAAATGGTGTAATAGAAAATTCTGGATGATCAAAAGTTTAATGATTATCTCCTGTAATATTGTCCATTAATGGTTCTGCAAGTTATATAGCAATTTTGTAAAATGTATTCTCTTTCTAACTGCCTTCCATGTTTCTGTTGTGATGATAGCAATCCAGTAATAAGTAAAGGCTACTCGTTGCTCAAGTAACAATCAGTAGCTGAAAGTTGGTTCATTTTGCTCTATGGAAGAGGATGAGAATATCAAGAAGAAATCACATTTCTCCTGTTTTTCACTGTTGTCATTTAATAAGAGAATGTACTTTTTCTGGCCTTTAGGAAATTGAAAGACCTGGCACAGAAAAATTGCCACACTTGGTGACAGTAACATATACGTTTCATAGAATCATAGAATCATAGAATCACTAAGGTTGGAAAAGACCTAAAAGATCACCCAGTCCAACCGTTCACCTATTCCCAATAGCTCCTACTAAACCATGTCCCTCAACGCAACATCCAGTCTTTCCTTGAACACCCCCAGGGTCGGTGATTCCACCACCTCCCTGGGCAGTCCATTCCAGTGCCTGACCACCCTTTCTGAAAAGTAATACTTCCTCATGTCCAGCCTGAATTTCCCCTGGCGTAGCTTGAAACCATTCCCCCTGGTCCTATCACTAATGACACGAGAGAAGAGGCCGACCCCCAGCTCACTACAACCTCCCTTCAGGAAGTTATAGAGAGCAATAAGGTCTCCCCTGAGCCTCCTCTTCTCCAGGCTGAACATTCCCAGCTCCTTCAGCCTCTCCTCATATGGCCTGTGCTCCAGACCCCTCACCAGCTTCGTTGCCCTTCTTTGAACACGCTCCAGGGCCTCAATATCTTTCTTGCAGTGAGGGGCCCAAAACTGGACACAGTACTCGAGGTGCGGCCTGACGAGTGCTGAATATAGGGGAACAATCACCTCTCTGCTCCTGCTTGCAACACTGTTTCTGATGCAAGCCAGGATGCCATTGGCCTTCTTGGCCACCTGGGCACACTGTCGGCTCATGTTCAGCCGAGCATCAATCAATACCCCCAGGTCCATTTCCTCTACGCAGTCCTCCAGCCACACCGCCCCAAGCCTGTAGCGTCGCCTGGGGTTGTTGTGGCCGAAGTGCAGGACCCGGCATTTGGCCTTGTTGAAACTCATCCCATTGGCTCCAGCCCAGCTCTCCAGCCTGTCCAGATCCCTCTGTAGGGCGTCGCTACCCCCAGGCAGATCCACGCTTCCAGCCAATTTGGTGTCATCTGCGAATTTACTGAGGGTGCACTCGATGCCCTCATCGAGGTCATCTATAAAGATATTGAAGAGGACAGGCCCCAGCACCGACCCCTGCGGAACACCACTCACAACCGGTCGCCAGCTGGATTTGACTCCATTCACCACCACTCTCTGCGCCCGGCCCTCCAGCCAGCTCCTTACCCAGCCAAGAGTATACCCATCCAAGCCTCTGACTGCCAGCTTCTGCAGGAGAATGCTGTGGGAGACAGTGTCAAAGGCTTTGCTGAAGTCTAGGTAGACCACATCAACAGCCTTTCCTTCATCCACCAGATGGGTCACTAGATCATAGAAGGAGATCAGGTTGGTCAAACAGGACCTGCCCTTCATGAACCCATGCTGGCTAGGCCTGATCCCCCGGTCACCCTGCACATGCCGCATGATCTCCCTCAAGACGATCTGCTCCATAACCTTCCCTGGCACCGAGGTCAGGCTGACAGGCCTGTAGTTCCCCGGATCCTCCTTACGACCTTTCTTATAAATGGGAGTCACATTGGCAAGCCTCCAGTCATCTGGGACCTCACCAGTCAACAAGGAGCGCTGACAGATGATGGAAAGCGGCTCGGCTATCACCTCCGCCAGTTCCCTCAGCACTCTCGGGTGGATCTCATCTGGCCCCATCGACTTGTGACAGTCCAGCTGGAGCAGTAGGTCTCTGACTGTTTCTTTCAGAATCGCAGGGGGGTTAGTGTGCTCCCCGGCCGAGATTACCAGGTCAGAGAGAGGGGTATCCTGAGGATAACTGGTCTGACTTTTAAAGACAGACGTAAAGAAGGCATTCAGAACCTCCGCCTTTTCCTTATCCTCAGTGGTCACATTCCCAGCCTCATCCAGCAAAGAGTGGATATTCTCCTTTGTCCTCCTCTTACTGTTAATGTATTTATAAAAGAGTTTCTTATTCCTTTTCACACCAGCAGCTAGGTTAAATTCAAGCTGGGCTTTTGCCTTTCTGATTTCACCTCTACACATCCTAACAACTTCCCTGTATTCATTTTGAGTGGCCTGTCCCTCTTTCCACAGGCGGTAGATTCTCTTTTTCTCCCGGAGCCTCAGGAATAGCTCCCTATTCATCCACGCCGGTCTTCTTCCCCGCCGGCTCATTTTGCAGCTCAGGGGGACTGCCTGCTCCTGCGCCCTTAAGACTTCCTTTTTGAAGAGCAACCAGCTCTCTTGGACCCCTTTGCTTGCTAGGACTGAATGCCAGGGGACTCCCCCTATTAGTCCCCTGAACAATTCAAAGTCCGCCCTCCTGAAGTCCAAGGTAGCAGTATTACTATTCCCCCTCCAGGCTCCACCGTGAATCACGAAGTCTATCATTTCATGATCACTCTGTCCAAGACAGCCTCCAACCTCCACATCTCCCACCAAACCTTCCCTGTTTGTGAACAGCAGGTCTAGTGGGGCAGTTCCTCTCGTGGGCTCTCCGACCAGCTGTATCAGGAAGTTGTCCTCTACGCATTCCAGAAACCTCCTAGACTGCTTCCTCTGTGCTGTGCTGTACTCCCAGCATACGTCAGGGAAGTTAAAGTCGCCCATGAGGACAAGGGCAGGCGACTGTGCAGCTTGTGCCAGCTGCTTATAGAATACCTCGTCTGTTTCTTCATCTTGATTTGGGGGTCTATAACAGACGCCCACCAGGGTGCCTGTCTTGTCAGCCCTTCCTCTGATCTTTACCCATCGGGATTCAACATTATCATCCCCAGTCATAATCTCAGTAGCGTAAAAGCATTCCCTAACATAGAGAGCTACACCTCCACCCCGCCTTCCTTGCCTATCTTTCCTGAAGAGTTTATAGCCATCCATTGCAGCACTCCAATCGTGGGAGCAATCCCACCACGTTTCCGTTATGGCTACTAGGTCATAGTTTGCCTGCTGCACAATGGCTTCCAACTCTTCTTGTTTGTTGCCCATGCTGCGTGCATTAGTGTAGACGCACCTCAGCTGAGCCCCTCGCCTCTCACCTAATCCCACTACCACTTCCCCAGGCTGCTCTCTAGCAGGCCTGGCTTTATCCCCCTCCCCCTTCCTATCTAGTTTAAAGCCCTCTCTACAAGTCCCGCCAGCTCCTGGGCAAGTATCCGTCTCCCTTTTGGAGACAAGCAATTCCCATCAGACCTCAGGCCAGATGCCGAGTAGACCACCCCATGATCAAAGAATCCAAAATTTTTACGCTTGCACCAGCCTCTCAGCCATGCATTTATAAGATGGCTTTTCCTGGTCATCTCAGCGTTCATCCCTGTCACCAAGGGAATGCTGGCAAACACTGCTTGTATGCCCGCTCCATCAACTAACTTCCCCAGTCTCCTAAAATCATTTTTTATAATCCTCAGGCTTCTAACAGGGATCTCATCACTGCCGGCCTGAACTATCAATAGAGGATAATAATCAGAGGGGCGGATAAGGCTGGGGAGTTTTCTAGAAATATCCCTGACCCGGGCCGCAGGAAGGCAGCACACCTCCCTACGGGTAGGGTCAGGACGACATATTGGACCCTCTGTTCCTCTCAGAAGAGAGTCACCTACAACTACCACTCTCCTTTCTTTCTTGGAGGAGGCAGTCTTTAAACGCGGAGCTGACCGCCTCACCTTAGGCAAGCTTGGCGGCAGTGCTCCCACGTTATCATCAGTCACCTCTCCCTCTGGCTTCAGGGTTTCATACCTATTACAGAGAGGGATCAGGGGAACCGAGGTAGGTCGAGAACTTGGGGGTTGCCTGCGACGCCGGGATGAGACCAGCTGCCATTCCTCATCTTCACTCAAGCTGTCCCTCCCTGTTTGACTACAATGAGAGAGAGGGTCCATTGTTCTCTCCGTCTGGGTAGTGCAATCTCTGCGCCTTTCTCGCAGAGAGTCACTCCACCAGTCAATCTCTCGCTCGCACTCTCTGATGGTCCGCAGTCTACCCACCTCCTCCCTAAGCTCCACCACCAGGTTGAGCAGCTCATCCAGCTGCTCACACCGCACACAAGTGGCATCCTTCCCATCCTCCCCCGGCAGCAGCAGGCCGAGGCACTCCCGGCAGCCAGAGACCTGAACCGCCACATTATTAAGCAGACCCTCTGTCTGGGTTGCCACAGTCTTCGCATGGGAAGCACGTTTCCTGGTGAGGACCATGACTGAAGGGGGGGTGTCAGTGTAAACAGGAGAGCCAGTCACCTGAGAAAAAGACAAGAGCACCCACCCTTGCTGACACAAGACACAGCCTCTGCTCCTCACTGCTGCCTTAATGAATGGGCAATGAAGTGCTAGTGGCCCTCACACACTGACTACCTCCACCCTAGGTGGCCAGAGCACCTTTCCACACCTTCTGGCTTGTGTTATGTGGGCGGGAACCGGCTCCCACCCTCCCTGGTCTCTTTTTATCCACACAACAAATGGGTCAAGGTCAAGCCCCAGAGATAAAGAGAGCACCGCCCCCGCCGAGTCAAGATCCCGCCCACAAGCTGCTAGATCCCCGCTAGCAGCGCGGCACCACTGCTAGCTTCAAACTAGCCCTAAAAAGAGCTTTTTTTTGGTCAGACTTTTAGTTGAGATCCCTTGCCCAGCGCAGTCTTACCTGCTCTGACGCACGTCACCGCAGCAAATCATTTCAATTTTTCAATACATATAAAGTGCAGAGAAAAGATTAATAATCTGAATTATTTTAGTTTACGATTCTTTGGGGGTTCTAAAAGAAAAATCCATCTGTGAGATTCCTTCCTCTATGTATGTTATACATCAGTGTGATATATACTGTCTAAATTTTTCTTAAAAAATACAGGAAATTTTGTGTTTATTTTTCACACTGTTTGAACTTGGAAGAGTGGCCAATACCAAAGGAGCCAGACATAATTAGAATAGTAGAAAGAAGGGGGGAAAAGCAGGCACAGTATTTCAAACACTATTTGCCAATAAAAATGCACACCTCCACACAATATAATACTAAAGCAAACATTAATAAGCCTCCAAAGTGATTTTCTCCTATCTGATTACTTTCCATGCAAGCAAATTATCAGGCGCCTATTTCAAAAACAGAGCAAATGCAATCCTCTTCCTCTTCATGTTCTAAATAATTGAAAACAGCCCATTAACATCATTTGACCTTAGGCTTCCACTGGCATACTTTGATTCTGATACGTGTTTTCTTTGAAGGTAATTCTTTCTCTGTAGTTCATGCTGTTATGAACGCCTCTTCATCTGCACTAAGAATCTGAGTTTATTTTAAAGAAATCTGGGATCCTTGTTAGACTTACTGGTTGTGTGCAAATTCTGTTAGAAGTAATAGGAAAGACACCAGTACAGAGAGGGAAGAATAAATCAATTGGGTTTGTCAGAGAAAGTGATGTGCCCATAATACATCAGGATGTGCTACAAGTGCTATTCAAATCCTTCCTTCCAAAATATTGATACTGCCTTCTTATTTAAGCTCTTACAATGCTTTGCTGATTTTAATTGCCTTTTTTTTTTTCAAGAAGCTGTTTTATCCAACAGACAGAGATTTAAAAAGCATTAAAACTGCTACTAACAAAAAAAGCTTTGTTTAACAATGTAATTCTGCAGTTGATGCATTAGTATGAAATATGCTGTTGTATCCATATGAGAAGAGAGCTATGCTTGTGTAACAGAGCTGTGCTTCCCACTGTGATCAGTGAGCTTACCATGAATGCCAGATTTTACTTTCATGGACTCTAAGCAACACAAGGAATCTGTCTTATTAACTACTCTCCAGTTCAGAAAATATTCTCTTAAGCTCCAGGCAGTCCGTAGTAAAAAGCACAGTGTGACAGGCCCTACCTATGGCATAACATCCATGTCATGGATGGCAGATCATTTGATAGAGGAACTGGAAGGAGGCTTTTCATCTCCTCTAGAGAAATTTTGTTGCGATTTCTAAGAATAACAGGGGGATTCTCACCTGCTGAACAAATGGGTGGTGCTTTTTTGCCATATATGAAATTCTGCTTTGGTTGGCAAGGCTTGCTACAGTCTTCTCGTCTTGCCCTAATCTGCTGCAATATTTTTAACGGGAGTCTCAAAGAGCAACACAACCCACCCAGCTGCATAGTCTGGTTTCTTACTGAGGGCTACTATATAATGCTGTCTGCATAGCTAGCAATTGCCGCTTTCCAGGAAAACTCATACACTTGCCTCGTTATCAAAAGGGATTAAAACGTATTAGCCCCTCCACCTTCCTGCTCTTGCCTACAGGCTGTTTCCAGACCATTCCAACAACCATGTAACCATGTGAATTGGTACCTTGTGCAAGTTTAGTATTACAAATACTAAACTTTACTCACCGTTCTTTCTTTCTTTATTTACCCCACTGTTCACTTTCTTTATTTTTTATTTTATTTTATTTTTTTTTTTGCACACTGAATAAAGGGCTAATTTGTTATATTGTCAAAATTGTAAAAGCAGTTGAGCATGAACAATGGGAAAGATACGGGGTACCTCAACTGTAACTCAAGGAGCCTGCTGATTGGTCCAAGGAACCATATCCTAGAAACCATCCTAGAAATTGAACCAGTTGAAGCTGGAATACTTCCTCAGATTACACCAGGATCAGAAGTACACTGCAAGAATAACATATAGCCTTCATCCCCATGACCACCGGGATGACCACCAGGAGGCACCATGCATGTGTAGAAGCATTAATTAGCGGTGGAATTCAGGATATAGAATGGGCGTGGTATATTGTAATGAATTCCCAGAATTAATTGTGATAACCACTCCTTGTCTTAGAAATACAATGAGTATGTATGTATTCCTTCTATAAATAAATATGTTTACCTGGTTTCGGTGTGCAGGCTAGGAAGCGGCTACCCTCACCTGCACCTGGCATGCTCATAGCACTGAATAAAAATATAACTTTTTTATAACTATTTTGTGGTTATAGAGCGTGATTCCGCAAGTCAACACTAACCATCATTTTCTTTGTGCCAGAGTCCAGATTAGTATGATCGATTCATTAAGAGACACTTTTCTTCCTATAGGCTTAACTAAATTATGAGCTACCAACAGCATGTCTTTACGTTAGTGTTATTTAATGAAACTGAAAACTTCAATTTCTCTGATATTTTATTGTGTCAATGAAAAGCAACAGTTCTGTAGTGCTATCATTTTAAAAAATGTTATAAAAATCTAAGAGTACTATAATAAAAGATTATTGCTACCTGGTAATAAATGATTACCAGATGATAAGATTTTCAAAGATTTCCATGTGAGACTAATTCATTTCCTTTATACCTCATTTGTCTTTTTCTTTTTTTCCAAAGAGCATGCTTGTGAAATATCACAGCCTTCTTCATTTTTTTCCGTAGTGCTTTCTCTATTATTTCCTTGGATCCTTTCCATCATTCCCAGATGCAAAAATAAAATAAGCATGCACCTCTGAAGATGATGATGATTCTTTACTAACTTGTTAGCACTGGAGTAAGCCTAAGATATCCTTTTTTTAAGAAAATGTGAGATAATCATTTTCATATACAGATGGCAATTACAAAACTTTTTCAAAATTTTGCATTTCTACACAATTTTTATTCCCATTTCTAAAAACCCTAAGCAATTAGGCTTAGAAAGAGAGAAGTTTAAAGTAATTTTCAAGGACAAACCACTCTAGTATGCACAAAAATAAACATCAAATTGGTTATCCCAAATGAGATCTGAGGGAAGGGAGAGGAGTATTCTAATCAGCTCTGCGAAAGCATTCACCATTTTTATAGCTTTTACACTTACCAGCTGTTTGCATCCTACAGCTGTGATTTCAGCAGTCCTTCAAATTGGGCTTCTCCTGTAAATGACAAGCAGCATGGCTTCTGCTTGTGCCCTGTTGCTTTGTAATAGGTACTCACAAGGCAAGAGTGAATTGATAAACTTTGGTAAATTACACCGGGAGATACAGTAACTTTGATGCTCTGCTTCATAATATGACAAACGTCTTATTACTTAAAGAGATGAGAGAAAAAGTATTTTATCTGACATTATTGTATTAGTAGTATCTGTGGGGGAGGCAATCTGTGTCACGGTACTTCAATAAATGTGTTCAAGAACACTGTAAAATTAAGCTTTGCAATATTTTTTTAAATACTCCTTTAAAAGCTACTCTACAGTCGAGCAGAACCAGAACCACCATATGGTCTCTTTGTTAGCTGAGATTGTTTGATGACTACTATATCATCCTTTCCCTCGTCTCCTTCAATTTAGTTTAAATGATGCTTGTTGAAGAAAAAAGGAGTAACAGTTTGCACCGGGAGACTATAAAAGCACTCTCTTGGATGCAGAACAACAGGCCAAATGCCAGCGTGGGGGAAAAAAAAAGCTTGATCAGTGAAATATTGCTTCCTGATACTTGTAATTCATGAGTGCCTAAACTCAAGCATCAACCTGGCAGGAAACCCTTTAAGCTACTAATTCTGTGAGCACTGATTATCTGGTACTTTGTTTAAAATATTCATAGTACCTGTTCCTACATCTCAGCTGTCAGTCAATCAGATACACCACCAAAACTCTACAGTTCCTATCTGTTTCATTTAAAACCTTTTATTCCTTCTTGTAATTCAGTGTGATCACTGATCATTCCTATATGCTTTGTGGTTGGCCTTGAATAGAGAGAAAAATGTAACTGTAACATTGGCTATACTGGGAGACGCTGCTGAATTAAGTGGTACAAACAGTGGCAATGTCATCGTGTTCTAAATGCACGCCAGTTCATGAAGATAATTAGCACCAGCAGCACTACCTGCGTTATCTCCCCATAATAGGAAAGCAGGGTCACTGTTTTTACAGTAATCCTTTAAATCCCATACACATGTGAACGATATGGTAGAAATAAGAGTCTTTGGCAAATCCGTTCCATTTTGTTCAGTGAACTCTAATGATGAAGCTTAGTTTAACAGCATTTATCTTTTTTAATTATTTCTGTGACACCACTTCCTAAGATCAAACGATCTCCATTGTTCTTACCTTTTCAGATGTGTACCTCTGTTCCACTTAACATCCTCCCTGCCTTTCTTTGTGTCCCTTCCAATTTAATCATATATCTTCTTTTTTTTCTTCTCATTTTTGCCATTTCACAAGTGAAAAGGAAAAAGCCAGAGAAAAAAAACACCCCTCTGCCTATATCATGCGTGTCTGACTCATTGCATGACCTTTCAGTGTAACTTTGCCTTCTGCATCCTCAGTTTCTTTTGCTTAAGGCCTTCAGCTTTCTGTTGTGTCTAACTTTTCTTGAATATTGCTGGAGAACTGCAGCACATGCGAAGTTACTGAAGAAGTAAGTAAGAGCTTTGGACACTCAGCATACTTGAAGCCTTTCTCTGTGATTCATACCAGACAGCAGGCACTATAAAAGTTTAATCTATAGAAAAATCACCAGGGCATGGCAATCTGACTTGTTTCTTGTAAATACATATCTTGCTTTTCAGAAGAGTAAGGTCCTCTCCTCTAGGAGGTCCTACTAACTATTTCTGTACATATTTTCTTTCAAACTCTTTCACCTGATTGCTAGTCAGTAATTTTGGAAATAAACAGTCCTTTAAACTGTTCTACTGGGAAAGACTCCTTTGTCCTTCAGTAACTAAGTTCATGGTTTACAGTGACCAGAGTTGCAATGTGGAGTTTGATCTATAGAGATTCTGTAATTTTTAGTCTCATTCTAAGCTGAACACATGACAGACTATCAAGCCAGAGAAAAAATAAAGATATTTTAGACACGCTTTTGAGGCAGCATGGGACTTACTGGATCTTAGTCAAGTAATTGAAAAATTCTTTCAGAACCCCGGGCCTCATTTGGAGCTTCTCAGAAACTGAACTGTAGTCATTCAGTCACTCAATCATTATTATCTTGTTAGGGCTACACTATATAAAGTAGTTGTAACAAATACATTTAAGAACTCAATTTCTAGCAGATAAATAATTTAGTTTTTAACTGCTTCACAGTAATTTGGATTAGGAGCTTCAAAAATCTGTCAGTTGGTTTTGGAGTACTGCTAATGGGCTGTAGGTTATTATGTCAGGAAACTACCTCCTTAAGGATTATTCTTCTGAAAACCGATTATATTTAAAGTTCATTTCTTGAATATCCTACTTTTAACATTATTAAACATCCCTTTCCAAAATTCCTTTCTTCAGCCCTCCTTTAAACATGCATCCAAAGAGTAACCTGCCCACAACATATTAAGTTTCCATGCGGAACATACAAGCAACTCATTGGATTTTCCTATTATAGATTTTAGAGAGAAATAAATTCTATTAGATTATATTCCACTTGTAAACATAAGCTTCCAGATGGGAAAGGTCAGGACTGTACATTAACTCTTTGAACTAGATATCCCCTTTGGAAGATTAAAGTTTGGCAGTAAATGGACCCACAAGTTTTTGAATTACTTTGCATTTAAATAATGGATTTCTTATTTTCATCCATCATTAACCTAATTGATCTCATTTAAAAATGCAAATTGTAGCACTGAACTTTCATGTTCACTGATATTATTCTTTACTGTTTACTGTAACTATCCTTTATGTTTCATTTGTTTCAAGCACTCATTAATACGAAAAGCTCAAACAAGATAATTTTGCTTATTAACACAGTGTTGACATAGTTATTGAGCTAAATAATTAAATAGAATAACTTACTATTTACTTTTCATTCAATATGAAGAGTTATACAGTAGTGACAGCTATATCTTTTAATTTGCATTATTATGATTACTATTTTTAAAACTGCCTCTTACACTGGGAAATACCAAAATTTCAGTCCTTTAAGGGAGAAAGAATGGAAAGCTGATCACTATTTATAGTATAGAAATAACGTTGAGTTGTATTGTAAATACTAACATCTAAATTGTCATTTAGGGGGGAAAATAACACAGTTTGGGGAAAGAATCAGAAGAAAATCTCAAGGCAGGTGAGTCTTGTACAAAGACTAAATTTGTCTCAGAAGAACAGGGAGTCAACTGTAAGATCTCAAAATTCAGGAATCTGCAAGAATATCTTGACTGAAACAGAAAAACAAGAACATGACTTGAATAGTTGGCCTCTAAAGAACTGGAGTGTCTTCTGTGAGAGACCACCCTTTTCTGTCAGAAAGATGGATCAGACTCAGGTAGCCATGAGAGAAAAGCCATGCTTTTCCTCTCTGGGCTTCTAAAAGATTTTAAAAGAAGAACACACAACCTAAACTTGTTTTGTTCCCAGAGTGAAGTTGAAGAATCTTGAAGAAAAAAGTGCTGCACCCAAGAAAAAAATAATTCTGTTTTTTGATTGGGAAATTTTCTCAGCCTTGTGCTCTGTCCCTTTGCCATTTGTTACAATGAGTGCAATAGTCATACTCGAAAACGTCCTGCTGCATCTGCAGTAATCATGTAATTCTCGACAGGCTTCAGCTTGAGGTATTGGCTGCCTTCTACAACTTCGATCTCTGACGTATCACAGTTTCCAAACATTCTAACTATTCTAAGACAAAATGATTATAGTAAGAAAGCAAATCATGCTAACTTGTAACAGCAAACTGTAAAACCCTGAATCCGCAAATCTCAAGGCAGTTCTTTCTTCTATAGGCCTGGAGAATCATGCCCTTAGAAAATCCAGGTCTTTTTGCTGCCTGAGAAGAACTGTGTGCTTTACTTCATTAACTAAAAATATAATGAGATAAACATTTGTTCTGATGGCAAAGTCAAAACAATTCCCAGCACTCCAGCTGTCTTCACTCCTTCTCAACATCTATTCGTATTTCCTTGAGCTGGCTTAATATTTTGGGGGCCTATTACTACAAAAATAGAGCAAGTCCATGGTTGAGGAAGTTACCCTGAAAGGCCACCCAAGATATTTAAAGATGTAATTAGCTTATTAGAATTAAATACTAAGCTTTAAGGAAGCCATATACTTGTACTGTATATGACACTATTCTCATGCGGAACTGTATTTTAGGCATTCTCTGTAAACAGATGGTCTGACAGTCTATGTATGACCATTTTCTTATGTTTTAAAAAATAACACTATATTTTGTATGGTAGTAAATAGGCTGCTCTGAAATTAATGCCTCCTATTCATTTCCATGCAAACTACATTGGATACAGGATACTTTTGTGAAAATCTGCACCAGCAGAAGTGACCCACTTGTTGACACTACTGAAACACATCACCTACAGCCTCACTGTGCTCACATCCAGTGTATGTTCTCCAGAAACATTCAGCAAGCATCAATGAATGTCTGCGGGTACTGTTTTTTCCATGTGGAGGAATTCAATGACACAACTTCGCTCCATACACACTTCCATGTCAAACACCAATTTGTCAGACTATCCCTCTGCTGCTATCTGTCACACGGCAACAACATGTAATGGAATGTTAGTGGGAAGGTTCAGCCTCTACTGCCATACCACCAACATCTGCCTCTGATGTCATGGGCCAGTATAATAACATAGGCTGCTTTCAGAGCAGCCCTTGTGTATTATTGTCTATTATAATATATAATTCATATCTTATATTTGCACATAACTCCTTTCTTTCTGAACACGAAACTATAGAAATGGTGTGTTCAAAATAAATAAATAAATAAATAAAAATCACTGAAGTAAAAACAATGGTCTGAACTCTGTTAGTGGCATTAGATAAAATAGGTCTGATAAAAGCATTCTGCCTTACACCTGCAACACCATCCTGTTGTCAGTGAAACCTCCATTTGTTAATATGCCACAAATCACAGCAATACACTGTTGCTGAATACACACGCACCATTTTCTACAAGGCTGCACAAGTGAAATGCTAATTTGCTTATCTGTAGTCTCCTGCATTTGAAGTGCTTTGTTTATTTAATAAAAAATCGATAAGCGTATTTCCCAGACAATAGTCAACAATCGCTTGGAATTGTTGCCAAATTTTCAAGTCAAGTTCAGATGCTCATTGCAAAAGAATCTAATAAAAACTCACCAGATAAACAGCTTATCACAAAAACATTGTTGGAATAGCCAGTAGAAGCAAGCTAGCTGATGGCTATAGACTTGTCAGATTGACAATTCACTGCACATCTGTGTCTGCCAATATAGAATTTACTCAAAATTGCCTCTCAAGACACTTCTTTACATAACACATATTTAGCTTATTAGTGCTGTCATTTGGGAGTGTGGTCAGCTTTTGAACAGAATTTCCCCATGTCCGTTAGCACAGATCACATCACAGCTGCCATTTTAGAATCACGATGATTAGGTTTGAAGTTCAAATGATTTGATTTCACTTTAAAGCTTCAGAAGCAGCCTCTGGGGCAGGCTTACACAATTAATTTTTTCTGAGGTCTGCTGGGTAATTTACTGTAGACAGAGAATTTTTATGAAGGTAAGGTAATTACCACTGGGTAATTTTATGGCACTCTGTTCAGTATGAAGCAACATGTTGGCTGCCTTCTGCTTGGATAAAACCTGGAGGAAAATGAAGATGCTGCCTCTGAGAATCATCGCTTGTTTGACACATAGAAGAAAGATGAACAGAGTTCACTCATTTCCTAGTTCTGGATCAGAAGTTGTATTTGCCCTCAAAGTGTCTTTTCAGTGTGTGCATGAGGACTTTGAGTACACAGTCCTGTAAATATTACCATGAGAATCTTTCAAAACTGAAGTACTGCACACGTGTTTCCTTAATGCAGGAGTGAATGCAGGATTTTAGTTTAAGTGCAGAAGTAAACAATGAAACAAAACATTCCTCTGAGATTTGTATTTATCACTTACAAGAAGCAGTTCCTAATAATCAGTGGCAGCTAGGCTGACAAGCAAACTTCAGAGCAAAGCCACAGGGGATACAAGTCTATTTTGGGTTTACTATTCACAGTAAGGGTCAGAGGAAAAATAAACTCAGCAAGCAGTGTCATGCTACCACAAACCTCTGCTGGCCAAGCAGAAACTAAATTATGGCTGAACCTTTCATCACAAAAGAAACAATTGGGTTATTGAGCTGCCCTGCAGTGCACAGAGCATGACACAGAGATGAGCAGGATTAAGCACAAGTGAGACACAAATTACTGATAAAAAAAAGCTTAAATGGTTGGAGGAGGTAATTATTTCACAGTCTGGAGTGGGGTACAACATATTTACTCAAATAGCATGGATATTATTTTAATATCTAAAGTCTGACAAATTAATTTGGAAAGCCCTGTGAAAACAAGAATTGATCACAGCCCATGTTAAGATATCCTTATTTTGCTCAGTGTATAAGTAATATACTTATTTCCAGTTTTGGACTTCACCACTAAAAAAAAAAAGGAGCAGGATTCAGAAATTTGTTTTATTACATACATGAGCACAGCATAAATATGGTGCATAATGTGATATGTATGTATGTGTGTATTAAAAAACAACTGCTTTTTTCTTAAAGTTTTCGCTCTTATTTCATGTACTTATTTCATAATACTACTGGTGAAAGTTGACACTGTACTGATATCACTGTTGATGGTATTACTGGCTTTAGTATTAACTTTACTTCCTATTAAAGCTGATGATAAAAGCAGCTGTGTGAATTCATAATCATCTCTATCTACATCTCTGCGGACTCATTACAAAGATCTGTTTCATACAGACTCATTGCCCAGGATAGATGTAATACTATTTTGTCATTCACTAGATAAAAATAAAAAAACGTCATTTCAAATATTCTGTTGCTTTCTTATTTCTTTCCTATTGTCCACTCGAGGCAAACACAATCCTGCAATTACTATTATCTTTTTCTTTGCTTTGCTTTTAGTATTTTGATGAAGCCATGTGTGTTTCGTCCATTGTCAGCAGATTTTATCTATCTGTTTTTTACTCTCAGGTATAATCATTGAGGGCAGAAAACAACAAAATTAGCCAGACAATTTATTATTGCTCTTTTTTTCTAACCTGGGATGACAGCCTGGTTAGGAGTATCAATGTATGACAGACATAATTCTTCAGATTTTAGGAAAATGTTTAAAAAACAAGTTCAGTTCTATTGTATTATTTCCCTGCCAAACTGATGTCTAGCTGTGCCATTCTGTTTCACTTGTTTAAGGTACTACTCCGAAGCTCTCTGCTCATTTGAAATACCCCTGAGACATTTGGAACAATTACCCTATGGAGCAATGCCACACTACCTGATTTTAGGTGAGATGATTTTCAGAACTAAAGGATGTCGAATTAACAGATTCTCATGACTTTTGTCTTGGGGTCCTGTAATTCATCTGTTTTGTCAGTGCTATTTCTGAACTGTTGTCAGCTGGCATTGAGGATGTCTTGAACCAGCCCCATAATGAGTGTTCTGTGAGCATCACTCTCATTAATACAAATACAATGTCTCTTCTATGTTTGTAGTCCTATGAACTGATGGGTAAAAGCAGTTTTCAGTGACTGTAGCAATACCAGATATGACTGTGAGCAATGTCAGGCGGATAAGCAGGAGAATAAAATTAAGGAGCCTGATTTCAGTGCCATGTATTCCTTTCAGAGTCTTTGTGATTGCTGTAGTAAATCATCCTCCTGCACTTCTTTCCTTCAAGGTTCTCTGCTTGAAGCAACATCATTAATTCCATGGATCTCATTCTCTTTTCCTAAAATTTTCTTAAAAACTTTATCTCAAATAAGACTGTTGGATATGTTGACTGTGGAGTTGTATGTGGTAAGGAAAAGGACAATAGACTGTTCCCTGTTTGCAATAAGAAAATATTGCTTTTAAGATTGCACATGGTCCTTCCACCATCTCTTATGAACGTAAGCTTATTTTGGCATATTTCTCACTTATCTTTTGACATATGATGACACTCTCTACTAGTGCTGGAGAGTATAAAATTGGTTGGTGGAAAATTAATGAAGCAAAGAGAAAGGATTGAGAATAATTACTCGTATCTTGTGGCTTCTGGTAAATTGGCAGACTGAGGGGGCAAAATAGCAAATAAAGCACATCAGTGACAGTAAATACCCTTTCTAGTTTGTCCTTGTTGGAGAACTTCAGTGAACGTGCAGAAAAGGAAGAAGGGTCTTGTTCAGAAAATGAAACAATACATAAATTGCTGCTGTTTAGCAAGGTAGTGTCTTGTTGCCTGGGGAGCAAAGGGATAAGTGACATATCCAGAAGTTTTGTGTTTGAGAGGCGACACAAAGTCTGCCTTCTTGCTGCTTTTACATCAATCACATTACACATGACACAGTTTAAACCTCCTATAGCAGCCTGGTTTTTATATCATAGCATGGCTTGGATTAGAAAGGACATTAAAGCCAACCCAACCCCAACCCCCTGCTGTGGGCAGGGCTGCCCCCCACCAGCTCAGACTGCCCAGGGTCCATCTAAACCAGCCTTGAGTGCCTCCAGGGATGGGGGCAGCTTCGCTGGGGAGCTCTGCCAATGCCCCATCACCCTCTGAGAAAAGAATTTAACATCTAACATCTAACCTAAATCTCCTTCCTTTTAGTTTAAAATTAGTACCCCTTGCCTACTGTATAAAAAGGTCTCCCACTCTTTTATAGGCCCCATTTAAATACCCCACAGATTTCTCCAGGCTGAAAAAGCCCATTTCCTGAGCCTTTCTTCACAAAAGTGCTTTAGACCTCTGGTCATTGTTGTGGCCCTGTAGTACCAATATTCTGAACAGGAAGGGAGAAAGTATTTGGAAGTGAAGGCATGGGTCATACCAGAGGATGATGGTGATGGGATTTAGAATTCAGGGAAATAGATGTTAAGGATTCATCTCTCTAGTACAGATGCCATCTGAACATTTTTAGGGGAGGCAGGTGTTTTATAGTCATTGGTAAAGAAAGGCTTTGATCTCCATCAGGAAAATGATGCATAGAATGCATCAGAAAACAGTTATTTTCAGTACACATTACTTACGGGTACTAATCCACATCTGCCTCATTTCAGATGTTATGCAGATGGCATTTTTAGCAATGCTGTCAGCTTCTATGTATGGAGTGCTTTCTCAACCACCACATTTTACTTGTTTTAGATACTTACAGAACTATCTTCCTTCAGAAATAAGTTATACAAGCCAGCAAACCTTGACATTGCGTCTTGGGAACTAGCTGCTGTTACAGGCAACTTGTCTGCTTCACGGATAAACCTTGTTTATAATAAGTTCCTTTTCTTACATTTACCCTAGAAACAGACCTGTGAAAGGTCTCTACCCTTCACTTGATCTGGTAATATTTTGCAGACATCTCTTTCCCAAGATGGCAAACAAACACTGATGTTCTTCAGAAAAGTATACACAACAGTATAAAGAAGAATGGTGATTACAGTGCAAGTGAATATGTAAATGTCACCTGGTGGTGAAAAGCTGTTCTCCTGAGTTCCTCATAGTTTGTAAAAGCAAAGAAAGTGACTCAAAGGACATGACTTCAGACTACAGCACACAGACACATAGGCAGGCTTATTCAACTTTGAATATGCCTAAATTTTGAGCTTAAGGCTGGTTTAGCAATAGGCATCAGTATATTACTTTAAGGACCAATATATTAGTTTAGCAAAAGGAATCAGTGAGTGCTAGTTCCAAAACTTTCCAGTTTAGCTTTGGTGTGCAAGCAGCCTTGTTTTTCTCAGTGATCCTGCTTCATAGAAGCATTGAAGTCACAATATCTTTGCATCTACCAGGTACAAGGACTTTTTTCTTGGATTTCATGTATATTGTTTTGAGTTGTAGTGCATCAAGCTGGAAAGTTGCTCATTATGGCACAACAAGCAATGGAAAATTGTCAAATTGGGGAAAAACAGCAAGGTTGGACAAAGGGCGCTGTGATGAACTTCTATGATCTTGATACTACAGCTTACTTTGACATTACTACAATGATAAATGGAGAAGACAAATGCACTTCCTCTTTACTATTTGTAAAGAAAACCAGGAACTTAATACACTAATCTTTTCAGAGTTATTTCTGAAATAAAATTTTTAAAAAAAGAGGTTGGCTAAAAGAAAAGTGTTATCAATACCTACTGTTCTCAGAAAATTTTAAAGATTTCCTACAGTAGAAACTCTGAAACAAAACAAAACTGTAAAAGCAAGCAAATATAATGTATATTACTTACAGTGTATTTCTAGAACCTGCATTGCTATTTGAGGTGTAGCATTTAGGGATTCGTGATCTACTCTGCAGCTTACAACTGCACCATCATCATTGCGATCTGCAAGGAAATCCAGTGTGCTGCTGACTGTGAATGTTTTACGAGTTGCATCTTCTTCTTTTAAATATTTAACATCTGAAAGAAAAAAATAAACATTTTTGTTCCCAATATTTTCAGAAAGAAATAGTCCAAAATTAAACAGCAACATTTACCTATCAAACTTATTTAAAAAAAAAACACAAAAAACAAAAAACATTTCATGTACTTATTGACCTCTTTAAAATATGAGTAATTAAACTGTAGCTATTCTACTCTTTTCTCCTTTTGCCAGAGTAGAAGGTGTACATTGCAGAAGAAAATTCAAGATCAGTTGCTTGATACTGCACTCAGAGGGTAATTGCTTTCACGATTCTCTCATGTTTAGGTCCAAATCTCATATAAACCACAGTTCATTAGAAAAGTGTAGTCTACTCCCACTCTCACTTCCCTAATATATTCACAGTGTCACTAACTGTTAAATATTCTACATCCATCTTCGTAATGCATATCACTGAATCCGAACAAAGAGTTGCAATACATCAAACTCATGCTTACTTTATTCATTGCTTATTTTGTTTTTTGGCTAGAATCATACTAATTTATTAATTAAACTAGACCAAAGTATATGTATATTAAAGTTGATGAAAAAATAGAGATAGTATTATTATATGATATATTACATTACATTACATTACATTACATTACATGATATAATATGATATGATATTATTATAATACCTCACAGTATTTAGTGGGATGTACAGATGCATCCCAAGAACACTGGAAATAAAATTACTTCAAAGATACTTTCCACTCAGTGCTTTTTATCGTTACTCACTGGCTTACTCTTTCAGAGCAGAGCCCATTAAAAATCTGTGCTAGCTTTCAATCCAGATACTACTGTGTTGGGATCCTACCACCATGATTAAGAATTCAATTCAGCTCGAAGTTAAGGTTTAGACTCAGTAAATTTCACTGTAGGACAAACAACTTACATTAGAACTGGAGAACCAAAAGACTAAGCATTTATTTTTAAAAGTTATTGTTATTATTATTATTAATAACTTTTCTTACATACATATGAGAACTGGTTTACTTGGATCCCATCTATTTATAGTAGTTATTGATTTGCTTATTTCAGTAAAATCATAAGCTTGCTATATTGATTTATGACAAGGAAGGATATAAAAGATATATACACAAATACATATATATATATATGAAATTACACTGAGATTGCATACATCTTCTGTGTCCTAAAGAAATGAAAACACGAGAGGTTTCAGCTTTATAAATTATGTTAAATCCCATTAGAAAAGAATATGACCTAAATAAAATTTGCATTAAGTATCCATATTAGAAAGCAAATATTAAATGGCTTAAGCTACTTGTTCATAGATAAAAATACCTCTCATATCAGAAAGATGTTCTTTTTCATTGTCTCTGGATAAATGAAGACACCATATACATTTTCTACTTTTTTCCTAAGACAAAATCATTTATTGCACACAAACATTTTTTTGCCTTTTGGTTGCCAAACTTTAAGAGATTTCAAATTTCTGACGAGGTGACCACCAATGTTTAGGAATAAGAAGATAGGAGAAATACTGGTCGGGGCTAAAGCAAAGTTATTATAATCAAACGACAAATTTCTTCACTAGCTTTTGAGGCACATAATTGGGATTTTGTTCAAAGAAGTAAGTATGAAATTCAATAACAAGCACCTACACAGATTGCTTTATGTTTGTAAGCAATGTATACAATCAATTTCTTATTGACTTTAGGAGGACAGAAAGCTCCCGAGAACTTCAACAACTTTCAGTTCAGTGAGAAGCTGTGGACACTTAATCTCTCAGGAAAAAAAAAAAACAAACACAAAAAACAGTTGATTTACTAGGCAGGTGTTTAGAAGTCTTTCCCTAGACACCCTTTATTTAGAGGTAAAACCCTTAATTCCCTCTACTAAAAAGATGGTGCTAATATTGTTGCAGTTGACATCCTTATCATCAGAAATACTTAGCTAGCCCACTTGATCAACTGTATCTTCTTGGATGTTTTTTTCATAGCAAAAGAAAGTTATTATATTAACAACATAAGCCCTTCTGAAAAGAAACAGCAGTGGAGATCAGGTAGTGAGAATGTAACCCCATGCTAGCTTTCAAAATATTTACCCAGGGTTTTCACAGCATTCATAAATATGTCCTATGCAGTCTGCTTTTTAGCTTACTTTTCTTACTACTCTTGTCAGCTAAAAAAGGCTTAAAAATATTCATTACAAAAGAACTTTGTCTGGAAATCACTATAATCAAAGGATTTGGAGGATACCTGAAGTGTAAGCAGTTTTACAGAAGTGGAACTGGAGGTATTGCGTACCAGTTGAACATTAATCAACACTGTGCCTTTACACAGTTGAGAGTTGAAAAAGGATTGCCCTATAGTAGCAATAGTATAGCAAGCAAGAAGAAATTATTATTCTCTTTTATTTAGTATGTTTGCAGCTGCATCTAGAATAATCAGCCAAAATTTGGACTTTCCAGTATAGATGTCAACTAACTGGATTACAATGAGAAGTTGGAGACAGTTGGATTTGTTCAACCTGATGAATAGAAGACAAACTACTGTCTTGAATTTCTTAAGAAAAATCCAGAGCCTTCTTGGAGCTGTACAACAACTGAGGGGCAATGAACACAAGTTACGCCAAGACAAATTCTGATCATGTTTCATGAAATTATGAAAACTCTCCTCAGTAACGCATCTCAATTACTTGAAACTTCTATCCCAGACTAACTGTGGAAACTGTCCTTTGAGATTCTTCAAAACCAAATCAGATAAGACATTAGGCAATCTTATATAACCTTCAAAAAGAGGTTGGGCCACACCAACTATGGGAATCACCTATGACTATCAGACAGGCATACAAACAGACACCCTCATATTAACTATTAATTCTAGCTTATAGCTCACAAGTACAGATGTTTGATGGTGAAAATAATAAACAGAAGTAAAATGGTATCTATCATTCATTACTCATTATCATTTCTAAGAGTGCATACATAAAACATACATATAGAAGCACCAATCTTATAAAAAGATCATTTTGCTGTTTTTAAAAGGCAAGTATAGTTCTTATTTACATTTAACATCATCATGAAATGGCATTTCTACCTAAAAAAAAATTCATCCTCCTCTTGGAAATTAATTAAGACAAAATACAGGATGTCTGTCAGAATATTTACTGTATATTAAAATGTATAAACTTATTCAAAATATCTGAATTTGTTGCAACAAATCAATTGTCATTATCTTATATATATTTTAAGTCTCATTTTCCTAGGAAAAAAAATCCTTTAAAAATATTCCTGGAATATGAAAGACATATTTCATATTTTATTGTTGAAATTAGCTGTAACAAGTTTTGTTGGAAAAAAAAAAAATTAAAAATTGTATATTTAGCTTCTTGTATATTTCTGCTTTTAATAATCTCTTTCTAAAATGTCACCAGAATGCTAGAGTGCAGATTGCTTTGTTAATTTGGTTCACATGAGACAGAACACTAAAATAAAAGACACAGTACTCAGTGCTTTGCACTCAGTCTTATTACTAGCACTTACTGCATCAAACAGTATTCTTTTACCACGTGATTCCTTTTTTGAGCAATGGAGGTACAATTTTAGAATGGCTTTTTCCCCTTTGGTGCAACTCTGAACTCAATGCATCATTTATATTCTTTTGCACCATGTATAATACACTGTAACACGATTGGATTTACTGGTGCTAGACAGACGAACTCCTAACCTTTAATGTCAGCTGCATTAGCATATAATTTCGTATCTATTTTCTCAGATTTATCATTTCACCTTTTACAGTGCACAAAGCTAATGCAAGTTCTGCTGATGCCACTGCAAACTGGTTAGGTTATTTTATTTCTAACCTTTGCAAAATGGCAATGTGATCTTCAGAAGATCTGAAAAGCTAAACTGAAATGAATGTGCTTTCCTCTCATTTCTGTTTTTTCCACTTTTACCATTCTTCTTCACATAACCTTTGTCCCTCCTCTGCCCTCTCTTAAGATAAAAAAAAAGTCTGTTTAGAAACTGTGGAGAAGAACAAATTAGCTATAGAGACAAATGACTGAACTGATTGTTTGGCTTCAATTACATAACAGCTGAAAGAAAGGCAAAGTTCTTATACCAGATTTAAAAATATAGTAATTTCTTCAAATTTGCTAGTAACTGGGAAGAAAGGTATTCTGTGCTTCCCCATTTTCTTTCCTTGTTAAGAGTGCTCAAATATATTTCAAATAATTTCAGCCTAAGCTTCCTGTCTCCAATAAAACAACTTTGATTTTCATCAGAAATGTAAAGACACTTCTCAAAGGGACTGCGTTCCTCAGACAACCAATTACCACCTCCTGTTAAATCAGCTTTGGTTGTGGTAAACAATAATAAAGGTAGATTAATTAGTTCTTTAATTAATGCTGCAACTTTGTTTGAGGCAATAATTTCAGCTAACAAAAATCACAGTGTCAGACAAATACGAGACAAAGCTGATCATAAAATCACAGATTTGCATGGGTTGGAAGGGACTTTAAGAAATCATTGAATCCAATCCCCCTGCTAAAGCAGATTCCCTACAATAGATCACACAAGTAGAGTCCAAGAGGGTCTTGAGAATCTCCATAGAAATAGACTCCACAGCTTCTCTGGGAAACCTGTTCCAGTGTTCCGTCATACTTGCAGAACAGAAGTTCTTTGGCATGTTAGTGTGGAATTTCCCCTGTTCAAGTTTTAGGCCATTACTCCTTGTCTTATAGCTACATACCACTGAGAAGATTCTGGCCTCATACATTTGTCTCTCACCTCTCTTTAGATATTTATAAATATTTATCAGATTCCCCCCTCAGCCTTCGTTTTCCAAGGCTTACCAGAACCAGGTTACTCAGTCATTCCTCACATGGGAGATTCTCCAGCACTTATCATCTTTACAGCCCTCTGCTGGACCACTTATAGGAGATCCCTGTCTTTTTTGAACTGTGGAGGCCAGAATAAGATACATTATTCTAAATATGGCCTCACCGGAGCAGAGTAGAAAAGAAGGATCACCTCCCTTGACTTGCTGACCACACTCTTTTTAATGCACCCCAGGATACCATTGGCCTTCTTGGCCACAAGGGCAAACTGCTGGCTCATTGCCAACCTGTTCTCCACCAGGACACCCAGGTCCTTCTATGCAGAGCTTCTCTCCAGCAGATCATCACCTGACCTGTACTGATGCATGCATTTATTCCTCACCAGGAGCAAGACTATACTAAAATGTGGGGTTTTTTGTGTGTTTGTTTTTGTTTTTGTAAATGGCTATGCAAAAATATTAGATTTCATATCATATACTGATTTGGTCTTGTAGTAGAACAAATAGACATGACTTAAGTAAAAGCCAAGACCTTATAATTTTTATTAAAATACATCAGGCAGCCTTCTTTTATAGAAAGCTTTATCTACTCATTCACCAGAAAGGATTTTAAAGCTGTCGTGTGTTTTACAAAAATATGGAAGGGAAAGTAACTTTTGAATAACGAACACAAAAAGGGAAAGAGAAGACAGAAAATAAATACGTAGTTTTCATATGCAACTATTTCCTATTTTATTGGATACTCAAAGAACAATACTTGCTTTGGTTTTAGTCACCTAAAACCTGTGAAATCTGCTTCATGCCCTGCTAAGTATTCCTCCCTCTCTTCAGTCCTGCAGACACTCAGCATTCTTGTTACAGCTGCAGATTCCCAGTTTTGTAACTGGGACTTTCTCAGTGGCTAAAACTTGACCCTTCCTCGCCTGAGCAGGCTCTGTATCTCCCCTATGGGAAATGCAATATCCTATCTGCTCCAGACAGCTCTTTCTCAGCCAGTCATTTTACTTAAAGAAGCATAACATGAATCTAATAATTGATCAATATGTCATATGTCATATCACAAAAGCAAAAAGAAAGGAAAAGATAAAATATCTGGAGTGAGTGTCATGGCTGTGACAATATTAATTTCACAAGATATTTCTCTATAAAACATCCACTTTGAGTTAAATACGCTAAACAGATTTCAGAGCAGTTCAAAACATCAGTTTTTACTATTGGAAAAGAAAAATAAAATAGTGGTTACATGGCCACTAGAGTCACTTAGAATCAATTCCTTAACTAGATACTATCACTAATTCATTTGATAGTTGAATATTAAAGACTTTTTTACAAACATGAATTAAAAACATAACTGTAAATAAGCATAGTTATACAAGTGTAACAAATTTCACAAAAGTCCTTTAAATACCTTTAACTTCTTTGTCATTCTTGAACCATCTGATATCAGCTGCTGGCTTGCTACCAGATGTCTTGCAAGTTAGCTGCATTCTCTCGCCTTCCATAACTGGTGAAGTAAATCCAGTAATTTGTGGCTTCTCAGGAACACCTAACAAGCAAACAAACAAAACGTATCTGATATGTTCAACTGTTACCATAAATATATGATCACCTTAGATTTCACTTCTTCATTTACTGTAAATTCTGTAAATGGAATTAGTAGTTCATTGTCTTTTATCAACATTTATTTAAAATTTCTATTGTAAATAAACTATCAATAAAAAACAGAGAACTTATCCAGTTTTCAAAGGAATATGGATAATTTGTATCTTAGAACGTATTCTATCTAAAAATATTCTGCAAGCCGGTTATAAACTGATCTGCACAGTAAAGAAAATGTTGAAGTACACTGGAAGCATATTGGAAGTAGAACTCTGAAGAAAAACAATAACTGGCAAAAAACAGCTAACTGATCTAAGTTGAGAACAGATGTTTAAGCACGAATTATGAAGTTTTAATAAAAAACCCAGGGAAATAGGAGGATGAAAACAAACACGGAAGTTATATTATTTTCAGAGAACCAATAATGAGGAAAGAAAAAAAAAGTATAATCACAGATCCATTGGTTATTGAGAATTCTTTAGCTGAATCCAAGGTCTTTGGAAGAGGTCTTAGGATTCATGAAATAGCATACATATTATAATAAATTTTGAAATAGTTATTTTTCAATGAGCCATGAAAGATTATAAATAAATTTATGAGTAGCATTTACAAAAATGTCATTGCCATATGTATAAATCTATTTGACTTCGGCAAATACAAGAATAACTTACTTTAAAATGATACTGAAGATTGTAATTTTAAGATGTCTAAAAACATCACTGTTAAAACTCGCATCCGAAAAACTTTGATGCACTCATACTAATGGCAAGGTAAATGGATTAGTCACAGCACCTGATCTTGTAACCTGCATTTCACAATTTGGCTCATTTACATCACTTTTCCAAAATGACAGATTATGTGCATAAAAACCAAGCAGCAGTACATATCACAAAATACATTTCTGCAATAAATCTACTCCTCTCTTTGAGAACACAAAATGTTGTCTACCATAGTACCTTGACACTTAAATCTTTTAATCCATATCTGAACCGTCAAGAAAGAGATTATTAGTACATAAAAAGATGGTTTATCTGATTAAAAAGATGAAATGTTTTTCTATGGAAAAAAAAGTCCCATTCTCAAATGGAAAGAGTTTCAAGAGCTTAAAATGTTGCTTTGAAACAATTCTAAAATATAAATAAATAGATAGATAGATAGATAGATAGATAGATAGATAGATAGATAAAAACCAAAAACAGGCATCTTAGACATTTTATCTTTCATTCTTGAAAGTAAAGTAGTTGATGGCAGGAAAATTTCATTAACCCCCTCTCACACTCCTCAAATCGAAGATAAAACTAAATGAACTGTGGAAAATCAAGTTAACTCTGGTTAATAAAAGTGGTGAGATGTTTTTTCTGTCTTTGTAACACCTTTCTATGTCTTTCTGTCATTTACAAGTTTGAACTGGTCCACTCATCTGTTCTTTAGATCATGCGATGCCTCTCTACAGAAAAACAGATTAACCTCAAGCAAATGTTACTCCTGCATATTCTGCTTTGAGAGGGTATTTTTCATTCTCAATGGCAAATTTCTAAAGATTTTTGTAAAATGGTCTCATGTGGACTGAAATGTATACATATTTCAGGTCATATACTCAAAAGCAATTTCCTGTCTATACTAATCTGAATATTACTGGTGCAGAGAACATCTTACATCAGTCCTATTAAATTCAACTGTTTGCCTGTCTACATATAAAAAATTAAAAAAAAAAAAGAAGAAAGAGTATAGTTGAGGGATATAAAAAGGAGAAAAGCATTAAAATCAGTCTCTATAATCATATCTCTTAGGTATGGATTTTGGTTTCAATGAACTCTAGCCATTTCAGCAGATTGAGCTACTGAAATTTGTCAAATTATGTAAAGCTTCAAATAGAAACTTTATTTCCTGGGCACCTCTAGAAATCCATTGCTTTTCTATGTATATCCATAACCTATGGGGAAAACAGTAGAGCATTTAGAAGATAAAGCATAAAAGAACCAGCAAACTGAGTGAAAATATGCACTTTACAGACAAAAAGCAGAAACCAGAATGAGCCAAGCAAAAGGAAAAACTATAAAGCTCTAATGACTGTTTTGATTTCAGGCTGATTTCTTCCCTTTTGCTTTCTGAAGTACATTGCTGGGAGATGAACATACACACTTTCTTCACATTTCTGGTGCTTGGGATGTAGAAGTTATGAAGCACTCCTTTTGTGCCATTTGTGTACTTCTTAATTCATTATCCTGTCCCAAATAGTAAGAGGCACATTATTTTTCAGCATAGCCATATTAAAAAATTAACTACAGGGACTCGAGATATTTACATGGCTTTTCTGCAAAACTTCAAACGAATTCATTCATATCGTTATTTGCCAACGCTTGTTTCTGTAATGTGAGCATGCTCAGTTATTTATACTTACCAAGAACGGTAAGAAAAGCCTTGGAGGTTTTGACAGGCATAGTAAATAAAGAGCAGGTGTACTGCCCTTCATCTGACAGAGACACATCGCTGACGCTGATACTCAGTTCATGCCACGAAGCTCGAACCAGCTCAATTCTGTTGTCCCGTAGAGCTGGAAGAAAAAAAAAAAAAAAAGGTAAAAAAACCCAGCCCATTAACAAAGCTTGGCTTGTTACATAGGAGACTCTATATATTATCCTAGGGAAGTTACACCCAAGAATACAGGGTTACAAACAGTTGTCTTAACACATAGCTGTTAGTTGTTTTCTGTGTGGAAAGAAGCATGAGGGTTTAGCAAGTTTCTGAATACTGAACTTATTTACTTCTAATGTATGTAAACCTAAAAACCTAAGGGACTTAACATTTACATTTGGTCAAGCTCTGAAAAACCAATGTTGTGACTGACTTCTGCTATCTAATAGCTTTGTGCAGTCCTTAAATAACTTCTCTCCAGAAGCATTTTTTTTCCCAAGAATTTACATGCTTGGGTGAATCTTGAGAATTCTGTTTCATCTAGTAACAAACTGCATTTTCAACTAACAGATCTAGTGCTGCATAGGTTGCCTACAGATTTCTCTCTTGTCTTATTACTACTGAGGTTGAATTAATGAGTTTTCCTGAAGACTGTTAGAGCATTTCTGGTTATGAATATATTCAAAGTTCTACATGCATTTGGAACACATTTTATGGTTTGAGGTAGTTGAATATTGTGGTCTTATTTTTCTTTTTTATGGCAGCTAAAAATCTGACCTATCAGAAAATCATTCATAACAAAATTCTGTTTGCATGAAGCCAACAAAGAAAGAGTAAGAGGTAGATCACTTCAATTCAAAATGACACTTTAGCTAACACTTTAAAATCTTACATATTTTAAAGCATTCAGATTAACCCACATTTTCTATTTATGAGCAATCAAAACATCCAACTATTTAATTTCTTTAGAATAATGGAATAATGCTATTTCAGAAATCCACATATATTAATTTTTTTGTTTGTTTGCTTCTTCAGTGCAGGAACACTACTATCAGAGGTAAGTAAGCACTGTAATTCTCCTATGTGAACAAAGCCTCTGTAACTTGGAAAGCACTGTTAGGTTCAAATCTTTGGATTGACAGGTTTCAGTCTTCAGTGAGTCTATTTTTATCGTAAGCCTCTGAAAGTTCAAGTAAAAGTGGACTATCGTAATTACCAGGAGAGCTTTGCTTTGATTTGTGAGAACCACCAAGATGCTCAGTTCCTAATTCTGTTCTCACTCTACTCTTTCAAAAGTCCCCAAAGGCTTTGAATTTGTTTCACCTACCATTTATATCTGTCCAGTGAGAAAAACGAAGCTTTAACGTGGTTTGTTTGCTACTAAATCTGGATGTTTCTGACCCATCACAAGACTCCCTAAGTACTGTCAACACAGGAAGAATTAGAGCAAAATAAGCAGCCACAGAGAAGATTTAGCAAAAATGTCACTTAAATTCGTTGTCTTCTAAGGCTACTCTTCAGGTTTCTTTACAATGACTTCAAGACAAATTTACTGGTTATTTCAGGGTAGGTCAGCTAAAGCTTGACTTTCTTCGGGGTCTGATGACTGAAAGACAACAGCTTAAGTAGACCTGACATACAAGCATGCCATGCGTTTTTCTAAGGCACATCAAAGAGGCTGAGATTGTGTGCAGTGGACACATTCTAAACATATCTGAAACATATTCTGTCCCTCCATAGAAAAAGCAAATAATTATTTAATATGTAATAGTAAATGCATATAATAATGAAAAATAAGTGCAATATCAAACAAACAAACAAGCAAATAAAAAGTCCCAATACGAAAAGCTATATCAGCTTTTAAATCGACATGTTAGCAATATTAACAGGGAAACATGCTCAAGAAAGTACATGGAAGCAAGCTCCTACCAATGCAGAACAGCAGGCAAAGTCGATGACTGTGGCTTTACTAGCCAAACGTCCTCACAACAGTAAAGTTCTTGCTGTCTTTGAAGAAATAATTAGAGACTCAGAATTCATCTGTCAGTGTTACCATTCTAGTCAGATGAAAACTGAGCTGTCATAAGGATGGTCGTTTATTTCATATTAGTGATCTTTCAGAAAAAAATATTTTCAAAATGCCCCAGTGCTTCCAAATATTTTGATTCCCACACCCATCATTTGGAAAACAAAATAGAAAATGAAAGAAAACAACAAAACCTCAAAACAAAACAAGTACCTCAGTATGCCAGAATGTCAAAGTTGTGACTTCTGCATCCCAAGACAAAAACTGTTCAAAAATAATGCAGTATATAATCTTACACTGCACTGCATTTTGACAACTGCCATTGTCTCTGATAGATTCATTGTTGAAATATTTTGCTACAGATGGGGCAATGTGCAGAATCTCATGCATTAAAAAGAATTATAATTAACCCCAGCGTAAGATGATGCCAGAAAGAAACTACTTTATCCTACTGGTATAGAGAAAAAGCAACAACTGAAATACAAACCAACTGCATGAAGTACACTCCTGCAGCTACCCTCATTTCCTCCCCTCCACAGCTTTTTAACCTTTGTGCAACATGAAATCGTCAGCTCAATCAATTTTCTGGAAAACCAGTAAAAACAACCACTGATGGAGAGCTGAGATCAGAAATACCCTGCCTCAGCCCAGAATGAAATTTATTGAAGGCATGGGGGAAAGAAGAGTTTTCTAATGGAAATAGATTGTAGAGGAAACTGACGAAAAAACTTTTCCACTTTCACTTAGACAAGGCTAGCACTTACATGGAGATTTTTTACATTCTTATTTTCAAACTTTATTATTTATACCTTTATCAACAGCTATATATTTCTTTATATCTGCTCAAAAAGCCAACAAATTTCTCCTATGAAATTGAAAGCTGTGGTAGATGCCAGAATTGGTTTCTTTCCATTTTCTGTCAGGTACTTATTGCTGACAGAGTAAAGACTGACTAGAGAAAAGAAGACAACAAAGCTATAGTCCTGACTCTGGTGCTCTGGGTCAGAAGGAATCTTCTGGGAAAGGGTGACTGCTCCCTAGTAGAGCAGGTGAGTCAGCACTGAAGCACTGGAGAAGCCTGCAGCACTGCTAGTCAGCCAGCACAGAATGAGTGGAGCAAGGGTCTCTTGTGAGGCAGAGAGTAAATTCTTGCCAAGTCTGGCTGATGGAGAAAAGAAGCCTGTGGAGTTTGAATAGAAGCAAGCTACTTGGAGGAATCAACTGGAAAGCAGAAGCATGAAGGAAGAAACACACTCCTCAAGGAGCTAGTGGAAATGAAGGAGATTTGTTTACTATTCTCTATTCAGACAATTTCCGCAGATCTGACCTCTACCTTTTTTATAAGCATTTTAATTGCTCTTCCTTTGAAGTCAGAATTGCCCCGAACTGGGCAATTTTACCGGTTTCAAGCTAACTCAAGGTTATGCCATAGAGGAAATACAGTATCAAAAAGTAAAATACGAAATGCTCTCCCTTATTCAGTCGGCTGCTGAAAAGAAAAAGTAGAACCTCATGATCTGTAATTTGATTCATACTAACACAGATTCATGCTTCCTGAAATGTTCGTGCATTGTTCAGTACATATGGCAGTAAATATTCCTAGCTTCTCCAAATAAATTACCAGGAAACAACAGGCTTATGTTTAAGCATCTCATGCAGCTACCATGCTGTTCTGAAGCAACATGGTTTATACCTCCACTTTTTATGAAGGTTATACTAATAGCCACAATTTTATTCCACAGGTAGTTTCAGAGTACTATTGATTAGACATATGGCAGTACTGACAAGAGAGCCTAGGTTTGGATAGAATTTTGTCCCTAACAACCCTACATACTCTCTCCTCACTTGACTTGCATCCTCCTTTCCCATCCTCACTGCTACCTCTGCCTGCTCTTTCAGAAACTTTCCTGGAAGCTCTTCCTTTTTTCTCTATTTTACTTTGTAAGAAGCCCAGCAGACCTTGTAGGCCTTTTCTTGGGGATCTGCATCCATATTCTAGAATTGTCATCTTCTTGACCATTCTTATCTCCACACTTTTGCATGATACTGGGATGCTATAATGGTAAATAAAAAGAATATGTATTTGATTTCTGTTATGACATGGTTGCTCAAAACAGTATCAAAGAATACCACCTCTGGCATCTCCTTCCTGCTCTCTTATGTTGCAAGAGCTCACAAAACGTAATTGCGTAAGTTCCAATATGCCCTAAGTCCATTATTTCATTTTTCTGTAATTTTCAGGCAAATATGATGTAATTAATTTGAAAGGTATGAAGTAATTATGCATAAAATACTTGTTCATAAGCAGACACACTTCATTTACTTTACCTGTCATTCTCTCCTTCTCTGCAAAAGATTTCCTTTCAGAATGTTTTCTGACTCAGAAACAAGAAACCCTGATAATTTGCATAGTTTAGCCTATTTTGAGTAAAATATACAGTTGCATAATTCAGCTGCATTAATTAGCAATTGTTGAAGCTGGCAACCATTGGAGAAAACTGATCTCCTAGTTCAGTCACAGAAAGCTGTATTTTATTTTTTGGCACAAAGTAATAAAGTGATCATATGTAACAATGCAGTGAAAACTTGCGGTAGGAATTAAATAGAGAAAAATTTTTCAGAAATTTATACTACCATGGAAGAAATACCCACATTTCCCATAGTAAGGAAAAGAACAGTTGGACATGTTACAATTGCTGGAGTGCAGCATCTCAAATCTTATTTCTCTAATGCAACTACATCTTATTAGTGTTTAGAGCCAAATATTTGAAGAATGGGGAAAAAATAAACAACAAAATCCCTGAATCCTCCAGAGTACTTTGCAGATGTTTTGACAATACTGACTTGACATCTGCTGCCATCCTGGGATTCACTCAACGACATTTTCTTTCTTATGTTAGAGCTGATCTCTCTGTCATGGGAATAATGTAGCTGCTAGCTGGGACCAGAAGGATTCCTCATACTCTACAGGTCACGCCAGAAATTTAATACTTATGAAACTGAAGTAATTCCTCTGATTTTAAAAATCCAACTTGCTGAATGCAGGAACATCAGCAGCGCTGAAAGAGATTTCAAGGGATATATAATCCATTTAATTTGCTTCTGGATATAATTGAAAAGGCCTTTTGCATTGTTCCTAATGAAAGTAATATACCAAAATGCAATAGAGAGGATCTACAGCACTTGCCAACAGCTGTACATTAAAATCTGTCAGGCCACTGACAACCACCAACATTATCATGAAAACAAATAAATAAATAAAAGAGGAGAAGGGAAGTAAATGAAAACAAAACCACAACTATAATTGTTAAATGAGGCACTAATCTGAATCAAGTTTTCTCAGTTCTTGAGCTCTTTTCAAACCTCTTCCCTTGTATTTCTTTAAAAAGATTAATGTACTCATCAGTCCGTTGCTGTATTAATGGCTTGTCCATTTCTTAACTGGTATGCAGTTATTCTATTGATGCCTATCTACTCATTACTTGCACAGTATCTGATTTGATATTTAAAATATTCTCAATTATTTGCATGTGGAAAGAAAACACTTTTGCTTCCTCGTTCATTTCCAGTCAGGCAGTCTGATTACTTTCATTCAAGGAGAAACAGAAGTAGCACTGTGAATAGTTAGAAATCGCACACTTTCTACTTCTATTTCTTCTCGCAGTGAGGTCATTTTTACTTACCACTGGAAATAAGCACTGAAGTTTTGCTTTTGTGAAACTACCACTTTTGCTCTTATTACTAGTTGGTCACAATTCTGACAGAGTCCACAGGTCAGAAAGAAATGTGATTTTCTCTTAATTAGTCCGCAGCCCTGATAGATTTCAGTACCAGAATAGAAACACTGAAATTGCATCTATTTTCACAGATCATGCTGTAGTGCAGAGAAAAGTATATGGTAACACATCGGAAGTTTTTATACAAACTATTAAATTTGTATATATATGCATTAGTTGGAAATCATTAAAGGTAACATCATTTTTAAGTTAAATAATAAGAAACAAAATCTGAGAGTCACAATATTTGGGTGGCTAATTGGCTGTAGATCACTATTCTGGTCAATTTGCAAATATGTATTGATTTTTTTCCCCTCATCATTACAGTGATTAGTAACATGGCTCAGTTCAAAAAAGGCATTCCAAGCAGCATCTTCCACATCCATGCTACACATATGCTGTGGATAATTCAACTTCACTGAATTTTTCAACCCATTTGTGTACTCGCTGAACAAATCCAGAGTTCCACTGAATTTTGCAGAGGGTGCAAAAGGTTACATCCTTGGAAATTAGTTTTACTTTCATTCCCTGCATTCATATTTGTCTTTGAACCCCATTGAAGACCTTGGTAGCCAAAAGGAAGAAAGAATGTGTTCAGTGGAAACATTCTTTTACCGTTACCTCATATGGTCACCTTCCAGAATTCAGCTGCTATGACTGCTTCATGCTCTGTTTTTGCAATCTAATAAGAAATGTCTGGATTATTTTCAGCTGAGAAGTGCTCCTGAATTAGTTGACTAGCTTATTTAGAGAACACTGCTCAACAGAACGCTTATGACATTTTATATTTTTCAGATTTCTTGCACATTGTGTAATGCATATCTCTGCAACTAGAGAAAACCTCCTTCCTGATTAGGGCTGTTGATAGTTTCACTAAGAGAAGCACCTTATCTATACTTGCTTACTTCCCTGAAAAATAATTAGCGATGCAGAACTCATCAGTACATTATCCATTATTTACGTCAGTTAGTTGCATTTAAAGAAAAAGCTTATATCCTCATGAGGAAAATCCAAACACCAATGTAATTTCTTCAGTTAAATAATAACAATTCTAAGTTTCCTGCATAAAACTGAGTTTGCTGCAATGAAAACAGTTTAAGGTGACTTACAAGGACTTACAGTCTTGAGAACATCTGCTACTCTTGGTTTTGCCAACTGTAACCAACTGAAAATAGAAGGCCTGGGCGACTATATGCCCTTCATGTATGGAATAAATCTTTGTTTGCCAGATTTTCTGCACTGAGTTACATTTTCTTTCACAGTCATTTTCTATATTGTCTTCAGTTCCTCTTTTTCAGAACATTCAAGTAACATGGCAGAACTTTCCTTCTATGGTGTTTACAATGCCCATTTCTGGTATTAAAGAGACAGTGTACTTATGTTCTGCTTGTCTTTGCAGAATCTCAAGGACAATACTTACTATCTTACATGCTCTGAGGATTGCTTCACTTTCAAATACAAAATTTAAGTATCAAATTCTTCCAAAATGTACAGGCTTTGAACTGTGAAGGTGTTTTATCATACTGGAAAAATGTTCAAGTGTACCTCCAAAAAATAAAATTAAAATTACATTAGTCAGAATGAAATACTTTCTTACAAGGTCTTCTTATATGGTTTCTTCTGAAATGGAGAATAACAAAACCTTCTATTATAATAATGGAACTGGACATGTGCCACAGAACGAAAGCCAAGAAAATCTTTAAAAATTATACTTCTCAAATATGCAGCTGCAAAAATTAGAACTGTAAAATCATGGGGCAAGGTTAAAGGTGGCCACAGTTAAAATAAATGAGATTCAACAGATATAAGTAATTGATGGAAATTATAATCTTATAAACCAAGTTGGAGACTGATAATTTAAAATCAGTAATGCAGGAAAGAGGTTCTAAGGATTACAAAGAAAATTATTTAACTATATGTTCAAATGCAGAACCACTCTAAAAGATGAATCCTATTCTGGGTTTTACTGATAATGTCAATTATGACAAAAGTGAAAAATAATGCTATGGTAGTCCAAAACTACATATATCATATCATGTCATATATTTTAAATTACAGATAGGAACAAGCTCTCAGTGGGGAAGGTAATTTCTGAAGGTCTACCAATGGAATAGTGGATAAGTAATATTACTAAAGAGAAAATAATATAATGGAGAGCTGTAATAATAGTCTACAGCTATCCAATAAAACATGAATAGGAGTTAGAAAAATAATTTATTTTTCTATAGAGTAATACTGAAAACATATAACAGTGTATTTCAGAAAAATAATGCTATTAAAGTATAAAGAGTAAAGACTAATATTCTTGCAAACTACAACAAAGATACACAGATACCCAAACTTTTTCTTTTGTGAAAAACAGACCAGGTGATTTTTTTCTCATGCTACTAATGTTGATATTAGTTATTTTGTCAACAGTAATTAAATGATTGCTGATGAAAAAAGTGTTAAGCTTGGCCAGGTACTGAAAACTGTCTAGCCAAGTAGCACAGAGCTTTACCAAGACAGTGTGCATATTTTTAAGAGTATCAGTTACAACATACTCACTTTTTTTCCTCCAAGAGACTGACTTTTTATAGTCACCTCTGGTGATCCTTGTGCACTGTCTTCTCTCAGCTTCAGATACAAAATATCTTTCAAGACAGGGAACTCAGAAAAACTTGGCTAAGTTTTACACACTCAGCCTGAAATCCAGTCTCTGAAAATTTGCCCATGTGCAACATGTGATCCATATGTGTCAGTAGTTGGCCATGTCTTAAGAAAGCTAGAGAACTGAGCAACATCTGTATTTCTCTACTCTTGTAGTTGATAAAATAACAGCTTTGCTGACTTACCATCTAAGTTAATGATTATATTATTTTATTTATTTATTTATTTATCTATTTATTTTGGCACCACGAGTGAGCAATATCTGTGGTGAAGTCAAATTTATGGTACTGCTTCATATTTATTGGAAAGTCAGTCTTTTAATTTCTAAAGAGTGTGGCTGTGTGCAAACATATTTGGCAGAATTTGGAAAGACTTTCTCACTTACTAATGATGGAAATATAAGAACAGCTATAAGTTACCTTGTTATCTTTCTCACTTCCTGATCATTCATGTGGGTAAATAAATTAACATCATCCTTCCTGAAGCAGATGGCTATATTGGCTAGAAATGCAGCAGAAATACTTATTCTTCCTAACTATTTTAAGAACTACCTAAACTCCTGCTGCAATCAGTGGAGCAAGATAGTTTCTCCAGAGGCCAATTAAGAACAGGTCACTGCCTTGAAAATATTACAGAGTCTGAGCAAAACAAGAAAGAAATCATCAATGACGGATGATTGTATCTGCAATCAATCTAGCAATTGATTTCAGTACTACTGCAGAGTCAAATCCTAATGCCTATGTCAACAGTGAAGATTAGTGGTGATTCACAGATCTCACTATTGAGGGAACTGAAATATGGAACAAAGTATCAGGAGATATCTGAGATGAGACTGGTGCAATTCAACAAGGACTGTCAGAAAGCTCTTTGGTGGTTTTAACAGCTTTTAGATAGAGTTCTTTGAAGTTTGATGGTGTCTTTCAAATAGTGAGAATCTGCCTCTGAATCTGACTACACAGATGCTTCCTCTTTAGTGGGATTTGCGTACAGATGCAGGTTTGCTAAGAAGATCATTTATGAGAAACAGAGATAGAAACTGATAATCAGGGGATTGGAACATCTGCATTATATGGATAAGCTGAGAGAGATGGAACTGCTTAGAATGAAGAAGAGGCAAATAATGAGCTTATTCCAAATTAATAAATATTAATAATAAAAAAGTATCTGTCAGAACAACTTTATAGGTCCCTAATTTTCTGAGTGATGTTCTATAATTGGACACAGTTAGAGAACAAGGTTAGACTAAGAGAAATTCACAGTTCCCTTTGAACTTGAAAGATTCTGTTTTTTTGTGATCCTTCTTTTTTTTTTTTTTTTTTTTTTGGTAATGAATCTGCATATCAGAAAATTTGGGAATGTAACAAATCCAGAAACACCAACAAGAAATCTCTGGTGGATATTCACAAACACTATTCTTCTTTAGCTTTTCCTAAGTAATTTTTCTTTCAGGGAGGCTTCTTATCGGCACCTCTCAGAATAAACAACTTAAAGTTATGTAGCTAGAAAATTCCACTTAATCTTCACACTTGCAAGTGGTAAATATCAATACTGCTTTCCATGCTGCACTTTTCTTAACTAGTACATTTAGAAGACTCACTAAGAAATCTCCATAACTAACCTGTCTCCAATTCATGACTGTTATATAAAGAAAAGCATTGAATACTAACAAAGAAATTGCAAGTTGACTGCTTTTTGTGTCCACCTTTAACAGACAGAAAATCACCTAAATATTGGAGATGTAATCTTAAAAACAATTTATTTATTTACCATGTGATATTTAATTGTATGTAAAGGATCAAGAATGACTTCCAAATCTGCCTCTTCATTTGCCTTTAGACATGGCAGAGGAGGTATTTGGCCTTCAGAGAAGTGAAAGTAGTTAAACTATTTCTTAGGCTTATCAACAAAGTAATTGCACATTTAGACAATAATATGTTTGCAGCATCAGATGTAATACATAGTGCTGCAGTAACAATTCACAACAGGGGATACATGAATATGTTCAGTATGTAGGCTATAATATCACATTTTTAATAAGACTGTGTCCTTGATTCTTTTTTTATTTTGGGATGCAGATGACTGGCATGGGGCAAGAAAACACTACGCACTAAGATGACTGGGCTTATCACCAGAGCTTTAAACTAGATTTTATGGGGAAATGGGGTGTGCTGCTGAATGACAGAAAGGAGCCAGGGAACTACCCCTTTGCGAAGCAGTGGGGGAAATCTCAGATTCTTCCAGAGGAATCTGGGAGAACTCCTCCAAGAAAGTAATATTGCCAACAGACCAGCGGAAATGCACCAGTGCACATAACTTGGGCAATAAGAAGGAAGAGATCAAAACCATGGTGCAATTAGAAAACAATGACCTAATTGCTGTTTTGGAAACATGGGGAACAAATTGCACAGCTGGAATATTATGACTGAGAGCTGTAATCTTTTCAGCATGGATGGGTAGGGCAAGAGGGATGGGGCAGATGCCCTCTATGTTAAGAAGCAGATAGATTGGTAAGAGTTGCCTCTGAGAAACAGCCATCACCAGTTTGAGAACTTGTGTTTAAAAATTAAGGAACAGATCAATAAGGGACATCTGATGCTGTCACAGAGTTAAAATCCCTCCCTCTGTAAGAGCAGAGCAAATCAGAGACCACCTCATGAGGCTGATCATGTACAAGTCTACGGGGCCACATAACAAACACCCCAGGGTCCTGGAGAAACTGTCTGATGTGATTGCTAAGCCATTCTCCATCATATTTATATAACCATAGCCATGGTTGCCAGGCAAAGTCCCTGGTCACTGGGAAAAGAGAAACACCACTCTTCCATTTTCAAGAAAGGGACAAAGAAAGATCTGGGGAACTAAGACCAAAGAGCAGTGGTAAGGCACTGGCACAGGCTGCCTGGAGAAGCTGTAGGTGCCACATCCCTGGAGGTGCTCAAGGCTGGGTTGGATGGGGCCTTGGGAGCCTGATCTGGTGGAGGGTAGCTCTACCCATAGAAGGGGCTAGAAGAAGATGTTCCTTGAGGTCTCTTCCAACCTCAGCCATTTTATGATTCTGTGATTCTTTCTCATCTCTCTTAACTTCAGAGCAGATTTGCTTAACTCCTTTATATCTAGCATTCAAGTACTTTGTCATGTTATCCAACTCAATTTTAAGGAGTGTTTGTCCTTACACCTCAATTTCTTTTTCCATCTTTTTCAACTCTTGGAAGACTTAATAGTTCTGAAAATTTTCCAGCAATTAAATCCACTTCTTCTGGTACAAAATAATAGCACAATCATTTTCAATAAAAATAGGTTTTTTCTTCTGTTTTTCATTTTTGCTTGCAAATTGGATTGGCCAAGTTTGATGCGTTTGTAAGATCCTACCTGTCAGTAATCAGTCTGCTGTTTCATTCTTCAACAAAAACCTAGTAAAATAAATTCTATATTTTCCCAGTATCAGCATTTAGTGTACTATGCAAATTGAAAGTATTGAAAGTATTGAAAGTATTTTTCCTGACTCATTAATTCTATCCTTTCTTTGTTCTTTATTCCTTCTACTCTTCACTTTCTTTCTTTTCCTTTGAAATCTTTCCTGACTACATGCTTAAGTGGGTGTTGCCTATCTTTGTAATAAGCTTTCACTCCATTTGTTTCTCCATTTACACTCTTCATCCTTTCACCGCTGATTTTTCATTCATAGAAATACCTACTGGTGTCCCTCTTAGAAACACTTTTCCCATTTTCTATAGGAAAGAGTTTTGTTTCCTCTGTGTAATGCATAACATCCCTATGAGCTTGAGGCCACTGAAAGAAAATAGAAAATAAGAATGAGCTAAATGAACTGAGTATTATAAGTACATCAGGACTACTGATTTGTAACTCTTTAAAAGGAGAGAGTATGCAAAAGTAATTTATTTATTTGCTGATGCATTAGAGATATTGAAATAAGTTTGATAGTTGGACTAGATGATATTAGAGGCCTTTTCCAATCTTAAAGTTTCTGTGATTATATGAAAGGTAATTTATATGTTTACATTTCCTAATATAAACTTTAAAGCACATTTCATTTCTCTTTAACAGAAATGTAAAAATGAACAACTGCAAATTTAAATTACTTTACACTTATTAGCATTATGGGCTTTTTTTAGGAAGAATATCACCAACGGGTAGAGAGTGGTGATGTTTCCTTCCTACTCAGCGCTGGTACTAAAGTTCTATGTCCCATTCTGTCTAGAGAAGCTAGAGTCTGCATTCTTTGAGGTATCTGCATTCTGTCTAGAGTCTGCATTCTTTGAGGTATTCAAAACCCAACAAGACATGGTCTGAGGCAATCTGTTCTGGCAGTCCCTGCTTTAGCAGGGTGATACCTGGTAATAAATTCAGAGCAATTAATTCAAACTCATTGGCAAACTAATATTCTGTGCAGGAAAGGTCACTTTTCCTAGATAAGCAGGACATCTGGAGGCTAAAAATGGAGTCTCAACTATCCACAAGCCTTGAGGAGGTGTACTGTACCCTGTTAGGTTTGATAATATAGGCACCATAGCAAGGACAACATGCTGATTAGAAACTTAGTCAACATCCATGTTTTTGGAAATAAGTTCTTGACCAAATATGGGACCTGGTCTACACAACATATGACCTTTCTCCTAGATAACACCTCCCAGTGGAACCTCATGACTACCAAAGATGACCCTTGCAAGAATCCTACATTAACACAGCACGTATTATTAGATTTTAATATGCATAGAAATTCTAGGAACAAGCAGGCACTTCATGGAAATTGTATGAATATTCTCACATTAAAATGTATGAAATCTGTATGCTTTAGGTCCTGGATGTGCATTCTAGGAGGAGCGATCTCCTGTATGCCCAGTGCTGCAATAAAGTAATGTCAACTTTCAAACCTGTCATTCACGCTAGTGAGTTTGATTCCCAGATTCTGGTGACAAGGGGAGCTGGGCTAGGTGATCTCCAGAGATTCCTTCCAACCTCAGAAATTTGGTGAATCTCTGATTAACACTGATTTTACATATATTGTAATACCACATGAAAAAAATCGTCCAAGCATTCCTCTTCTCTTTGGATTTGATAATTTCTTATTATTAGCAACTAATGCCCAGAACAGTGATGTGCTGAACTGTATCAAATACAACTGTTCTATGTCTATTAGTCCATAGAGATAATTCTGGTATTGTTAAAATCTTGACAGATTAACGTGATCCCCTTTAGAAATGAGCACTGCTAAGAGTAAGCCCTCTCACGAACATGCATTTTCCAAGGACACCAAAGAATTTTAAAACCTTTGATTTATTACATCAGTGTAAATGTTTCTATTTAGATCAAGAGAAAGGGAGGAGCTGGAGAGAAAGGAGCCTTCCAGTTGTTCTTGTTCTTGCACACAAGCAATTGCATGCTCCTGAGTCATCCCCTGTGTGGTTGTGATCTGTTCTCAGCTGTTTTGCAAATAGGATACCACAAGCTTGAGCCACCCCACTCCCAACCTCTACACATTCCTCCCCCCAAAAAAACAAAAAGCAAAACCAAAACCTTTTCCATAAACTCTGAATTAGAGTATAATAGCCAGAAATCAGTGACAGATTTTTTTGGAATCACAGGCAACTTAGTTCTTCAGAATTATGGAACAACACAACAAATTACTGCTGTGCCTAGGGTTAATTTCCTCACTGAGGAAGGATGTACTATCAGACAGAAATTTAAAATGTTTTCTCCTCTGACCAACATCCCTATGGTGTTATCAGGATTGAGCTGGAGGCATTAAATCCTATTTAAGAAAACCTCACATAGATAATCATTAGTTTTATTGTATAGTTATTAAAGGCATAGTCAAGAAGTATCTGCATATGCTAACTTACTCAGTATGCTTTTGAACTCTCCATGCTTGATATACAAGAACCATACTGGATTACTTCATTTACAAGTCTACTCTGAGCGTAGAAAAGAAAATATTGAATCATACAGTACTTATCAAACCTTCACTTAAAAATATGAATTTTGAAATAATACTAATTTGCAGAAAAAAATGATTAGAGCCAGTATTCACTGCAGATTATTTTCTTAAGTGACAGGTTGAAAAACAAAAAAAAAAAAAAAAAAAGAGGGGAAACAAAAGAAATCCCCTACCACTTCCATTATCAAAATTAATTAATTAATTAATTTTAAGAATCATCAACATAGCACTCGCACAGAAAAGTACAACCCTTTCAGTAGAAGTATACTGACAGATTTCACTTTACAGTCATGCAGAGGAGGGTAATCTGATCTGTGTGGTTGAATAACTCAAAGGTACAGTAAAGTTCTGCAAGAGACCACAGGGAAACTACTACTGTAAAATCTAGATCATGAGCTTTACACCAGTAATTAGCAGAGTCTGCAACCAGGTTGAGCTCCGGGGAAAGAAGACAAAATGAAATCCTCAAAAGCAAATCTGTCTTTCTAAATCTACGAGCAGACACAAAACATTAAGGGGATTAAAGCCAAGGAGAGGTGAAAAAAAAACAGCCTTTGCCTCTTCACTAGCACTTTGGAGATTGAAGTTCCTTGGAGACTGCTTATATTCAGAGAAAATAGAAGAGGGTGTGAAGACTGTGTATTTTACTATGGATGTCTAGATCCTAGACAGACAGCTACAAATGAACCTAGATGAAACATTACTGACTGAGACAGACAAAGGAGGACAGGAATGATGATTACACTACTCTGCAATGTGAACTGCTACAGCCAAAGTGATGTCCTAAATTATTCTATGAATGTAGTCAGTGATCATCCATTTTAAAATTAAAGATATATTGTTCCTTGTGAAAATGAAATCAAGGACTCTACTCTGAGCTCTCCCATTATGGAACAAATCAGATAACGTAAATCAAGTGTCATCTTTTACAGTGATCTCTGCAGGAATAAATTTGGCAGCTGAGTCAGACGTCGAAAAGCACCAAAACCATACCAGAAAGTTCACTGGCACTCTGAACAGTTATTTTGTCTTTGATATTTCTATCAATACATTAAGGAACAATACCTAGATGTTTTTGTGGGCAAACTTACCACATAAATTTATAGCAAACATCAGGAACGTGAATCTTTATGCCTAAGGAAAACCTCTGCGCTCTGCTGAAATCCTTCAATTATGCAATGACAGATACTTAGACGAGTTGTTCAGCTTAAGTCTTTCAGGACCTACAAATACCTAAGGGCAACTGCCTGAATTCTACTGTGTCATTTAACTGCCTGGATGCCAAAACTATGTGTCTACATCAGGGCAATTCACAAATAAGGTGGTCCTCCATCTATCTCACCAACCCACTAGGCATTGCTTCTTTCACAAGAGGTGCAGGCAAATTATGGTTCCCCAAAACCTGCATATGCACTGTCATCTCAAAACTCTGTTTAGAGAGCCCTTCTTAGAAGCAGGAGACTCCATAATTCATTCGACTACCTATATAACCTAGCCACTGGCTGTTTGGGCATATGCCATAAAAATCCTCCTTTGAAAGCATCCTACTTTGTATGAATATACCCCATATACATATAAATATAAACATATATTAATCAAAGTAAATACTTGAACAACATTATTTCCTACATAGAAGATCATTAAGTAAATACCTTTTTTTCTTCTGCTATGTATTGTGAATATTTGAAGTGGAATATCTTCATTAAGTAAACGCATCAGCAAAGCCCATTAAGAAATTACAGTGGCCAGATGATTAGGAGTTCTCTGAGAAGTCTGACCAAACCAAACATGAACAAAGGTTCATATTAGAGACTGAGGTAGTTAAAAGAAACTTGTATCTCCCTGACCCATTCCATTAAGTGGTGACTGCTCAAACTACCTGGTTACTGGCTATACCAAGTAGCCCTCTCCCCTATTCTTCCATTTCTGTATGTTTTGCTGTGAGGAAGATCTGACATTGTCCAAATGACATCTCTTAGAGAAAAGTGGAGAAACACACGAAATAATAAATGCCACTTGAAGCTTTTCTTCCAGGCTCTACTACTTCTCATCAAGATTTCTTAATGGCTAGCTTACATATCTTTCTCTTCAGCTTGCTGTCTTTGGAGGACCTAACTCTAATTTGTCTTGCTCTTTCCAGACATTTCTAAAGCAGCTTAAAAGGGTAATTTGAGATAGACATTTCCAATAAGTACTCATGTCTTTTTGTGGAGCCAATTTGTCATTTCCCAATGGGGAAAACCTGCAGTTTCCATTAAACAGTAATATGCCACTACAAAAAAGCCAAGTTTTGACACTTCAACTTCTCATCACACCTACTGGCCTCTTTTCAGAAACCAAACACTAAGTAGAATTTATCATATAATAAATAATGCAATCAAAGCTAGATACCGGGCACTGGTACCAATGCATAGTGTCAAAATCTATATAGCTTTAGAAGAGAGAAGTACATAATAAATCTACTTAAATGAAGTGTTTTTAAAATCTTTCATAGTTCTCATTACTTGCAACATTGATGCATAGGATGTTGCAATGTAAGAAGTATGAGAAGTTCTACATAGCCCAGAACTGGTCAAGTCAAGAAGGCCCTTAGATATATTTTGCTGTACAGGCAAAAAGGATCACATTTCCATGGTTGAAGTTAAAGACATCTCTCAGTCTGAGAAATAGATTCTGGTAACATCAGCAGTATACAACCAATACTGGGTATGTGTATCAACTCAGAAGAAAAAATGAGGAAAACAATCATTCAGACAAACAGCAGACTAAACTAAACCTGACAGGCTTGAGTGATGACATAATACCCTCTTACTCTTGATGGTGACACAAAAATGCCAAAGGACACAAAGCTGTCAGACCTGTTGTTTATCTTCTATCTTAGACTAATAAAAGGAGGTTGTTGATTGACAGAGCAGACACGGGCACGATCCTAGGCATACAGTTTGCACTCTGTTTGAAACACGTATTGATGGTTTTAAAGGTGGTTTATTTGTTATTGACTTTTTTCTGTATTACCTTTGTGGTCTTTCTCAAACTTTAGAAACAACTTTTTTAAAGCTAACATTTCTGTTTAAAATTCACAATCAGTAATTTTAATTGATGATACTGCAATGCCCTAGTAATTTATTAAAAGAATCAGCTTCTGGACAAGTGTCAAACTTAGTTAAAAACAAAACTAAGTTTTGCATAACCCCTTAGGTACTATCACGGTGAATAATGGAATATTATCAAATGCTTTTATTTTTAGGTCTCTCAGAAAACAACGTCGGAATGCATCTGGCTATATCAGCTCCTATCTACTAAAAATGGAAAATGACAGAGGTCTCCATAGACCATACTACTGAGCAGCATCCTTTAATTCTAGTATGTTAATCTTACAAGGCAGTCAGAACTCCAAAGGAAGAGAACAATGAACAGTTTCTATGGTGAAGTACAGTTGAAAACAAGCATCTTATTCAGTTATTGTCCAAGTTACTCTATAGGAAATAGCTGATAGAAAAGGCTGTGAAATTAACCAAATATCTTTGAGAATTCTGTCTAGTAATTCAATGGATAAGTCTGTGTTATTAAAAACACAGGAGACAATGCTTTCAAAAACTTTCCCTAAAGAAATATAAGTGTCCAAGGTGAACGAGTAAAATCTCAAATAATTCTGCATTATTATTACTGAAAAACCTCATACAATAGAAGAGGCTAACCTATAGAGCTAGACTGTGTTGCAGTTCACTCCTCTCTCTGGAGCAGTTGCACAGGCTTGTGCTAGCAAGGTATATCTTCGAGACTTCAAAGAGATATCTTCTCTTCCAGTATACATGATAATAAGAGCATTTAGTCCCTGATTCACTCTTCCTCTCACACAGAAACTACAACTGATGGGTACAATACTGAGGTGCAGTATGTGCACTTCCTACTGAGAATGGTCTGCTTCCCTGCAAAGCACTGAATGTACTGCTGAGAAATACATGACCTTCTTCTGCTTTGGAATCTGATTTGTTGTTTGACTTTGTCTGCAGGCACTTTAGTTTCCTGAGCCCAAGATTTCTAACCCTACACAGTGGCAATGACTTTTCCTTCAGTCTAACACTTGCTGTAAAGCGTTGTTATGGGAAAGCCAAAGTACCCAAGAAAGATCAGAATGGATTGGAAAACATTCCCTTATGAATATAGACACAGAAATACAAATAAGCTGAGTTTTAACAGCTCAGTTAATCTCTCAGTTGTAGTGCCTTGGGGCAGCGGCAACAGGGACAGGAAGAAAGTGTTTGGCTAGAACAGCTGAAGTGAGCAGACTTTCACTACTCTGTTATTCCCATCACTGCATGTCCATGTATTCACTACCATTGACCTTAAGATAGAAGTTTCTGTTCTGAACTCCTCACTGACTGCAGAGCAGTGCAGTGCCCCTTCCCTCTCACAGGGACTGACGAGAACTACATGTATCAAGTTTCAGCAAAACAATTAGCTTTATGTTGAGCTTTTATGGTAACACTGGCCATTGCAGTACAATAATTCATGACATGAGAGATAATCAGAAAACTCCCCTCTCATTCCTGTCACTCAACTGCATTATAATGAAGCTATGTACATTATAATAAGATGTTCTGGTGTGCACCACTGTGTTACTGGCACGGTACTCCAGCTGTTAAAGTAATTTCTCTTTGACATCGTGTCCTAGCACCTGAATCCCTCCAAAGCTCAGAAATGCCCACTCTATGTTGTCTTACTACTCAACCAATGTAGAAAAGCTGTCAATCGGTGAACTCAACAGCAACACAGTGCAGAAGAAATAGTCTAGGAGGTTTCTGGAGTATATGGAGGATAACTTCCTTATCCAGCTGGTGAGAGAGCCTACAAGATGAGCTGCCCCGTTAGACCTGCTGTTCACAAACAAAGAAGGTCTGGTGGGAGATGTGTAGCTTGGGGCTCTCTTGGACAGAGTGACCATTAAATGGTAGAGTTCTCGATTCTTGGTGGAGCCAGGAGAGGGAGCAGCAAGACTGCTACCCTGGATTTCTTGAGAGTAGACTTTGAATTGTTCAGAAGACTAGTAGGGGGAGTCTTCTGGGATTCAGACTTAGAGAGTAAAGGGGTTCAAGATGGTTGGTTGCTCTTCAAGAAGGAAGCCTTAAAGGTGCAGGAGCTGGCTGTCCCCTGAGCCACAAATTGAACCAGCAGGGAAGAAGGTAGTCTTGGCTGGGGAGCAGACAAAAACCCCCATGATTCAGGAGGACACAGTCAGAGACCAACTACTCCAACTGGACCGCACAAGTCTGTGGGGCTGGATGAGATTCACCTGAGAGTGCTGAGGAAACTGGCGGAGGTGACAGCCGAGCTGCTTGCCATTATCTATCAGCGCTCCTTGTTGACTGGTGAGGTCCCAGAAGACTGGAGGCTTGCCAATGTAACTCCCATCTATAAGAAGGATTGTAAGGAGGATCTGGAGAGCTACAGGCCTGTTAGCCCAACCTCAGTGCCAGGGAAGGTTGTGGAGCAGATTGTGAAGCAGGTTCAAAGAAGGGCAGCAAAGCTGGTGAGGGATCTGGAGCACAGAGCTTATGAGGAGCGGCTGAAGGAGATGAGATTGTTCAGTCTGGAAAAGAGGAGGCTCAAGGGAGACCTTATTGCTCTCTATAACTACCTGAAGGGAGGCTGTAGTGAGCTGGGGGTCGGCCTCTTCTCTCTTATAACTAGTGGTAGAACTAGAGGGAATGTCTTCAAGCTGCACCAGGGGAGATTCAGGCTGGATGTTAGGAAATCCTTTTCTGAAAGAGTGGTCAGGCACTGGAATGGGCTGCCCAGGGAGGTGGTGGAGTCACTGACACTGGAGGTGTGCAAGGAACATTTGGACATTGTGTTGAGGGGACATGGTTTAGTAAGAAGAATTGGTGATAGGTGAATGGTTGGACTGAGTGATCCTGTGGGTCTTTTCCAACTTTGGAGATTCTATGATTCTATGATTCTAAGTATCTCTTCCTTTCCTGTGCCCTCCATTTCACTCAGTGTTTTTCCAGTGATGGCAGAGTATTATATTCTCATTCAGGTACAGGAATCTGCCAGTGTTTCAGCCATTGTGTCTCCCCCAGGGCAGGATATGAGTAAAATATGTGAATGAAATACATGAGTGAAATAAAAATGTGGGGGGGGGTTATTTATTTATTTACTGTAGTTTGCATTAGCTGAACAGCTGCTCCCTGCTGCAGCACTGCTGATGGCCTTCTTAAAGAGATCAGTACCTTTTACCAGTATATCCCCACAAATTTTATATAGAATTCATTAAATGTTCATATGAAAATATACCCTTATTTTGTTTTAATATTTTTTTGTTCAAAAAATACGGATTTCTTTCTAGTATTAATGGTGTTAATCCTCTGATAACATTGTAATATTTCAGCCTGATATATTTAAAGCAGCAATATGACATTTTTACTGTCACTTCAATAGATAGCCAAAATATCACGTCATTATTCCTTTATCCATGACGCACTACATATTGAGAATCAGCAACAATAAAAATGAAGGTATTGAAACAAATTTATGGTTTCAAAGGCAGCCTAAAAATACTGTAAGATGGCCTTAAGTACTGTGTTTTTAGCACTCTGATGTCAGCCTCCTGTCAAAGCAGCTCTATTCTGACTATTAAAAAAATGATCTTGACTGAACTCAGTCAGAACTCCTCAGATGTAATTTCAGCTCTAAAATGTTCATATCTGAACAGATATCTGAAAAGATTCTCAGATGACATGGAATCAGTTTAATTTCTACATTAAAACTGCAAGTGCTTTGCCAAAGTAACACCCTTACAACTTCATGATAGTAAACATAAATAATACTCAGTCACAAGAATGCCGTGAAAAAAAACACACAGGTTCTGAGAAGGAAATAGTTCTTGATTGGACTAAAAGACTTAGAGAACAAAAAAAGATAGAAGTAAGTGGTCTAGTAGGGAGGAATCAGCAATGCATATCTCATAATGGATACAAAGTTGTTTTGTTTTGTTTTGTTTTTCCTGGTAAAGTTTTCACCTTCTACCCCTATTTCAGAAATGCAGATGATGGTTACCAGAAGAACAGAGATACTGAGTTCATGAACAGGTAACAGAATCATTAACAATATCCTACAATTTGAATCAAATAAATTAACAATACCAAACAATAATTGGAAACAATAAAAGCACCGCAACCATTTTCACTCATTTTTTTTTCTCATCTATATCTTATTTTTTAACAGGTCAAAATAGAAAGACAGAAGACAAAATAAAATTAAGCATACCTTATAGACTAGCAAAGCTATGTTTTTTCTAATAATAGCTTGTTGCAGTTTCCACACACCCCAGACTGTGGTATGTCAGGGCATCTCTAGACAACCATATTCTATTTTTCAGTGGTCTGTGCTACAGATTAGCATAGTGCTGTCAAAACTGACCAACCCTACCATACTTGGTGAAACAGCCATCCTCTGCTTCCCATCCATAGCAGTAACACCTCATATACTCACAGTTCCAGACAATATTTTGTTTGAACAGTTTGGACAGGCTTGGCATGTGAAATCTCCAAAATAATGAGAAGGTGTTATTGACTTTGAAGGAACATCACCTGAGAAGCAATTTATCACCATAGAGACGTTGTTGTCTATCTAAAACAGGAACTAACTCTTCAACCATCTCTCTGGATGCCTCATCCCTGGAGACATCCAAGGTCAGACTGAATGGGGCTCTGAATACCTGATGGAGCTGTAGGTGTCCCCATTCATTGCAGGGGGACAGGATGGCCTTTAATGGTCCCTTCCAACTCAAATGATTCTGTGATTCTAAGATCCCCTATGGAAACAGAAGGCAGATACCCTTTGCAAGTGTAGGATCTCACTGAACACAAGCTGAGTGCCACCGTGAGAGGCTGAACTAAAAAGAAAGCTAGGATTTCTTCTGCATTCAGAAGTTAAGCAGAAACAGAATATAAAACACAAAGAAAATGCAAATATAATTCTTGGTAGCCAGTACTCGAATTGATGACCTTACCTTAAAGCAAAGCACCACAAAGTGTGCATTATATTAAAAAATAGCATAATAGTTATCCTACAGGTGATTCTGCAGTGGACAAGTTGGTACCATAAGAGGAACATCAGACCTAGCATCCATTTAAAGGCACAGTGCAGGGGTATCTGAAACATGTACAGTTGCATTAGCTGGGCTCAGCAGCAGGAATGTTAGAAAAGTGATGCAGCTACACCACTCTGGGGACCCATGCTGGTATTTCTGCACGGTACTTCGCTTCCTGCAACACTTGTCAGTATCTCTGCATATTGATTGAGGTATAGATATTCTGCAAGACATCTTGCTAGGTTTTTGTTAGTGTTCAGTGATCTAAAAGTAGCATGTTTACCTAACACAGCTGAAATTGACTGTGAGAAATTTCCAGGTTTTTTCCTATCTACTGAACTGAATGTGATTTTACTGGTGCATTGATTATGTCTGATCCTGCCCCCCCTCACTTCCCTCCTCTCTCTCCCCCCCCCCCCCTCCCCCCCCCCAAAAAAAAAGGACAAAAGTGATAATTCTTGTAATTAATAAGGTATACCTTTCACATTAATGAAAGGGACAATGATAGGCCATTTGATCAGTCTGTATTGTTCACCTAATGCAATACTTACTCTGTGTTTAAGCAGTTAAGCAGTTATCCTGTGCTCATTATCGCTGTGCATCATATTGGGAGCTGTAGTTCCTAGAATAATTTCTCTTTACTGCAGAGAATTAAAAGCGGGTCTTCAATCCTATTTTATGTTTCCACTTATGAAGTTATTTTCTATTTTCATTGCAAGATTACGTTATTTTTAATCGGAAAACCAGAGTCAATCCACCATAAAATATTGTTTGGCACACAGATCATATATAATGTATAAAGTTAATTACTTTTCAAAAGGAAAATAAAATATTTCTGTGAAATAATAGATCTAGTACTGACCTGACACGAGCTGATTACTGCTATGCTGGAGCTCAGACATGGTTGTGCTTTACAAAACTTCTTACAGACATACTCAGGTTACCTACTGTAACCATTCTAGAATTAGCGCTGTTACAACAGGTGTCTTTTAACCTTCAAGCATTAGATCTGAGGAAGAGCAGGACTAGTGAGAGCCCTTTAAAACTGACATTAGCAATTTACAGTGAAACACTTTCCCAGTTAAGACAGCATTTGTCACTATTATTCACACTGAGAAGTGTCTTAATCGGCAGGAAGCCCCACTGCAATCAATTACCAGGCAATTCCAGACTGTGATAGCCTTCAGTCCAAGAGAGCCACAATTTGACTCAGAAGGATGCCTTCATTCAGCTCCTGCTCTAAACAGAAGAATATGGTACTTCAGAAAATTATTTTAAAGGACTCACAGACAGTCTCTTTTTCCATCAGAACCATGGCAGGTAGCTTTATGTATTACTTTGCCCTTCTTATTCTAAGTTAGTCTAGCTCGTAGAGAAGCTGAGATGGGTCACATAACCATTTACTTATAAAATGATGGTAAGAGAAGCCTATGCAGCTTTTCATGCAGCCAAGATTATGTTCTCCTTTTTTGAGAGAAAAGAAAATGAAAAACATACTGAGAGGACTGCATTATTTTTCCTAAGGGCATCATAACGGCATCATAATTATGAGTTGTAGTGAGGCTAATGATCAACAATGAGAATTTGCAAGATCTACATAGTTTGTACCTAAACAGAGACTTGTGCAATGCAAATCTGCAGGGCTGCCGTAGCAGACAGTACAGATGTAGAAGCAAAAATCAATGGTAAACATGTCATGCTGTCATGTCCAACTATAATGCACAGTAGATATGGTATCTCTCAGATGGGTTTGTAAGTGCATTTAAAAATCTTCAAGTATTAGTAGGTGTACCAAACAACTTGTTTTCTTGAAATTACTTTCATGACTTCCACAGTTCATATTAATTATGCAGAGGTACATTAAATTACAGTATTTTCACTGAATTGGAAGTTAGTGACATAAATCCTTCATCAATAATCTTAGAGTAGTTCTGTTCCATTCCAATCAAATTTATGCTGCTCAAAACTTTTGAGCTACTGTCTCCATGAATAATGTTGCTATTTCTCCCTTTATGTGACTTGTATACCATTTCAGACTTGATAAATCAAGTCCTAAAAATTTTATGATTATTTCTGTTGTTGCAAGATTCCTTTTCAAGTGATGTTTTCCTGCCTTATGTTTTCATTTTCTTTTCCTTTCTTACACTGTTATACTTCATAAATACACTTTGTCTACAGAGTTTTACTCGTCTGGTTTTTATGCTGTCCCTTTTGGTATTCAAGTTCTTTTATTCCTTTTGTTTTCCACTTTGTCTTCCTTCACATCTCTATATCGTTATGGTGCACTGAAGTATGCAGTAGGAGTGAAGCTACCATGCATTCTAAAGAGGATGTCTGAATGTAAGGGGGAAGGAATAGCCACTAATCTTGGTTCAGATTTGTTTCCTTACAGTAACAGATATTTACTCAGTTGTGCTTCCAATAAGTAATTATAACTAGAGATGACTATTGTTTCATTAGCCTTTTTTTTCTATTAATCATTGCAAGGCTTGTAAACTCTTTCCTGCACAATGATGTCCATGACTTACACACTCTTCTAAATAAACTACAGACTTCTATTTGAGCACCACAGTGACAGACACATTACGAGATAAGATAGCATAAAAGGAACTAAAGAGTAAATTACTTCACATGATTTTTGAGACACTTGCATTAAACATTAAATATATTTGAAGAACACATAATCTGTCATCTCTCAGCTTCCCTGTCTCTTTCCCCTCATATTTTCTTGTCCTTTTTTATTTCAATACTTTGAAAATAGGAATTGATGAAAATATACTTTAATAAACACTCAATCAGCCAGAATTTAAGCTGCATACTTTCAGATATTAATAATCTTTTCCTTTCATATCATAAGAGCAATGGAAAGAGCAAATAAAATCATAAGAGGTTGGGGAGCAATGGATTCCTGCCACGTTGCCAACATGAGATTCAGACAGTGATGACATGGTAAGCGAAGACTGTTAGTTTCCTGCTCCACTTGAAAATATGTAACTGGTAGGCCCACGTTAATGTTTACACTCCTCTTTAAAGATCTAGCTGTTACTTTAATTGTTTCCTAAAACCATTTAATTTTCAGAATTTATAAAAGCCAATAATTACCTATTTGGCAACTAGAATGACATTGAATCACTGTGAAACAGATCTTTTACTGAACATTTTCTATCTCCTGTTTTTCTCCTGCCCCTCCCTTTTGACCCCAAACACACTTCAGTTCTAGGCTGTCCATTAAATAATTAGTGTACTTGGAACAGGTAGACAAGAAATGAAGTCTGAATGACAAGTAATTCAGTTATGTAGCTGTAATTTCATAATTACGGATAAAGTTTTTGTTAAAGCTTTTGTTCTATTTCTTAATAATACTACGTCAGAGGTATAATTCCACATCCATACTTAAGCAACTAAACAATTTAAAAAAATGTTTCTTAATCTTAATTTACTTTTCAATTATCAGTTTTTATTTTTCAACAACAAGCTCTCAAATATTATTTTTCTGATGATCATTATTTTGTTACTGTTATGAATCTATCATTCCATCAGCATGCAAAATGACTGGCAGACAAATCCCAGTTCTCTTCTGTAATTACACATTTAAGTCATGAGAACTGCACATTCTATTGAGTTGTTCTTGTTTCCTTGTGAAGCTTTAGTATATTAAAGACAAGAAAAGCATTGCCTGTAACAAATTCATAAATAAGCCACTGCATCCTTTCTTTACATTTATAAAACTCTTATTAACAAATGAGACCTTTAATTTACTGAGACATATGAAAATGACATCTTCCATCATAACATAGTATCTTTGAAACATTCTTGGCCAATCATATCAGATTGTTCTCATTGACTCAATCAGGAATAATTTAATCAGAAATAAATTAAGACTTCCTCTATTAGAGTAAAAATAAACATTTTATTCATTTTCATTCCCTTAAAACATTTTCTTGTCTTCACAATCACGTAAAAATTGATGGGCTCAGCAGGCCTTCTGGTAAAGTGATGCGTTTTCAGTTGGTCCTTTAGTCTGTTTTCCTATGTTCACAGCATACAATACATTATGTATGATAATGGATGTCTTTTTGGTTGCTGGCACTAGGATTATACAAAATGACCAACTAATAATGTCTCTCTCACTGTAACTATGTATATGTATACATATATATGCATATATAGTAGTTCTCTGTTCCAGATAACATAACTAAAATGAGAGCTATTTTCTTGGAAGAAATTTATGTTTAGCCTAAGCAAGAATAAAAGCTTTCCAAAAACAAAAGTGAGTTGTGACAAAAGAACAATCTCTCAGAGCAGTACAAAAAAAATCAGACAAACTTTTGTTGACAATTTTCAAAATTAAACTGAATAAAATACTATATCAAAAAAGAAAAATCTTGACCCAGAAAGAAAGTAATTTTCAAAGAATTGAGAGGCTTTTTACCCTTTACCAGAGTATCAAAATGTTAACTTTGTGTGATCAAAGTCTTTAGTCCAACCAAACCTCACAAGACTGCCTTGCAATGGCATAAAAAAAAATACAAACAATTTGGTTATGCCTTTATCTAGCTTCAGCTTATGCTGCAGTTGGCCTAATATAATTAAAAAAAAAAAAAGTTATTCAATACAATACGCTTTTTCTTGGGCCTAAGGTTCTTTAAAATTAGACACTGCAAGACAAATGGCATAATTTATACAAAAAAGGTGCAGCTAAGAATCAATAGTCATTCTCACAGGTGAAATGTATAGCTGCCTTAGGTCATACAAAATATGGTTACAGCAATCTGCATCAGACTCCTATTACAGGCATCCATTACACAAAGACAAGAACGAGGAACAGCCTCAGATGTGATTAAAGAAAACACTGGAACCACAGAACACTGAATGATCTGCTGTCCTCTAACATTCTTTTGTGAAGAAACAGCCTTGATTCACTGTGTCAGCAAAAACTGTCAAAAGAATGACACACTCGGGCATCAAGCATTCATGCTTCACATTGCCAAATGAAAAAAGAAGATGAAAAAGTCCATCTCAATACATTCAACTCTTTCCCTAATGGTTTCTATAATGATAAGTATTATGCATCAAGCAGATGGGAGAAGTGAAATAGAGGTGACATTTGAAGCATATGTTAGCATCTCCTCATTCTCTTGTAAGAAGCACTCTACAAAGTAGGAGAAGAAACAATGAATTCTTTTCATATTCCCTAAATCTATTTTTATGTGAGAAATTGCTTTTCATACAATTACTCTAAGTGAGCAGCTTAATTGTTTGCAAAGACCATGACAGTTGGGATGAAGAAGTTCCTAGTCCTTTCCTATCTTCAGTATAATCCCTTTAGCAAGCAAGTTGGATGTTTGGCCCATGTCTCAAAATATTTCCCAAGGAATAAGGAGTTCAAGGTCCAGAAATGTGTAACACTTCACTGGTGCAAAATCTTCAGAGAACTTGTTAGTCTTTTCTCATACAAGTTTTACAACCTCACCATTTTACTGTACTGAGTGGTACCAAGTCTGGACATATATCTGGACTGATTTATCTGTTTATGAATGCCTTTGATAACGTTTTTGCTAATAACAACTGTGACAACAAAAATCTGAGTATATTCACTCGTGACAGTGGCATTTTACATGCACAGCATTCAGTAAAACCTCCACATTCCTCGTAGTTTAACTTCTGGTGCCAAATGTCTTGCCTTTTCCTTGGATTAGGAGCTGAATATAGAGCTCCTATCTTTGTAACTTCAGGAATGTAACACTGATAGGTGTATTAAGATAATGTTACCAGTATTGCACCATTGAGCAGAGGGAATGACAGACCTTTATACTCGAAAATTGCAGTCTGAGAGATTGTGGAGAAACAATAGGAAGAGACAGGTCTTTTTTGCTTATTCTTTTGCAATGCAGACTTTATATTTCCTCACTGATACCACTACTCCAAAATTATACTTCAAAGATGTGATAGATGTATTTTAAAAGGAGATTAAAGAGAGCATCTGTGCTTGGTTTATTTGGAAAATGCTAATCCAGATTACTACCACAAGTACTATACTAAAATTATATGCCAAAAAAAGAGCATATTGCTAAAACTGTACTTAACTGTTGAGGAACCTTCTTGGATATTTGCTAATCTCTAAATTAGGCTGATCTTCAGATGAGAAACAGGATGTTCTTTTGAGACACACAGCTCTCACACTGATAGGATTTAGACATCTGAGAGTATATTTCCCACTTGAGGTTGGGATATGCAGAGATGCTTCATGTGGAAACTGCTCAGTACAGAACAAACAAAAACGAAAGGGATATTGCTTTCCATGACCAGCTTTTAATACTGCAGCATCCTTGCCTTCAACCAAAACAGAACTTTCAGGAAGTGTTACAATAGTCCATATATGCTTAGGAAGAGGCGCCATATGAGCTGGTGCCATCATTTTGGCAATGTTAGTTGACTTACTTTTCATGCTCCTGTTAAGTTTCACTTTGGAGACTTTAAGAATTAGTCAAGTGGATTAAGATATTTCCTGAGTTACCTTCAAAAAGGAAAATCTTATTGCAATTCAAATTACTATTGGGCTGTTTGTGTATTTATTAAGAAGGCAGAATAGTTGAATATGTATATTACTACCAGAGCTCTTTTTTTGGTAAAACTGTAATTGTGTCCAAGCTTTACAAACCTAGATGTTAGGAGCTCGCTTTAATGCAGTACAGAGGATAAATGAGGGTGCCAAGTGCTAGAATAAGAGAGATAAATAAAATATTCCTATTTTATCTGTATTTAAAAGTAGGTGTTTCTGTTGATATAATGGCTGCTTTTGTCATAAAGCCACAATGAATCACACAGATTTTATTGATCCATTACATAAAAGTTGTTAAAATGATAGAAAAAGTTGAAGTCATTGTTTCTGAGTGTATCCAGGGTTAACGTTTTCAACTGATGTACATTAGTACAATTCATGCAATGAAAAAGCTTTGGAAGAACCTGTTAAATAGTCTTCATTCTTAATCTGAGTCAACTGGGAAGCAGGTATTTTGACAGCTATTTAACAGCAGAGGCTAAGTCCAAGCCAGCTATGTCATTCTTTCTAGGTACATCATACAAACATTTACTCACGTGAATGATACCTCATTATCATTGTAAGAACATGAAAATATGAGTATAAACTTGAAATATTAAAGTTCTAAAAAAAAATCCTATTTTCTCTCCAAAGATGATAACTAAGTCACAAAATCCTTTACAATCCCAGAGAAACAGTCTTTTGTCATTGCTAGCATAAATTTGTCTCCTTTTAGCACTCCAAATTCTGAAAGTGATAACAGACATCACAGATATGACAGAAAGATGTAATAAAAGAGGAACAAATTATAAACAACACTCAGTAAAGCTAAGCAATAGTAGAATTATAGCAACCAATTCAAACTTGAGTAATAAACCTCGAAAATATCTTTTGTAAGTTATTTTACATTCTTGTTTAACCTTTAGTAAGTTTTAATGACAAATCACATGGAAATACATATTGCATTAAAATGAAGTGGTCAACTTAATTATGAAGCTCTTATTTGTTTAAAATAAAATGAATGCTAAAACATTGCTCTGCTTATATAAAATCATAAACTGGCTTGGGTTGGAAGGAACCTACAAAGTTGTCCAAGCATCCAGGGATCAGGTCAGGAAAGCTAAAACCCAGACAGAATTAAATCTAGACAGGGACACAAAGAGGAACAAGAAGAAATTCTACATGTATATTAGTGACAAATCTGAAATCACAGAACTGCAAGGTTTGGAAGGGATTTCAAGAAATCATTGAGTCAAATCCCCCTGCTAAAGCAGGCACCGTACAATAGTTTGCAAAGGTAGCTGTCCAGATAGGTCTTGAATATCTCCATAGAAAGAGACTCTACAAGCTCTCCAGGCAACCTGCTCTAATGCTCCATTTTCCTTACCATAAAAAAACTCCCACATGTTAGTATGGAACTTCCTATGTTCAAGTTTTAGGCCATTACTCCTCGTCCTATCACTATACACCACCAAGAAATACCTTTTCCCCAGGCTCTTCTCCCATGTACCCAGGCAATGATCACATGATGGAATGCTACCAGATTGGTCAAGCATGATTTCCCTTTTGTGAACCCATGTTGACAACCTCTGATAATCTTCTCTTCTAATTTCTTGCAGATGGCCTCAAGAACAAGTTGTTCCATCACCTTTCCAGGGACGGAGCTGAGGCGGTCTGGCCTACTGTTTCCCGGATCCTCCTTGCACAGGAATGACTTTGGCTATCCTCCTGTCTTGAGTCATGTCTACCATTCATAAAGACCTTTCAAAGATGATGGAGAATGGTAGTAACAGTAGTAAAAGCAATTATATGAAGTCCTGCTGACACTTTCTAGAAGGAACAAATATTGAAACTATTTAAGAACTTTCAAAAAAAAAAAAGTCTGATCTATCTCATTAATATCTGACTTTTAATAATGATAATAAACAAAATATCTATCTCATTTTTAAATGACAGCATATTTCTCAGTGAAAAATAATGCTATTGTCACTCATGCTGATGCAACAAATTTAACTAACTCTGTTTCCTTTACACTCTGCATCCCCAAGTACAATGATATCACGTGCTGATTTAGGGATGAGATATCACCAGAATTTTTTCAAATCAAGTTCTTTTTTTTTCCTTTAACAAGAAGCAGCACTGAAGCATCAATGTTTAGTGAAAGTCTAAAACTACTCATACAAGTAACCACAGATTGCAGCACTGCAAATCTAAACTGTGAGAACTGGCCTGAGGCTGGCAATTGCTGCTACCACAGTTTTAGCTGAATAAGCTATCATTTGACCCTAAGGCACCTGTCCAGCTAAAACATATCAAGGAATGGATGACAACAGCTATTTCAGCAGTATTTGCAGGGACAAGAACACATCAAGAGTCAACAATGAAAGAAATAAAAAAGATTAAACTTTCCATTACAAATAAAAACCAAGAAAATCTCTCTGATCCTTTTTGTAGAAGAAACGTGTGTATTGCCAATGCTTAATGGTAGAGGGAGAAAAATAAACTCCACACATTATGATCAGTCAAGGTAAAAAGGATGCCACTATTATCCTCAGAAACAGTCTTCAGTAAAATAAGTGCATCTCAGTTTTGGTTTGTTTTTGTTTTTGTTTTTTTTTCCCCAAATACTTTTGCCACTGTATTTACAGTTGATTGAAGTAATTCTTATGTTATTACCCCTCTAAAGCATGCAGGATAAACTTCCATGGCAGTCCATATTTATTTAACCTTCAACATAACTGTCCCTGTGCACAAACTTTTGAATGAAACCTGGAAAATCTTCTACACAGACATATGGTTGTAACAGGGTAGGTAAGCAAACTGTGATCTTAGATCTTAGGGACAGTTCTACTTCTTAACTGAAGGAGATGCTAATGCAGACACTAACAGAAGACAGGGTAGATGCACCATAACCTGGACATATGTTAGCAGTGGGTAATTAATACATGGAACATACTGAATTTGGCTTGCTATTTTGTCTGTGCTCCATGAAGCTGATTTAACATAAGGTGAAAATCAACATAACTACTTTTATTCTCAAACCAACTATTTTTAAAACCCTAAATACACTTGTTCAAAGTAGAACACTAGATCAAAGATTGTTTTTTTTTGGTGTGTGTATACCTTTCAAGTAGTATAAACAAGAATAGCCTGTACTCTCTTTCTTTCCCTGCTACCCTGTTTTCAGAGAATAAAAGAAAGCTAATAATCTCCAATTACAAAGCACGTGTCTTGAGTATCTAAATATTATTACTAAATATTACTACTTAATTATTACTAAATATTACTTTATTTGCTACTACCAAACATGGCTTTAACCGTTCACCTAGTTTGTTTGCATGTCTCCTGTAAATTTCTTTTCCCTTTGGGAAAAAAAAAAAAAATCCAACAAACTATAGTCAAATGCACAGTACAATTGAAAATGATAACATTGGTTCTATACATATATAAAGAAAAACATCTCTGATATAATAACTACCTATGACATTTAACATATAGTGCAAACTCATATGAAGAGATGCAATTAATAAATTTATCATACTGTCAAATTAATATTGCTACAGATTATCTACTCAATTTCATTATCAAAAGAGAATTTGCGTGATGTGTAGGCAAACCATCCTCTATGTAAAAGACAGCATGCTGTGTCTGGTCATGTGGCTAGTGAGGCCATTTAGCAAGGAATTGAAAAAAGTAAAAAATAAGTGAAAAATGCAGTGACCAAGTCTGGAAATCTTACTGATGAAAAGTGACTAGATTTCAAAAAGGCTGCAGTTCAGAAACCAGCATTACACACTGGCAGCAGCATATATAAAGAGCTAGGAATTTGGAGTTAGAATGTGTAAAGTGAATTTCAGACATTTCAGACACATCCTTAGGTGTCTTTTGGCTTCTGCTCTTTTTTTGCGTGTTTTGTTTGTTTGTTTGCTTTTGTTTGCTTGTTTTAGTTTCACTTTGTTATTTACAGATTTGCTGCCATTTTTTGTTTTTTTCTAAGCAAGTTATTAGCTAACTCTAGAAGAACATACACCGCTATCAAGCACCATGGAGGTCACTCCCACACATCTGATTACCTCCACACTTGATTCATAGTAGTGTTGCTAGACATTCTAGCACTGTAAGCTACTATGAAAAATCCATTCATTTCTAAGACAGGTGTTTACTACAAACTACTCTTGAAATATGGAAGCTACAAGAAGCTCACTAAATTTTATGGTAACAGTATAGCTTCCAGAATAACACTTTAAATATTGGGAATTAGGAAAAGGTAGGTATTGTACAAAAGAAGTCAGCTACTTAAAATATTGGAAATAACTTTATATGTGCTATTGCTAAGGAAAAGACTATGATCCAAACTCATAAATAAAAGAGACGTTACTTAACCTAGAGACGTCTTTAACCTAGGATCATTGTACAATAAAAAAGAGGAGAAGATCATGCCCTCAAATGTGCAATAGATACACAAGGCAAAGCAGAGATAGGAGACAGGAAAACTTAGGGCCTCTAAGCTAGAAGCAGAACCTGAGAAAGATTAATGTTCCTATTTCCACAGGTGCTTGTCAAAATGATATTCACAAGTGAACAGTGTCTCCCCAGACATCTTGAGAGTATTTCTAAATATCTCTCTAATCCCCACCCTCATGCTGAAAAAACATTAAAATTCCTTGGTGTCCCTTCCAAACCAAGACATTCTATGACTCCATGATTATGAGCGTATACTCTCTTATAATTTTATGAGGGACAAGCACAAGACCACTTGTTACTGAAACAAACAATATACCTTTTCATAAAGAAGTGAAGTTTTCACTGGCTTGTACCTGATGGATAATTACAAATGTGGATTTTGATTATTTTAGGAAGATGACATTGTATACTAAAGCACTGAAGTAGGATTATTATTTTTTTTTAATCACTGACAGTGTTTGAACAAGTAAAAGGTTACAGAAGTATAGATGAGTGCTACCATTACTTTTATTAAAACAAAAAATGGAGACACAAAATATGAATACTTCTTGCAAAAATCTTGCTCTGTCTATGAGAGAGTTTGGTTGGTCAGAAAATTTTAACTTGGCTTTGGACGCTGGATAGACTTAGCTGCTCTAGCCAGTTCAGAGATGCAGGGCACGAACTGAAGTTGGGGTCAGGAGTTGGACATGATGATCCTTGTGGCTCCTTCTAACTCACAATATTCTGTGATTCTATAAAGTAGAAATGTATTCATCTTGTAAGTTTTCTAGTAGAAATTCTAGGTATCTAAAATTCACTTAAATGCTCTTGTATGGGCCTATTTAAGTCTTAAACTATCAGGCTGCTTGGGTATATCTCCTCCCTCAGTACCCAGGTATTTCTGGGAATTATACACCCCCTTGCTTACCAAAAGAAACCCATGACAGAAAGAGGACTTTTATAAATCCTAATCCAGTACACTGAGCATATTATTCTATTTTTCTCAGTTCCCCCCTCCAAGCTAGTTTCTATCCCCATTGTATCTTACTGACAAATCTTTCCTTGAAGGCATTCTTTCCTCATTCCTCAGTTCTTTTCCCAGATATGGCTTCTCTCTCCTCTGTCTTTTTGAACTCTCCATCTTCTTTTTACATAGAGAAAAAGCGCACTGAGATCTCAGCCCTTGATGTTCTCTGAGGAGCTTTCTGAATCTTATTATTCAAAATCTTGAGTCCTATAAAAATCTTCAGTGAAAACAAACAACATTGAAGAGTATGACAAGGAGTATAGAAACTTCCCAGTGATGGCAAATGTGAGATAAAGAAAACATCTTTCCTTCAGACAATGAGTTAAATGGAGTCTGGAAAGTACAACATTTTACTTAAAAATAATGAATAAGGAAAACCAAAGACCTACTTGCAAGTTTTCACACTCAAGAAAATAGATTTTTGCCTTTATAACACACAGCCTTTGTTCCAAGTAGCTTAGAAGCAATGTTGAATTTAAGGTTCATAACATGTTATTGTTTAGATCAGAACTAAAGAATTCAGATCCTAATGTGCTGTAAAAAAGCACCGTAAGTTATGCCATTATGCAAAGCCCATTGCTGACCTTTCTAACACATACTACATTTGCTACTGCACCATGGTGAGACAGGTTCAGTGATCAGAGATTCTAATATCTCTTTGAATCATCAACATTAGAATCTCTGATTCACAAGTATATTCAGAGAAAGGAGGTGTGGGGGAGTTCCTTTAAGAAGAACAAGCAAAAAGAGTGAGCAAAGCACAAAACTAATTAAACTTGGTGCAACAACAACAACAAAAAAGGATTTTTTATGCAATTTATTAAAGAGAAAAAGCTGTGAAATTAACAGCAATCAAAAACTAATTAAAGTTGATGCAACAAGAGCAGCCAAAGAATGCCTGATAACATTTATTGAACCAAAGAAACATGGCTGTCAAGTTAAAAGAAATCAACCAAACTCTGTTTTTGAATAGTAACGCAAAGATAATTATTCTCTGGGTGACACTTACAGAATAAGTTTCAAGTCATTACCTCAAAAGACAAAAGGACTGACATGCTGTGTTAAACTGCCTGTGAAAAAAAGGGTCTTAATACAGAAACTTTGTAAATAATTCCTCAGTCTTGCATATAAACGAAAATGACTCATCAGTCACACAATGCACTATTCTTGTTGTATCAGTTACTTCTATAAACTAGTATTTGACATTTAGGAGAATATCCTGTCTAACAGGCCACTTATAAGCCAGAGACTCTGGGTGTTTTTATCCTAACTCTGAAACTTGTTGCCTCAGTACCTCCGGGCAAGTAATTAACATTTAAGAGTGCATTTGTTTTACAATTATGATGCAAAACTCAATTCCTGATGTCAAGCATCATTTAAGTTGGCCAGTTGCCAGAAATTCTTTTCTTTTAGGTTTTGGGGTAAATAGTGAAGTAAACTGTTCATAGTTGAGCATTCTACCATGGTCTCTGCTTTAGAAAAAATATTTAAATAAAAATAGTTGTTAGCAAGGTGTATAATGACAACACACATTTAAATGTTTTTGGTTTTGTTTTCCAAAAGATCACTTTTAAAGTTTAACGTTTAATGAAAAATCCATGTATTTTGTGAGTAAAAGTAACTATTTCTTAAATAAAACTCTTCACAGCCCTCAGCTCTAACCTCCAATGGGTCAGGCTAAGTAGCAAAGACTCTCATAGCCAAATGAAAATTGAAATATTGAGGAATTAGTTGACAAAGAAGCAAATTTCCCTGTCAGAATTTCTCTAAAGCATTTTGTGGCTCCTGTAGGAACTGGATCAAATCCCAGTCTGCTGAGTTTCATTTACAGCACAACATCTTTATTTTGGAATCACAGTTAAAAAACAGTTTAAAATTTAATTCCTAAAATCATAGAATGGCCTGGGTTGAAAGGGACCACAACGATCATCTAGTTTCAACCCCCCTGCCCAGAGCCACATCCAGCCTGGCCTTGAATGCATCCGGGGATGAAGCAACCATAACCTCCTTGTGCAACTTGTTCCAGTGCATCCATACAATCTCCAACATTACCATCTTACTACTAAATCACCAACATAAAGCTTCTATCCACAAATAAACTTCTATCTTAAAAAAACATGTTATCACAGACAAAAATACCACAGTTTCCAAGAAAACAGATTTATTTTGTTTAATCTCACAATTAGACTCTCTTCAGATGAAAGATAAAGTTTTCTAGAACTCATTTTAATACTTTTAAATTCCACTTCCTGTTCCAGGAAAAGAAAAACCTACTCTCTATAAAAAAAGATCACTGAAGTCCAACATCACATTCCAAAGAGTTGCAACTTGGCATTACTGACAAGCCTAGGGAAGACTGCCATGTTACGCTACTGCACTTCATCGTAAACGTAGGATTTTTTCTAAACATTAAAAAGCTAGTCTGCTTAATGTTGTTGAATTTCTTTCATAGTACATTTTTACTTCCAAATTAGTTTTAGCAATGAGAGAGATCCTCATCACATGCACGACCTTTCAGAACTATTTTTTACAAAAATGCTCATGCCCTTACATGATCAAAATACCCATTTATTAGTCTGATCAGAATTTGCTTACTGCTACCAAATGATATTTTTCCTCTTCATTTTGTCTTCCTTATATCAAATGAAGATTTAAATTCCTCTTTTTTGGAGGGAATAAATGATAACTTGCACTGCACACTTGTTTATATTTACTTCAACAGATAGTCAATAACACTCCAGCTGAGCTCCAGTAAAGAGAATGTTTTCTTTCTTGTATATTATGGGCCTCTGAAGGCTGGTGTAGAACTTCATTGCTCCTAAAATCAGGGGGCCAGACTAACCTTTTACATAAGTATGTTCTATAGAAATGAAAAGTGTTTTATCCGCTTAAACCAAGTCACATCTTGTCCTGTAGTAGACAAAATATGTCTACAAATGTTTTTTTTAAGTTCTAGACATTCATTACTTTTTATGCCAGTCTTTCAGGAAAAAGTTAATCAAACCTGAACTCTCACAAAGTTATACTGTTTGTACCATAGTAATTAATTTATTCGTTTTATAAATACTCTCAGCTTTTTCCTCAGTCCTTTTCTACTGGGTAGTGAAAAAATGTCAACTTCCTCCTGGCATTAAGCTGCACCTGAGCTGACTAGCTGCCTTATTCTCCCATCTCAACTGTTCAGTTGTTCTCTGCCTCTCTGATTAGATAACTGAATTCTACCTGACTACTTTTCTTTTTTTTTGCGGTAGCTATATAAATTTAAGTCCTTTTCCTACTCCAAATACCCCTGAATTTATTTATATTTGAGACTCACACTTCCTGTAAAATAGATAGAAACTGCGAAACAGATTCAAATATCAATGAGGGAGCATTTGGAAGAACAAGAGTTAACCAATGCTGCAATCATATAAGCTACTACTCATTAGGAATATTGGCTAAAACTGATTCAGCTTTCAGATTAAATGCTCAGAAAATTATGGAAAAACCCTGAAAACAACACACTGACAGCCTGCAGCTTGTAGGAACATAATTTGAAATTCTGGAGTTTCCTAGATTGTACTATTGTCAGTATCACATAAATTACAGCAATTCAATTTCTAACAGCCTCTATTCTGGGCCTATTAAATCTTTACAAATAGGTCTCCTTCATGTCATGCACATACAGTAAGATGCAAGGCCCCTTTTATCACACACTTAAGCAGTGGTAATGGGGGGATGGCTGGGTGAAATACTGCTCTCAGGCATGGAGAGTAATTTCCACATTTTAGAGTAAGAAATTAATCCTTATCGCCTCTATTACATTTTGAAGGACGATTCTGATCTGCTGTGCCTTAATCAGTTTGACATTAAAAATATCTGTTTATTGTTGGTAGTTAGAAGAAGGAAATAGGAACTCTCCACAGTATATGAGTGTCTGAATATCTTTCTTGAAAATTGTTATAAAGTGGATAAAATGAGTAAGTACATTTTCATTTCACTGCCATCTGCTCTTTTCTTTTGCTACTGTCTCGTGGCTGAGAATACAAGCATAGATGTAGGCTATTTGACTGTCCTAGAGTAAAGAAGATTCTGTCAAACCCAAAAGAGATAACCTATACTAATAGGAGTGTGATTTGTTCTCCAATAAAATGAGTTTATTACTGACCAGTGTGAAAAGCATTCTTTCAGGAAGCTGCAATACACTGATAGATTGTATAGGGACCCTTTAACTAACTTCATTACAAATTGATAGCATCATTGCCAGCGTATTTTGTTAAACAGAGATGAACTGCCTCTTAAATTCTTCAGCAGTAAGGCTGACATTTTTTGGACAGTAAATCCTCTCATTTTTGAAAAAGAAATGATATTCGCTTTAGAACACATCGATCTGGAGGATGAGTCCAAGCTCATCCAGGCTTAAAAAACTGGGAAATAGCACAAGATGACCTGACTTGCATTAGCTTTTCTGAATTCTTCTGTAGGCTCTCAGAAGAAGTGGCTCAAACAGAATATGAATATGATAGGAAGGAGTTTACGGCTGTCATTAGGAGCCTCAGCATTGTGTGCTGATGTGGCACGGCATCATTTTGTGGCGATGAACTCCAGTTTGACTAGCAGAGACAGAACAGAAAGCATTATGCTTAGAATGAACTCTTCTTACACACCTTTAAGTGGAATACAGCTAGATGTAAAATAACTTGAGTAACGGAGGAGGCAGTTTGCAAATTTAGGTAAAGTATGTTTTTCTTTTTACCACGCTTTCACCTAGGTGAAAGAATGCACCTCCCTATTATGCTCAAAACTGAAACTAATTTTGATTTTGAAAAAATATTATTTAAAAAGAGTGATTTTGCAGAAATCTGCAATATGCTTATTACCTAGTAGTGATTTCCTCAAAGGTTAGGAGAAAAGAGTTCAGCAAAAGAAGACGGCATTGAAACAAAGATATACCTTGTTTCTTCCCCTCCTATTTTAGAACAGAGATGTGACCAACGTCCCAGCTTTTCATGAGCTAAGAAATAGATAGTTAAAGGATTTTTAAGCTGTATCATTTCTTGCTCCTTCGTTGGTGCTCTTTTGTTCTGGAAATAAGGAAAAGAAAAAAAAAAAAAAAAAAAAAAAAGCTACATATGTCCCAGTGAAGAAGCAGCAGCTATCTTTTCTTCTGCTTCTAGGAAATTAATAGCACCAGAAAATGACACAGAAGGAGTCTGAAATGATGTGGCTATAGTACTTTCAGATTTTTTCACAGCACTAAGTAATGTTGTATAGCATCACAGTGCCTTATATCCCTTCACTATCTACAGGCACACATTCATAGATGTGTCCTAGCCCTCAATGAATGTGATGGAGTAGGAAGCTGAGCTCATAGTTCTCAAGCCCACGAATTTGAGCTTCCCTCTGAAAGAGCTAGCTGTTGCTCTGATAGGAAGTGAATGCTTGCCACAGGGTTAGGATTTTGTGTGGCATCATTCTGGTAAGAGCTGTGCTACAAAACGAATTGCTCTGTTCGGATTTTGCTCTGTGGTGTCATGGTTCACGCCCCACTCCTACTTCTCAGGGGACTGAAATTCACAGCTGCAATCAACTACAGATAAACTTAGACACACAAACATGATTCCTGAAGCAGACATTTTCACTACACCACACCACACCAAGCATGGGTATGTGCTCTCCATATAAGGGCATAAAACCAAAATCTATACTAATTTTTGTTTGCAATTTGAAACCAGGCAATACAGACAAAAATGCAAATGATGTTTTGTAAGTAAGGTGGGCAGGTGAGATGATGTCTTCTATACTGATAAAAACATGTTTATTGAAATGTACACCAACTCTCTCTTTTTTTTTTTTTTTTGTTTACTCTAAGAACAAATTTAATTGTGCTGACAGGATGGTTATGGAATGTTTTAATTTTAAAAAATGTTTCCATGTCACATACAAAAAAGCTATGAAAATAAATGCTTTAAAGAAACACTTTTTTTTTCTTTTTTTTTTTTTTTTAAATTATGCTAGGCAACTTATCCCCAAAAATTTCTTTTAAAAAAATAATCAGGTTTGATAGTTGATGCTGGATTTGCAAAAGGAGATTTTCAAAACAGTGATATTTCCTTCTCAGCAAGTCCAGATCTCACTCCATTTAGATTTGGAAGTAGGTTAGCTTTAAAAAAAAAAAAAAGAAGAATTCATTATTAGCACCCATCAGCTTCAATAGATATTTCCAGACCACAAATGCACATTTATATTTGAAAGACAACCAATGGCAAGATGCCTTGATGATTAAGGATACCTGTTACAGAAGGTGGGGCTACAGAAATCTGGTACTTTTCTTCTAATTCTCTTGATCCTCATTGTGTAAGATGGTGCCTTTTCACAAACTTTTACAGGTGTAATTTCAGATGTAATTCCTCCATTGGCTGACAGATCAGGCAAGCATCATTAACCTGAAGCATGAAGCCCTGATATTTATTTAAAATATGATTTGTACAACAGCCAGTAAAGAACAAATTCCCCTGCAAAACACACAGGGAGGATCCTTGACAGAATAAGGAAGTCTCAAATGCTTTGCAAAGGAACTACTACAGAGAGGCTGACAAAGGTAGACTAATAAGAGCACCACAGACTGTGCATAACAGTATGCTGAGAGATTTCAAAGCTTCTATTTGCCTCAGCACTAAGGTGGTTCTTCCAGTTGAAGGCAAGAACAATTTCAGTATGAAACCATACACTGACAAACAGAAAGAAGAGATGTATCCTCCCTCCCAGCCCTACCCTAACAGAAGCTGAAATCAGCTTCTGCAGAAAGATGGCAATATGAAATGCAAAAAACTGACCAGGCAGCATGAAAGCACAGTGCACTGCAAGAAAGAAAATGCTAAGCAATTTTTGAAGTGTTAATAAGGAGAAGCTGAAGCCTTCAATGGGCCTGAAAAAAATACTCATTCACAATCCTGGCTTATCTTCACAGGCAGAAAATTCCATATGTGAGTCAGTTGCTAAGAAAGCTCTGAGTAATGCACATACAAGTCTGACTTTTTAAGTTGACATTTCTACTTTTCCAGGGGATAAGAGCTGTCAGAAGAGTTCCCTAGGTAGACCAGAGGATTGCAGAGAAGTATTATTCTGCAGGAGTCAAAGCAATGTGGCATAAGTACTTTGATGGAATTAGCAGTGGTGAATTAGGAAATAGCCTTATATTCTGTTCCTAGCACTAAAAATTACCACTCCAGTGGCAGAACCAGAACAAAGGAAAGAATCAGAAGGAAACCAGCTGCAGATTTTCGGATAGAACAGAAGAGTACATTTCCTTCTGCTGATGATTTCACATTGCCATTAACTAACATCTGGCGGTGGGGCAGAACAGATAACTACAGACAATATAATTGTAAACATTACTATTAGATTTGTCAAGAGCTCAGTTGTCAGAGTCCTTAAGCCATCTTCATTCCTTGTCTGATTTTATCACAAGATGTGCCTATAATAAACATTTATTATGCAAAACTTAAAAACGATCAGTGATTCTTTATAATAATAACACTTAATCAAATACATCAGAAGAATATGCTGTGCACCTGTATGAAACCAAAATAGGGACTACATAAATTTTTTCTGTACACTTGGAAAAAAAAGTTCTTTAAAGATAGCGTTTGGCATGGGTTAATCACCTCTTTCATTAGAGAAAGAAATACATACTGAGAATATTTTTCTGCCATCTGACTAAGCAATGAGCCAGTACAACTGTAAATCTTCCATAAATTCCCCATGGTTCACCTCTACAGAGGCAATTCTTTACTTTTCAGATCCTATCCATTTTCAGATGATCATTGCACTAACTGTATACAAAAACTTTATATCATGCTGTTAAAAGAAATGGAATGTGACAGTTCTGCGATCCTCCTAAGAAACACTTACAATTAAGAGACTGAATTATTCTTATATATTTTTACTTTTAAATATAATAGCAATAACAATGAAAACATTTATTCTAGTACACACAATGCAGTGGTTCATTTTCTAATGTTCTAATGGCTGATATAATGTATTTATCTGTAATTGAGGTAAACATGATTTTAGAGTACTATTCTATCCCCACGATCTCATACTATGAATATAAATTCCAAGTCATCGGAATATTTCTTCATTTGAATAAAGCAGATTTTAAGTCGTCTGCACTTTTTCATACTATTTCACAGAATCACAGAATCACAGAATCACCCGGGTTGGAAGGGACCTCAAGGATCGTGTAGTTCCAACCCCCCTGCCTAGCAGGGCCACCAAACATACACATTTAGATCAGGTTGCCCAGGACCCCGTCCAACCTGGCTTTGAACACGTCCAAGGACGGGGCATCCACAACCTCCCTGGGCAGCCCGTTCCAGAGCCTAACCGCTCTCCTCGTAAAGAACTTCCCCCTAACATCCAACCTAAATCTTCCCTCCTTCAACTTGGATCCATTTCCCCTAGTCCTGCTATTGTCAGCCCTTTTGAAGAGTTTACTCCCCTCCTGGGTGTAGGTTCCCTTCAGGTACTGATAGAATGAGGTCACCCCGCAGCCTTCTCTTCTCCCGGCTGAACAAGCCCAACTCCCTCAGCCTGTCCTCATAGGGGAGGTGCTCCAGCCCCCTGATCATCTTAGTCGCCCTCCTCTGGACCCTTTCCAAAATCTCCATGTCTTTCTTGTACTGAGGGCTCCGCACCTGGACACAGTACTCCAGATGGGGCCTCACAAGAGCCGAGTAGAGAGGGACAATCACCTCCCTGTCCCTGCTGACCACCCCTCTCCTGATTTCCAAGCATTAGAAGTACTAGTTCTATGTAATACTTACCCATATTACAGAGAGCCTCATGCAAGTTCGATCAAGTTTGACATATTCATTTAACACGGTTCAATTCAGGCAAGTTTTTCCTCTGTGTTAGTAGTAAGCAGAACAACCATGATATTAAAATAGAAATGATGGGATTTGCACCGAGGCAATATAATAATTTCAATCAAGTTGGGAAAAACAGAGATGACAGCCACTTTATTTTCAGGCTGCAAAATAGACCAAAAAGGCCTGAAAGATATCAGAAGGGAGAATATGCCTTCTATGAAATCAAATAAAGAAATACAGAAGTGCTAAGACTGTACCTTGTGATGCTCCTTCTATAAACCAAACTTTTGTTCACTGATGTAAACTGAATCACCACCAGATAATTCTGTATGCAAAGAATGATCTAGTAAGGTGGCATTATATTTTTTCCTATAAATGTTATTTCAGATAACAAGAAATTCTATTTAAGTTGGTTTTTCTTCTATTTAATACACATTTGAGCTGTCAGTGTAGTTACATAGTATTATTCTCTTAGGCTGCCACTGGGTAATAAAGCTAAAGATAGAAATAAAATAATAACAGCCTGTGACAGGTTACATTTAAAATGGTTGATCAGACTGATCAATGGGACATTGCTTTTAAAGCTAAATTCAGGTGCAAAGAAGGAAAAGATAACTGTTGAGCTCCACAGTTTGTTCATATCTCACTGAACTGGAAGACATTTGGGATGTAGCCTCAGTCTTAATGCAGCTGCCACATACAGAAAAATCCTCCTTTTTTTCTCACACTCCATAACATAAACACACATCTGCCTTTCTCTTCCAAAAATAATTCTGTTAGCATCTATACCCTTGTAGAATCTATGTTAGTCTAAACTCATAGCTGGTTTTCATGTTAAATTTCAAAAGCTTTTCTATTTTTTCATGTGATTATTCTGTATTTTTAAACAGCATTCTGAACACTTAGCAATATTTTACAATTAATGTATAGACAAGTATTATCAGTTTCCACAGATTAGTTGTTACAAGTGATTTTTATATTTTTATAACACCTGTTAACATGCCTTGAACTTTCTTGCACCACAGGTTTTCTGTTGTATGCTTTGTTTTCTTCTCCATTTACACAATTGCCTACTGGTTTTGTGTTTCCTCAAGCTCCTTTTATCCAGAGTACAAACCTCTGAAAGTAATCTCATTCTAGTTGATTCAGTTCTCGTTTCTGTTCAATTTAAAGTTATTTTCTCTGGCTCACAGCAGAACATCACACAGTCTCTCTCACTGAGTTATTGAGGATTTTCACCCCATATCAGCAGCTCATCAGCAATTACTTTTCTGCACACACATCCTTAAAGATCTGGGACATGATGATTTGTTACACTTTCTGTGCCGAAACAATCATGAAGGAAGTTCCTTAAACAAGTTTCTACCACGAAGGGAACAGAGAGATGAGCAATTCCTATATTAAGCAGTACTTGATAGATTTTCATTTTCATTCCAGAAACTGACAATAACACTTTTATGTTCATACACAATGAAAGAGTACATTTAGTGCTCCAATTTAAATGTAGTTGGATATATTCAAATCATTGGGTTCACTGAGGTGAGCAGTCTGTAAAACAGATACAGAATATATAGAATCATAGAGTGCTTTGGCTTGGAGGGGATGGTAAAGATCATCATGGCCTTGAATTATCTGCCTTTTTGATAGGCTTCATAACATCTAATGTTTGATGTGGTAAACTTTAGTTTGCTTCCCACTTTCAATGGAAATTCAAATAAGGCTTACTATTTTTAGTGATAGAATGGGTTTTGTGCAAACTTAATCTTCTGCGTTCATTTTCTTTATTTCTACAAAGAACACTTTATCCTAAACAAAATTGGGGTTTTCTTCCTTCTTATCACTTGGTACCTGCTGACAAGGGCATATTTTTATTGTGATTTAACATAATAGTTCTCTATTTTACTTAAGCATCCTATTTTATTTTACTTTAAACACTAAATACTCCAGACTTTTAACATTATGTTTTCCTAGTGTGGCTTAAAGTGAATCTGTAGTAATATCTTCTCCAGATTTAGGTTAAAGAGAAGCAAACCCATGCTACCAGCGACGAAAAGATCCAAGCTGTCTTACTCTTTACTAAGCCTGAAAATACAAATAAGAAAATAACAGAAATAAGGAAAACACACTGCAGAGATATCCACACTCATTTTGTGGCGATTAGGTCTAACTCAGAAAGAATTTATCTACCTTAGTTTATAAATTGTTAAATCCTTCTAATATTGAATAGACTTGCCAGCATGGATCACAGGCAGCTTGGGGACTTGCCCCATCACTTTTAACTGAGTAATCTGGACTGTCCATACCATCTGGCAAGCCAAGAGCCTTCATCATTTCAGAGAACCTGTTATTTCAGTATGCAGTGGATTCAGGCCCACAGGTACAATCATGTTATCAAATCAGCTTCTGGGATGGGTTTGGAGTTCAAGTGAGTCACATATGGCTAATCCAGACTGATAGACAATGTTTCCGCTATTCTTTTATTTTTTTCCTACACAGTAGTCACTGTCTTTCAGTCGTATACTTCAGCAGTTTCCCCTCCCTCCCCCCAGTCACTCGGGTAATTCACTAAAAATATGTTGTTGAATCACTCTTCTAGACTACATTTCTCTTGAACTACTGTTTTTATTCCCTCAGCAGTTGCTGACTGATAGTTAACCTCTACCTTAACCCTTCAAGTTGCAGTTGAAATGGCACTCACTGTACCAACTGCTAATGGTCTACAGTTGCTGTGATAACATTAATTCACTTTTTGTTTCTGTTTCAAAACCTTTGGATTTATTGTTTCCAGTATCAATAGTCAGTGTGTTGTGGAATCAGATTTTATACCTGTTAAGCTACATGCATATTTATAAGACACAAGTCAGTAGCTAAAATATTTTTTTCAGCTGACCTAATTTGCATTGAGGAACCTTGTAGAACCTGAATGGACCTGCCAGCAACAAACAGCTAACACAAGTGCTACCCAGATGTTTGTTCACGGCTGTGCACTTCACACACTGTGCCTTGCAGACACTGTCATGTTTTCAGAGGGTTCTTTTTCATCCTTATAAGAGTTTCATTATTCACATGCAAAGCCAAGAATGCACTTGTGTTTGGATATTTCCATATTTTTATGTGGAACATATCACTTCTTCCTGTTCTATGTTTGCCTCTCCACTCTAATATTTTTAAAATATTTTTCTACTTTTATCCTAAAGCATTGCCTACTTCTTTGTAATCTGATACGCTATTTCTAAGTACTGAAACTTCAACTTTTTCCACTGCTGCTGTTTTCAGTTGAGAAGCACCACTTATATCAGCTCTGCAAATATCAGCTGCTCTTTGCAATGTCAGTTCCCTTTTTTTTTTTTTTTCCCTATCAAGTTAAGTATTCTTGGATCTAGCAATCATTTACACAACAAAACATTCAGGTTCTGGTCTGTTTGGTAGTTCTCTCATTCCTATTGTACTGAAGATGTGATATAACAATCGGTATTCTTGCTTGTCACATAGTTTCTTCTTGAAAAAAAAAAAAAAACACAAAAAAACCAAACAACAATAAAAACCACCAAGAAATCAACTAAAAACACCTTTGCTTTCCCAAAGGAACAATGTTCACTATGATTAAAAACAAAATGCCTTTTACTGCCTACCATCATGTTCTTTATGATGTACAATGTTGAGCTCTACTGCTCCTGGATCTACTGCCTATCACAGAGAACCTATTCTCCCTCTTGTCCTTCTCTGCACTCCAATTGTTCCTCAGTATCATTTCCTCTTACAGTTGTCTGAAAGAAAACAACAGGTTCAAATTTACTGTAATATACCATTAGCGCAGAGAGGTCAGCTATAAGAAATTTATCTTTACATTCTTTATTTTGACTTGCTTCTACATACTCTCTGAAAAATAAAATATATATATATATATATAATATATACATATATATATATATATGCTTTAAGAGATTCTTTTCCATTTAAAACAAAAATAGGCACCAGCCTGAGCATTACAAACATTCCTGACAGGGTAAGCTTACCAGTGTCATCACAACTATCACCTCACTTCAGCATATTCCAGTGCATCGCATCAGCTTCATTCTCCATTTAGCTTGAGTGCTAGCCAACTTAATTTCCGCACATACTCACATTTCAGCACAATATAATGCAAACTCCTACACTTTCTAACTATCTCTACAATATGCTCATTTATGCTCTTAGTATTGCTATGAAAATGAAAAAGTAAATGCTGTAAGTGGGAGTAGTTTCACTAATTTATTACAATGAAATAATATTCTAATGCATTGTAATACATTTTTAAGTGAAATTTTCACACTCATGAAGACAATAACTGTCAAGATATTTTAACAGAACTCCTGTCCCTTTTATCATGCTATCTTTTTTAGGATACATGAACAAAAGCATTTGGGTTTTCAGAAGTGGCTGGTTTTGATACCTCGATTTTTGAGGATCAGGTGAGATATCTCATGTTCTCAGAAGCTCTATAGAGAGTTCTTTTTTTTCCTTCCCCCCCCTACAAATGTAGTAAGCAACTATTATTCAAGATCGTTTAAACGTCTTTCCTAACCATGGTTCAGAGGTAAAGCATACTGGTTTTTACCGGAATGGAGTCAGTTTTCTCCATAGCAATCCATATGATGCGCTGGTTCAGATGTGAGGCCACAGTAATGTTGACAACACACTGGTGTTTTGGCTGTTTTTGAGCAATGTCTATACAGTGCCTTCGCTGTTTCTCATTCTGGTCTCTCCCAGGGAGAAATCTGGAGGTGGCCAGGAGGCTGTGATGGGACACAACCAGGACAGCTGAGCAGAACTGACCCAAGAGATGCTCCACACCCTGCAAAATATAACTGTGGAACTGACAGATCTCCCTAATATAAAACATTAAATTCAGTCACAAATCTTGGAAGAACTATTCTAAAAGATCATCATGGAAAACTCTCTATGAAAACATCTTCCTCCTCTAAACCAGATTTCTATCTGCTACAATTTTGGCTTTGAATGCTAGAAACTTGTCAAATGTTATAAATATTTAAAGCTATTGCTACCAAATTGGGGAAAAAAGAATTAAAAAAAAGAAAGAAAATCCATTCCCTCCGCATCTCTTATATACAATTATTAAGTCATAGTTTGACAACTGTCTAAATAGTTTTCCTGGTTGTTTCTTTGTTTGGTTTTTTTTTTGCCTTTTTGCAGTCTTTTTTTCAGTCTTTATCACAGGTTTGCTAGAAGGTATTACCTCACTGAGTGAGTCTATTAAATTTTAAGTAACCGTGAATCTTTAATTTCTATGTGTACCCTAGAATGGAGTTCAGCTGGGTCATCATCTACAGTCTGATCCCATCTCCACTCTATTATGCAACAGGTAACAGAGCATGTGAAGGTAGAGACAGAAGTTCATTCGTCATTGCTGCCTGATCTCACATTACTTAACTGCTAATGCTCAGTTTTCCGAATAACAGCCTGATCACCTCCCTGTTTGTCTAACTAATCTAAAGCATATATTTCCTACTTTTCTCTCTATTCCTACAAAAACCACTATTTTCTTTGCTTCTTTTTTTTCTCTGAGCTGATTGCTCTCTGCGGATTGTTTGTTTACATGTATACCTACATGTGAAATTCAACTGCTTACAAAAATTGTAAAATGTCATTCTGGAAGTTCAGCATTTCTCTCCCCCTCCCCAATCAGAATTCTCAAATGATTCTTCTTTTCTGTATAGATCAGTATCCGACGCTGACTCATCCCACAGTGGCGTAAATTGGGGTTAAACTTAAATTCAATATCTGGACTCTGGCTTCCACAAAACAAGTCAATGTAAACTAGAAAGAATAGCATGACTACGACATGAGGGAGACAGGATTTTAAACCCAGCAAATGCCACAGAACTTCTATCATTTCTATTATTATTCAGTTTTGATAGCACCATAGTAAGAATTAAAGATCTTTGCAGTCATGACTCCCCCTAAGCTGACATATGTAGTTAAAATTCCATGCCTTGTGCACTGTGAGTTTCTGAGTCTCTCTTGAAATGTCTTGTATTGAGGGAAAAAAAAAAAAAAGAAAAAAAGAAAAAAAAAAAAAAAGCCAGGAGTTGCTTTCTGGAGCCAAAAGGCATGATGCTTTTATCAAACATGTCCTGCCTCTAAATTTACCCAGCAGTTCTAACATGACAGTGCCAGCCCTGAGAGGGCACAATTGCAGGACCTTTCAAGCAGGTGCTATACCCAAATGCATCCCTACAAGTTCATCTGCAGCGTTGTGCCCAACAGTGAAGCTCAGGGGAGATCTGCAAGTACAGTGCCCTCTCGTAACCCTTCTCTAGTACACAAGTGTCTTTGAAAGCTTTCAAGACCATGGGGAGTAATACAAATGCCAAGCACTCTTACACGTAACGTAATCAAAGTTCATCTGAAGAAACATATTCTGCTTCTGAAGGATGAATAATCCTGAAGTTGGAATACACTAATGTTTTAGTAAAACATGAAAGTGCTACTACTTGATGAAAGCACAAGGGAAATGTGCTGATCTTTGATTAGCACCAGGCATATGTCTCATCAAAATGCGGTGTGTCAGTCAGAGGCAAGCTTATCATGATCAAGTGTCAACACAGGTGATTTTACTATGGACAGACTTCCAAATTCACTAAGGTAAAGAACAGGTACACTTTCATTTGTCTGACCAAACAAATTTTTAGGCGTATACAAGTTTCTGTTTCTCTTCCTTCTCTTTAGTCTGATTGCTCATTTTTATACTGGTAAGTTTAAACAACTTTGGCACCAACAGCCATTGTTTAGCTATACATGTCTGCTTTGCAACTCAATAACCTACTCCATATGTATCTATAATCTCTACTGAAAGGGAAGGTGAAAAGAAGACTGTTCCAAAAAGCTAAGGGGAAATTCTTTTAAGTCTTCTCTTTACCATCTATGCCATCTATGTCTCCATGCTACCACCTTTTTGTTACACGTATCTATTTATATTTACATCTTTGCATTTATTGCTCACTCTAAATTCTTATGAAATACCACAAGTGAATCCAAAATAAAAGGACCTATATTCATTTAAAATCAAATCCACCAGTTCTACATTGTTGCTCATTGTTCTTCTTCCAAAGGCAGGTATATAATTATAGCCACTTTGGTGCATGAAATGGTACAGAGATTTCTATGGTAATTGCTCATTTTAATTGAAAATTGTGTAGGGAAAAACACATTTCATGTGAAGCATGACATTTGCATTTCTTTCTAAAGAATCTAAACTTGTTCAGAGTGAGCTGTAAACTCATATTTTCCAGGAAGACAAATCTTTAAAATTCTGTCCAAGGGGTACGGTGGGAAACTGAGAACAGTTGCAGGAATTTGCTGAGCTCATTAAAAAATCACATACTTCAGGTGGTGAGGACCAGGAAATAACCATTGAATCAGTTTCATATGTAGTATATCTTCTGAAAGAAGACTCTACTCATAATTTATTATTATTATTTCAAGATTGCATAGGCTAAGGGAGAAAATGTCTCAAGTTACATATAGTCTCTGACTCTTTCATAAATATTAAATAAGTATTAAATTGCTGAAAAGGTAGGGGAGGAGGTGTTTCTTTCCAACAAAACATCCTCCTAGCCAAACAAAATCTGTGCTTTAAAACATACCTGCATGGCAGTACAAGAGGCAAAAGAATAAGTTAGGATGTAGCTTTTGGCATTAGTGTACTTGGCACTTCCATGTGTAGAACATGTAAAACAGGAAAAGAAAGAATATGACTTCTAACTTTGAAGTCAATGATTGCATCACAGTTCAGAACACAAAATTACACGATGATGACTTCAACAGTATGTGTAATCTGTTTTTAATAAAGTGGAGACTAACAGTAAATCCCTTGTCAAAAGGCACAGGGACTTGGAAGCAAACTTTCCCTCTCTCTAAACAGAGGACTCTGCTGGCATACAGTTAGCTTTATTTTCATCAGAAAATGTTTTGCAAGATAGGGAAAGCAATTTGTACGACAAAGAAGTATGAATGTCCCATCAAAAACAATCTAGCACTGGAGAGCTTTTCACTACAATTTCCTCTATTTTTGGAACCTATTTTGCCATGTCTTGACAGCTGTTAACTTCCTCTTCTACTGCTGTAGTTGGGACTTCCTTTTGAAGTCCTTCCTTTACCTGAACTCCTGCATTGTACTACAAGATTCACAATTGTTAAAGTCCAGAGCAATCAAAATAATTTTAATCTGATTTATTTTATGCTTTCTTGTAAGAAAACAACTTATGCTTTCTCAAAAGAAAATAACTTATTAGAAGGTTGTAAAATTAAAGGCATGTGATTCTGATTTTGTTCAGACTTTAGAAATATCTCTAATGGATATACATGGAGCTCCTCTAATGTTCTTCTTAGGTAACTTAACCCAGCATCCTCAGGCTCCTACTCAAAAGTTTTCATGAATTTTCAGCTTGAGAAACACAGCTATTAAATAGCAGTTCTCTTAGTGCTGAAGGGAGAAGTAAGACCTTTAGTTTTGGTTAACCCTAGGAGACAGGTTTGAAAAGACTCTAGCTGAGGCACTGCTTTCAATAAATTAAATGTAATGACTGGATCTAGCAGAAAGCTGCTTTTTATAGCCAATGTATGCCTGACTGAGACAAGTAGATAAAGCAAAAAAGAACAAGAAAGTTTTTACAGTTGCATTTGCCATCATTTACTGACAAAATCAAGGTTTTAGAGCTGTAAATATTTCTCATAATCTTGTAACAATAAAGCAAGTATCACTATGTAAAGGAAATATCTTTCTTATACGCAAAGAACAGATACAAATGCACGCTCAATAAAAACACCAATGAGAAGTTCAATTCCCATTTTCAGAAATGACAGAAAGTTTTCTTTATGAGACTTGGATGTACTTCTCAGTGCTTTATGTATATCCAAGTTTGGAGAAGTCACATCAAGATTTCAAAGCTTTTCCTATGTATGAAGGACTAAGCAACTGCTATTGAAGGACCTAGACTTGATCATGTTAGACCTTCTCCCGTCTCATAGATGTTCAGCAGACCCTCTACAAACAAATGATTTGAATCCTAGCATATTCCTCAACATGTTGAGACAAGTTCATTATACAGTACAGTCTTTTAGATTTACGCACTTCAGCTCCTCACATTTCCAGTGTGCTACACAGATCGCGACTATGTACTTAATATTACTGCTTGCCATTCAAATTCTGCTGCTTTAATTCATTGTATTAAAAAGTAACACAAACTTCAATTATTCTTTGTATAATTAGAGATCTAGCTAAAGTATATAGAAAATTAAATTTGTATCAAAATGCCTACACAGTTAAAACTAAACTATTTGCATTTCTCTTCCATCTTTCTCCACGTCCTTTAAAATGCCGCTTAGTTATAAAAGATATAGATTTTACAAGTGTTGGTGTGCTCTACCAATAAACAAGTTCTCCCATTTCTTAGTTTTGCAGGCATTGTTAACCAATTCCAAATCACTAACAATTGAAGAAAAAATGAAGTTCTCAATTTAAGTAAAGGTTATAGGATTAGACTTATGGCACTCAAGTTCGCACCTTATAAGCCTTTCACCTTCAAGTCTACATTCAAAGGGTACTTATGATTTCAAACAAATTGCAAATCAAATGATTACACGCTACAGGAAATTAGATAAAAGAGAAAGGAACCACTTCAACACTGTAAAGAGATTCTATTCAGCTATTATATTAATAGCAAAAATCCATATTTTGATTGCAGCTTCTGCAGGTATAAAATGACAGGTTTTAGACTCTGCTTTCATTCAAACACATAGATCCACACAGCATTTTAAGTCCTGCAGTGTGTTGTAAAGTGTTGAAATTATTTAGCAAGGCATTTGGACAGCTTTTCTTTCACTTTAAACAGATAACTAACTGCACTTCTCATGGCATGTTCAAGAATACATAGCACCTTTCAGAACAAACTCAAGGAGAGAATAAAGTATAAAATACTGTTCAACTGTTGGATGTCCATATCACTAAGATTTACACAAAAATTTTAGCATTTTTGAAGCCAAGTGATGCTTCTATTACTTGTAATTTTTGTTTAAATATCTTTATGGTATCCAGTGTTATCTTTAGGTTGACATTCTTTTATGTAAAATAGAATACTTCACATTTTCAGGTAAGGACAAATGTCTTGGAAATATATTGCATTACAGTGATAATATCCTTCTTTTTCTAAGGTATGAACACTTTCTGGTTCTTTTTCTTAAGTTAACTAAGATTAAAATATTGTGCGTGTCATATTTGGAAAAGAGTACACGGAATAAAAATAAATTTTGATAACCTTTTACAGTAAGAATGTGTGTCACAGCAATTGCATACTGCACTAACAACAAAACGAAGCTCCAGTACACCTGAATCAGGTGATTTTATGTATACATAGGTATGTATGCAAATATATACGTGCAGACAAAATAATAAAATCAAGTTAAAGTTAAAATTATTTCCTTGCCAGTCTTATCATTCATAAATACTCTTTAAAGATATTTTGTAACAAAGTTTTCCAAATCAGCTTGCACTAAGAATTTCATATATTATCTTCCCTTAATAACAACATAATATTTTGTACAAAAGGAAGAAATACAATGAAACATGTTTACCCATGAGAAAAACAGATTAAATAACATATTATTTCATAATTACAGCTGAAAGCACATATTCCTAGAATATATTCCTATTCTTTCAACATTACATATTCCTATTCTTACAACATTACATTACAATTGCAATTCTGTCTTAGAAAAAATGCTGCAGAACCATGAGTTCTGGAAATAATTTACCTTTCTTGTCGTCAAAGTACAGTGTCTGTTGAGCTGGATTTGACCACTGGAGGGAGGTGTTATCGTTTTGATCGACCCTGCAGGTCAAATTTGCCGTTCCCCCTTCAACAACTGTGACATTCTGTGTAAGTGGAAACTGCCCTTGGCTACCTGAGGAGGGATGGGAGGGAAGTAGAAGGGAAGAAAAGGAGGAAAAAAAAGATTTCAGTTGTAGAACTGAATTTATTGCAACAACTACACACAGGTGACTGTGTAAACTATATTCATCAAGAAGTATAATACAAAAAACTGGAGAAAAAAATAGATAATATATTCTCTGCAGAAATGAAACAGAAAAATGAATTTAAGAAATACTGATATTATTTTTCTTTTTTTTCCTGTATGTGATATGATTTAGCTTCAAAGAAGTAGCCTGCAATCTTCATTTTCTAAGACACACATACAAATCCAGATATCCATGATATGAATCCACATAGGGCTCACATATTGCAGACGCATACAGATGTCTCAGTAGAGATAATACTGTTAAAATGCTCCTGAAAACACCACTAAAAACATAATGTAAAATCAACATACCTTTTTTAAACAGACAGGGTAGCCTAGATTCCCTGTTTCATTTTATGATTTTTGAAGAACTCTTGGGATGATGTTTTTTCTGTCAAGTTTGGAATATTGTTGGATAAAAACATAGTGTGAATATAATACCAGATACATCCTCTGCTGAGAGAATATAACCTGATCATATATGAAAATGGAAGCAATGATGTAGTAGTTCTCTTTCACATCTGCGAGTCTATCCCAAAGCATTACAAATCACATTAAGTGTTTGCTGAGAAGTCACTGGGAAAATTTCCAAATACCTCTATACAATATAGGAACAGTATCAGCCAAGTTCTTGAATCACAAGCATTTTCAATGGCATAGTTAGACTGAAGTGTTGCTTTGTGTATTGCAAAAATAGCACCCCTTGCCAAACAGTACATTCTGACAAGAATAGCACAAGGGAGCACAGTAAAAATGTGGGACATCTTCTTTTTTCTTTTTCATAGGGATGGGGAAAGAAAAGAAAATTATCAGAGAGGTATGCTTAATCAGTGCAAGGATACAATGAAAAAATAGATAGTCCAATAGACTAAATCAAATACATGCTTCTTTCTTTTATATGGACCTATTAATACAAGACATGCTCATGTTAGCTAAGTATGCTAGAATAAGAAATATTACAAGATCGGCACTCAAGTGGAATGCATCAGAAGTGAAAAATCCCCTTACTGTCATAGAGGAGAGAATATAAACATAAGTATGTTGAAAAAACTATTGTACCTATTGTATAATAGGTACAATAACACATAAAACTATTGTCTAGTATACAGATTTTCAGATCATTTTACAGATTTTTCAGACCATAGTAAGGAATTACTAAATAAGGAATTAACTGAACTTCTACTTGACCAGATGATGTTGCAATAAATAAATAAATAAATAAAAATGCAGCTCTAGTAAGGTTTTGATAACTGTTCATTTTCCTATACAAAATAATTTTGTTGGCCTTATACCTGGTGTGTAAGTACCAACACCATAAAAGCTCAGAGTATTCTGATAATCCAACAACCTTCATAAGTAGTTTCTTTAAAAAAAACAAACAAACAAACTCTTCTACTACTGAAGTGCTTATAATCTAAATAAATAAATAAATAAATAAGATAAGATAAATCATCAGCAGTGCTAAGAAAGGGAATTTGAAGCTCAAGGCCAGCCTTGGCTGCAGCAACCATGAAATGGAGGATTTCAAGATCCTTAGACCAGCGAGGATGACATACAGCAAGCTCACTACCCTAGACTTCAGGAGAGCTGACTTCAGCCTCTTCAGGGATCTGCTTGATAGTGCTAAATGAGATAAAGTCCTTGAGGGAAAAATGGTCCAAGAAGGCTGAGTAATATTCATGGGTCATCTCCTCCAAGCTCAAGAGCAATGCATCCCAACAAAGAGGAAGTCTTTTTTTGTTGCCCTTGATGTCTCTGATCAGATTTTATTCTATCAATCAGGGCTTTAGCTTTTCTAACCTGATCACAGGCTGCTCAGACTATTTCTCTGTATTCCTCCCAGGCTTCTGTAAGTACATCAATGAAAAAAGGAAAGAGTTGGCCCTCTCTGTAAGACCTGGTTAGTTAGGATATGAAGAAAGCTGAGATTTTGAAGGATTTTTTGCCTGTCTTCACCACTAAGTGTCCTAGCCACATCACCCAAGTTGCAGATGGCAAAATCTGGGACTGGGACAATGAAGAACTGTCCACTATAGAAGATCAGGTTCAAGGCCAAGAAACCTGAAGGCGCATATGTTTGTGAGACCTCATGAGATGAATCCAGTCTGTCTCATCTCAGTAGATCCTCCTGGAAACGATGCTAGGAGAATACTGGTGAAAGCCAATATGGTTTCACTAAAGGCAAATTGTTCCTGACAAGTCTGGTGATGTTCTATGATGAGCTTACAACATTGGTGGATAAGGGAAGAGTAATTGACATCATCTACTTGGCCTTGTAGAAAGCATTTCACCCTGTCCCACAAAACATCCTTATCTGTAAACAAGAGAAACATGGACTTGATGGATGGACTACTTGATGGATAGGGAACTAGCTGGATGGTCACACATAAAGCACTGAGCTCAACAGCTCGATGTCCAGGTGGAGACCAGTAACAGGTAGTATTGGAACAGATGCTATTTTACATCTTCATTGATGACATGGATGACTGGATTAAGTGCAACCTCGTCAAATTTCCACACCAAGCTGCTGGAGGGAATGGAAGCCTTTCAGAGGGACCTATACAGAGGTGGGTCTTCATGTACCTCATGAAGTTCAACAAGATCAAGTGTAAGGTCCTGCCCTGGAGTTGGGGCAATCCCAGGCACAAATATAGGCTGGGTAATGAGTGGATTGAGAGCAGCTCTGAGGACTTGGGGGTGCTGGTTGCTGGAAATCTCACCACGAACCATAATCTGCACATGCAGCTCAGAAAGCCATCTATATCCCAAACTGCTCTAAAAGAAGCTTGTCTAGCTGGTCACAGGAATTGACTGTCCACATCTACTATGCTCTCATGAGACCCCACCTACCTACGGTACTGAGATTAGCTCTGGGACCTCCAACATAAGAAGGACATTGGATCTGTTGGATCTGTTGAGAAAAGTCTAGAGCAGGGCCTTGAGGATGATCAGAGGGCTAAGGTACCTCCGATACAAAGTCAGGCTGAGAGAGCTGGGATTATTCAAGCTGGAGAAGAGAAGGCTTTGGGGAGACTTTATAGCAACCTTCCAGTGTCCATAGGAAAGAAAGAGGAACTTTTTACAAGGACATGAATAGAACAGGACATTAGTACATTATTACAACTTGTGGTCATTTCCCTGGGTCCTGTTTGTTGCCTGGGAGAAGAGGCCAAACCCCTCCTCCTCATAACCTCCCTTCAGGTAGTTATAGAGAGCAGTAAGGTCTTCTCTGAGCCTCCTCTTCTCCAGACTGAACAATCCCAGCTCCCTCACACACTCCTCATAAGATTTGTGCTCCAGATCCCTCACCAGTTTTGTTGCCCTTCTCTGGACCGCTCCAGGGTATTTTGTATAAATACCATCTTCCTGTAGACGTCTAAAGTGCAAAATTTACTATTTACTTATGTTCTTGGTAAGAGGGTATTTACTATTAGCAAGACAACAAATACAGTAAATAAAAATATGAAGTATTGCAAATACTATGTCTATATTAAATACTGCGAAAAATAAATGCGAAAATTCTCATGACATCTTCTGTGTCTGACACTTCATTAATCAAATGCTTCTTCTTGAAAACCACACACTGAGAAATGCTTGATGAGTTAAAAAATCATAAACAAGAGTGGGAAAAAAAAAAAAAAAAAAAAAAAAAAACCAGAAGAGATTTGTCATTTTCTTTCATTTCTTCTCTTTCAACTCCACTGTGTCAAGGAATCTCAAGATATTGCATAAATTGCTTATTGCTTAAATTAGAATTTTAAAAATCCAGAAAAAATGCACACAGCCTGTTATTTCTTCCACTAAATTATAAGATCTTACCAAAGAAATAACCTTCTAAAGTATGAGCTGCAGATAAGAGGCTATGGAGGCTAAAATAGGTTTTGCATATAAAAAGCATTAAACAGAGCCTAGTGCCAATGAAATCTGAATCAGTGACTGTGATTTACATTTGACTATCTTCTGTTCGTATTTTTTAATAAAGAACCAATGTAATGATTCAGAACCCTATTCATATGATTTGGGAAATCTTCCTAGGATTATCCCACATTCTTTTTTGATATTATAGTTCCTACAGTGAACATCTCAACGTGTATGCAATCTCTTATTTACTAATTATGGTCATGCCTTATTGATCAGAACTGCACTTAGAATGTAAAATGCTGCTTAGCCACTTAAGTGGAAACTGCAGGTCCCTGGATCTGAAAGAAGTCTGGAAATTTTTTTTTCCTCTTACCCCTGTATTGAGTGCTGATGTTTTAGAAATTAATCAAATAAAATTAACAGAGCATACAAAAGTCAAAGGAAAGAATTCCCCCTATCCCTTATCAATACAGAAAATGCATATAGTTTGATTGGAAGCCTGCAGTGAAATAAGAGATATAAAGAAAATGAGCCAATAATTTTGGAAATTAGCTTAAGAGGAAGAAAGGAAGACTGTATGCAAGATAGAAAAATAGAAAAAGCAAGAGCAAAAGAATGAGTACATATCTTAAACAAGAACAAAACTTCTAGTAAATTACGGAAAACTAAGACAAAAAACATTTAGATTAACTTTTTTGCTTATACCAGCTTCTCACTTGAGTTACTGAAGGACATCTGAGACAAGAGAAAAGGTTTATAAAAGCCCAGAAGCAGATAAATAAATGCTATAGAAAGCATGAGGCCATTTAAAATAGTATTAAATGAGGCTTTTATGCCACTGAGCTCTGGTCCTTGTAGGAGAAGTCTCATTTCTGTTAAGCAGGTAGTATGTGCTCACAAAGCACAGAAGAGAAGCTGCCAGCCCTCAGCATGACCATTTACAGCAATATCCTTTACCATCATTGAAGCATACAAGGTTTTCCCAGCTATCTCTAAGTACCATCATTTAGCAATGGGGGCAGCAGCTTCTGCACCAGCACATTAACTCATGGCTGGAGGCTATCAACTGGAATCAGAATATCATTTCCAATGGGACTTGCTTTGGAAAACATCATCATACCTAGGATATCCTGTTACCATTGCAAAAAACAAACAAACAAAAAAACACTCATATCCTGTAGAACTGAGTATGATAGTTCTGACCCATACAGATAGTCCCATTAAGTCAAGAGTGGTTAGTGGTGAGCTTTCAGGAAGAAGGCAGGCATGACTGAGGGCAGATTATTCAGATTCAACAAACCCGGTATGTTGAAAGAAACACATCTTTCATCATTTCAAGATATGGAAATTACCTCTGTGGTTCTCTAGTATGGAAATTTTATAATATTTAATAATGAATGTTAAACTTCGCCTTAACTTCTTCCTTAAAACTGCAGCAGACATTGAATGAGAAAACATTCTTTAAGAAAAACATTCCACCTTTAAGAAGTCTAGCAATGGAAATCCCAATGGCACCTCTGGTAACTTATTTTAGTGAGTAACAGTCATCACTGTTTAAATGAAAAAAAAAAAAACAAAAAAAACCAACGTATTTCTGGTAGTCTGAATTAGTCTTACTGCAGCACTGAGCATCCATGGGCTCTTGTTACATCTTCTTCCCTGCTCTGAAGAGCCCTCTATTATCAAATTTCTCTTTCTTCTGCCGGTACTTACAGATTATGATCATATCATCCATTAAACTTATCTTTGATAAGCTAAATAAATTGAGCTCCTAAGTCTTGCTGTAGAAATCACATTTTTCTAATCCTTTAATTAGTCTGTGGCCCTTCTCTGTGTCCTTTTCTAATTTTCATCTTTTTTTTTCTGAAGTGTGGATTCCAGACTGGAGACCCCAGTGTAGCGGTCACAGGAGCAACAGATACAATGGTCTTACTTCTTTACCAGCCTTTCACAGTGTTGTTTGTATACCTATGTGAAGCTCTTTGGCCCTGGGTGACTGCCTGTCTACCACAATGCTGGTACTATTCCTCAGATACTGCTCCCCATTCTGCTTCTGCTACCTCCTCTTGTAGCTCCTACATGCATGTCCTTATGCTTCACACCACACTGAAACATGCATCTCTGAGCTAAGTGACCCATGCTCTTCATTATCCCATACATCCACAGTTGCTGTGGCACTGGCAACTTTACTGGCAACAATTTTGTTTCCCAGGGTGTTTCTAAAAACCAACCCTGAAAAACATAGGAATAGTACAGTACCACCTGCTTTTTTCCCTGTGAAGTAAAGCACTGAGACTTCTTACTTATCATCCTGTTTGTTTGTTTGTCTCTTTTTTCAAACAGTTCTTATCTGCTTAATGCTCTTAATGCTTATAAGGTTGGTTCTGAATAAGTTTTGTTTATTAATCAATATGCCGTGGCATTTCAAGTCAAATGCCTTACGGAAGTCAAAACATTTTAAAGATTATGGTTACATTTTTCCAGGCATAACTATAACTTTCAAAATCATTTAAGTATTGAATTAGTCCAATATTAATTGAAAAATATATACAAAAACATGTTGAAAATAAATTCATTCTTAAAGAAGCTTTTTTTTTTTTATAGCAGATCATGATAAAAGTTTCTGTTAAGGCAGAAAATCTAGCTGCAAATGAATGTTCATATTTCCTTTAATGCTGGTGATGACACTGAGACATAATCCCATAAAAATAAGAGAAATCTCAGATTTCAAAACCTGATTTATATTCCTAAATCTACTATTGACCTGACGCAGGACTTCAGTCAATTCATTAAACCTATGCTGCTGCTCACTGTACACAAAAGAAATAGTGATACTTGTTCAATTTGTAAAATATTTCAATTAAAAATGATACTTTTTTTTTTAACGTTTTTACTTTTTCTTTTCTGACTACCATACTGCTGCTAATTGCAATACAGAGAAATCTACTTATATAGGGAACAGGAGTTTTTTGTAGAAATAAACTTCATTATTTTATTTCAATTTAAAGGATAAAAACTTGTAGTAATTCACCGCTTATATTTTTTAAATCACACATAACTTCTCATTTGTGCTTACACACTGTTAATTAGAACTTCTATATTCATCTTTGTTCTACAAATGATTTGAGGGTCTCCCCACCAAAACATAACTCCTCTACAGGGAGAAGTTCCCATTATAGGAACGGCAATTTCAAAAAACAAATGACTACATTTGCAGATTCATTCATTTAATTTAAATAGTAAATATGCCAATTTGGAACACAGTCAAGAAGTAACATCAGAAAGACTATGTGGATTCCCAGGAATTTTAATATGAATTCCAAACCTGAAGTATGAATCCAAGTCTATCTAAATTTCTTTAACTTTTAGGTTGGACTGACCAATGACACAAACATAAATTCTTGCATTATACTTACTTTATCTTGTTGAAAAAACAAAACTGATAATGACAGTAACAAAAACCACAATTCTATTAATAGGAAGCCATATCGAACAGAATTGTTCTTTACTCCAGGATAACTTCAATGTGCTCAACAAATGAAAAGAAAGGAATAAAGAACTTGACATATGACTTAATAATAGTTAATTATAAGGTAAATTTCAATCTTCAGTAGAAAATTTCTAAGCACTTCCCACACTACTCATCAGTGCAGTCAGCACTTCCCAAATATATCACCTTCCAGATTTCATTGTGCTATCTGAAACCAAGAGATTTTGTTTGCCTCTCACCAGATGGTCGCCACAATGAAGCAACTCAGTATCCTTCCCTTCTATTCTTTGAGCACAAGCAGTCAGGATGCTATACTCCACTACAGGAGTCTCAGCATCATATTACAGAACAGAAATTCCATATTTCCAAGTTATGGAAAGGATGTTGGAATTTGGTATTTGTTCTATAGACAAGTACTGAGACTTGCTATACAATTGTCATATGGGATTACATGATGATAAAGGACCCAAGGCTGGCAAAGGCCAGGGTTCTCTTAAAAGCAGGCATCCACAAGTACTGCAGAGTTTTGCTGCCTGTCAGGTTTTAAAAAATGTAGAAAAAAGCATGGAGCTGAGCAGTGCCAGGAATAATGGAATTATCCCTGCTTAGCTGGGAGAAATTTAAGGTGAAAGTGGGTTGTAAACTCAGAATGAAAAGGTAAGATGGGTCAGGGGAGACAGTACGAATGTTAAGTCTTTCCCATACAATTTATTTTGGACTAATCAGAAATCCCTCCTCAAATGCTACATACTAAGTGTTTAAGGAACATTTTATTTTTATAGAGAAAATACAGAAATGTAAAATTATACGTACTCTTCTGAACAAAGCTTTTTAGATAAGTTCAGTGCAATTTAGTTTTTACTTTATCATTAACTAAGTTGAATGAAGTAATGGAATCACTGCAAAAAGAGTGTGTCATTTAGATATCATTGTCATCATGCTGTATTTCTTTTCACATTTTATGAAGCTTTGTTAGTAAAACTGTTGTGCCTAGATGGAGCTATAGTTAAGTATATTCCACTACAGGTTGCTGCATAGAAGACCAGCATTATGTTCTTGTTGAATAGACAGGTTCATATCTCATTAGCCACAAGCTGTTTCTAGTCAAGAAAGGCTTTTTTACCCCCAAATCATGGCTCAATTGCTTTTACAGATTTTTAAAACTGATTTTATCTCAGTATGTGACAAGACCACGGGTGGCAAAATAATAAACAAGTTTGGAAATATTTGCCTTGTGAGTTCATCTCATGTTTATCTGTTTATATTTTGGGGTGGGTTTTTTGTACTTTTTTTGCAATTAAAATGAAAGCTATTTAATGAGTTTAACACTTCAGTTTGATGGTTAGGTTATATCTCTAATCCATTTACCAGACTAATTATAAATGTCATTTGGTGGCTATAAACACCAAGAAAACAGATTTTTCCCTTTATTTTTGCGTATGCAGAGGTCTGTTTTTGCAGGAAACAATTATAAATTAAGAGCTTCGCAGTATCAGTACAGCATGCTTTGCCTACTCATTTCACTATTTTTTCAGACAGCCATAAAAAGAAACGTGTGCAGAATGAGAGGAGGGAGCAAACAAGAGGTGACAACAGTGAGTTAGTAACCTTCTGGCACACTGACTCTACCTCCTCCTACAAGCCTGGCTGCCCAACATCCCAATGAGGCAAAGGAAGTCTATCAGCATATGTGACGGGAAGAACAAAGCTTACAGTTTTGTTTATTCTTGCTCAGAAAACAGAGGTGAAATAAGAAAAACATGAATCTCTTTCCTGATACCATTTTCCCAAGCATAATTTGCTACACAAACTTTGACTAGGTCAAATATCCTTTAGTAATTTTCTGTCTTAATAGCAATAACTTAGTCCTATATCTGGATTGCATGCGTATTTTTGAGTTCATCTCCAGAAAGAATGTCCTGAAAGAAACAAACAGAGAGAGGGGAGGAAAAAAAATAAAAAAAGAGTGGTAACTATTACATGCTCCAGTAACAAAATTGCTTGCAGAGAAAATTAGGGCTAATGAGAGCACTGCAGAAACTTACTACAGAATGAGAGGTTTAGGAGAAAGGGAGAAGAAACAACTCAGAAAATAACTGTTCCTTCAAAACTTTGTGTTTGAGGTCATCATGTTTTTTCAGATTTTTAAGCAATTACTAAAACAATCCAAAAGACAAGAGCACACCGGGATAACCACTGATTTCAGGCTATAGAATTTACATTACATAGCAGAAATACAAAAGGAGTAACCCTTTGTTACTTCCCTCACTCCTCAAATTTCAGGCATATGTTTCTCCAATGGCAGCTAACTCAGAATATAATTGATTTGGTTTATACTACAATGAAATAGTTTGTAGATTAAAAAAATAATAATAATTAGAAAATTACATATTTAAGTACTATTACTCCATAAACAGGAAAATGTGTGTGTGTGTGAAAGAGAGAAGGAAATAGAAAGCCTGCACTTTAGTGCTTTTTCCTAGGAGCCGTGCAGAAATGTATATTATTTTTAACTCTCTTCATGACTATTGCCATGGTATTATTTGCTTATGGAGAAGAATATTTATTGATTTGTTATTTTTTGAAAAGGGGAAAAGGCATTTCCCTCCAGCACTCTAAATTACTGGTGGGAGTTTCAAGCCTAAAAATAATTAAAGTGAACTTCATCTTCCCACGGATGTGATAGCACAATGCTGAACTTTATGCTTCTCATAAGTGCAAATATGGCTTAGAGCTTAGTGCTGCTTTTTGCTTTGAAGTGCTATGCATAACTTTTTGTGTTTCTACAAACTGTAAAGCTCTTTTTTCTCTAAAGGCAGGTAGGTATCTAACCCCAGCAGAAAGAATGAGGAAAAGACACTTTATTTCTTTGAGGATCTGGGCCACGGTGTCTCCACATTTCAGTTCTGAATGTGTAAAATGAGAATAACAGCATTTTCTTACTTCCCAACACCGTTTCATGAAGAAAATGCACCAAAAAATTATTCACAATCCAGATTGTAGGGTAATAGAAGAAAAACAGGTAGATGTAATGGTGACAAATACACCTATCATTCAACCCTACCAAATCTATCATTTGCTATTAAGAACACAGTATGTGCTTTCTTCTCCTCCCCCCAAGTCTAAGCAATTCATCACAGTTATCAGTACTTTTTTTACAGTTAACAAAAAAGTACAGAATCACAGAATCACAGAATCACAGAATCACAGAATCACCCGGGTTGGAAGGGACCTCAAGGATCATGTAGTTCCAACCCCCCTGCCTAGCAGGGCCACCAAACATACACATTTAGATCAGGTTGCCCAGGACCCCGTCCAACCTGGCCTTGAACACGTCCAGGGACGGGGCATCCACAACCTCCCTGGGCAGCCCGTTCCAGGGCCTAACCACTCTCCTCGTAAAGAACTTCCCCCTAACATCCAACCTAAATCTTCCCTCCTTCAACTTGGATCCATTTCCCCTAGTCCTGCTATTGTCAGCCCTTTTGAAGAGTTTACTCCCCTCCTGGGTGTAGGTTCCCTTCAGGTATTGATAGGCTGCAATGAGGTCGCCCCGCAGCCTTCTCTTCTCCAGGCTGAACAAGCCCAACTCCCTCAGCCTGTCCTCATAGGGGAGGTGCTCTAGCCCCCTGATCATCTTAGTCGCCCTCCTCTGGACCCTTTCCAAAATCTCCATGTCTTTCTTGTACTGAGGGCTCCACACCTGGACACAGTACTCCAGATGGGGCCTCACAAGAGCCGAGTAGAGAGGGACAATCACTTCCCTGTCCCTGCTTCCTACAGAAGATCACTTCTCATTAAAGTCTGCCCAGAACATCTGTTGGTCTAGGTCAGTGTCAAATATTGTCAACTTCATACCATCTACACACTTGGTCATTTATGCTACTCAAAATACCCTTTCATGAATACATTTTAGTACTTACAGACAGGCTGAGCACAAAGGTACAACTTATATTGACAGAACTGAAGTCATGACTTAGAGGCCTCATCTGGAGTACTGTGTCCAGTTCTGGGCTTCCCAGTACAAAAAAGACAGGGATCTCTTGGAAAGAGTCCAACAGAGGGCCACAAAGATGTTGAAGGGCCTGGAGCATCTCCCCTATGAAGAAAGGCTAAGTGAACTGGGTCTGTTCAGCCTTGAGAAAAGAAGACTGAGAGGGGACCTGATCCAGGTCTATAAATATCTAAGGTGTGGGGGGAGGCCAGACTGTTTTCAGCAGTGTGTGGAGACAGGACAAGGGGAAACGGCCAGAAACTGGAGTATAGGAAGTTCTGCACAAATGTGTGCAAGAACTTCTTTACGGTGAGGGTGATGGAGCACTGGAACAGGCTGTCCAGGGAGGTTGTGGAGTCTCCTTCTCTGGAGATGTTCAAGACCCGCCTGACACCTACTTGTGCGACCTGGTGTAGGGAACCTGCTTTGGCAGGGGGGTTGGACTCCATGATCTCTGGAAGTCCCTTCCAACCCCTACGATTCTGTGATTCTGTGTTTTCAGAAACAACAGAATTCATAAGGGGCTTTAAGGACAAAATTAAATCCATAGTTTTTAATATAAAGAATGCCAACAGGGTAAGATCATAACTATGCCATTTCTACAATGAGCAGTGAAACTAACGTATATTAGAAATTTAATGTAAAGTGTATTTTCAATGGGAATATATATGAAATTCAAGCAATGATAGCCCAACTTAAAAAGTGGCTTTTGCAGAGAATGGAGGAAACCTTCTATCTCATCCATTTTAGTCTTTCCTCCTGAAAAACATCATATAGGTAAAACAGTGGTCAAGCAGCCTGTGCAACTCATCTTTGCAGTGCCACTGCTTCGTATTTCAGTTCAGCATCAAAAGTGGTCAATACAAGCATTTCTCAAGAGTGCTGGCTCTTGAGAGCTCATTATTTGGGGTTAAAAATCAATTATGTTACTGGAACATAGCATCTCGAGACAGCCCCCTGCCTAAGCACTGCTTTCTATCTTCTGATGAACTGCTTATATACAACAAACAGTTGAAAGTATGAAGTACTCCAGCTTTGAATACACTTACATCTTGAAAAGCCTCCATAGAAGAAAACGTGGGCAAAAGTACTAAGTGGCAATTTAAAGCAAAAGGTCCCATTCAGGTATGTGTATATTTTTTATTACATGAAGTGGTAAGGATTTTTATACTAGTTTATTATTTTAAAATGCTTCTGTCGCAATATGTTTCAAGGACAAGCTCTCGAGAAACAATATATCCCATTTTAGAATGAGTGGTTACATTTTATCTGGCCAACAATTATGCATATGTAATGATATCATGAATAGATTTGCATAAACTGAGAATGCTCATGTATGTATTTTCATGAAAAACAATATTTAGGTAACATTGGTCTTTAGGATATTACCTTACCAGAATGATGGAGTACTTTATTTTGCACTATGTGAGTGACCTGATTAATAGCCAAATGGCAGAATTTCAGCCTCCATTTCAGGCACACCATAGTCTCATGCAATGATACAGAACCTTTCACAGTCTCCCCATGCTGGAGGCACTGACAGTGGTCAGCTGGCAGTAGAGGTGGCATGAGTTCTGAGCAAAAGGTCTCCAAGTAGGTTATTTTAGAGAAAAGCTGCATATAGGAGGAAAATGAATCTGAATAGTTACCACAAAGGAGTTACAAAAGAAAGAACTTAATGTTGTCAATTTTTCTAAAGCTGTTTTAACAGTACTGGGGACACCCAAATCCAGCACCCCATCAGCGAGCCAGCAATTCTGAAGTGCATGCAGCAAAAAGATTTCTGACACCAACCTTATTCTGACACGCAATGGAACAATAGGACAACTGAGTTTAAATGTCATGGGAACGCATATATGCATGCATATTGTCAGTCAAAAAGTAAAGCACACAGCTACACATACTATCTGACTTTACACTGGGAGTTCTTCATACATCACATCAAATAACAATCATGCGGATGTTTAGCAATGATAAAATTCTGCAATTTTAAAATACTCTGCCTGTGTGATTTGAACAAAATGTGTTAATAGATAATCCATTAGCAAGTACTTATAGCAGTCCTAAAAGTAACTGTAATGAAATGCAATCTAAAGTGCACCACATTCACACATTCTTCCGTGCTCTCTCCATGCAATAACTCATTGCAAGCAACAGGTGTCTGGCACTGTGATGGAATGACACAGCAACTGACCCTCTTGAAGTCCACTGAAATTCCAAAAGTGCAAAACAAACAGAAAACAAATCAAAATGAACACAACTGTGTTAATGCACTCCAACCTGGCACAGCAAGGTTCCAGTTCTGGGAGATGGACGCAAGGCCCGAATGAACATTTTGTGTGACAACTTTCCTTTCTAGTTCTCCACATTCAAAATACCAGAAAATGCAGATAAGCACCGAAAGACTTTTATGGTTACCCGAATATATTGCAAATCTCATCTGTTCTTTAAAATGTGCAATTAACACAAGTTCTTTTTATTTAAAAATAATAATAATAATAAAAAGAAACCAAGAATTGTTTACAATGAGATATGTGGGTGTAAGATATTACTCTGTAAGATATTATTCTGTCAACGTCTGTGTCTCAAAGTTTGCTGGGGACACCTATGGACTTGTTCAAGTCCAGACAAGTCCCGAGCAAGGACGGTGAAAACCTTTGTCTTAAGGAGACAGATGGACAAGTCCAGGCAAGCCCTAGGCAAAGGTTGTGAAATCCTTTGTCTGGGGGAACGCAGATGGGCAAGGCCGGGGCAACTAGAGCGAGATGAACTGCAGCTAAATAGCTGTGAAGTGCTCCTTTGTGTGGACCTATCTCAGGATGATGGGCCATCTTAGAGGGTACTCAATGACTCTTGCTCGAAGCCCATCCTTGTCACGTAGGCAGGAGAACAAGGAGGATAAAAGAGGAACTGAAAACCACGAGAAGGAATTCAAGGAGAGAGAGAAATTCAGGGAGAGAGAGGAATTCCGGAAGATAGAGGGATTCCTGAAGATTGAGGTGATTCCTGCATAGTGTTGAACTCTCCTGAGCCTGCTGCCGGACTGCTGTTGCTGCTTCAAGAATTGGCTCCTCGACTTCCTCGTCTACCTGCCTGCTGCCCAAGTCCGGCCATGCTGCTGCTCCCCGTCTTCTGCTGCGTTCTGCCCGTGACCTTCAAACACCGTGCAACGGGACCGCTGCTGGATCCTGCTGGTGACTATCCCCGCTTTACGCAACTCCTGCTTCTTTTCCATCTTTTCTATCGCCCTCCTTCCCTTCCCCGTCTCCCTGATTAGGTCTTAGTAATAAACTGGATGCAACAACATATGAACCGTTGTTTCTTAATCTCACACCGGGTATACAGATATTAAAGAACCTCATCTCCCTCCTATAAATTGGAGCGAGACAGTGGGTCTGAAAATACATTTTCATATTCTAACAATAAACCTCTCCATATCTAGAAATCGAAAAACTACTATAAGGCAATGCACGAAGTTTACAACAATATACCAACCATTCCTCTTTTAGGAATGTGACATCCAGAAGCAGCTTCACAGGTGATGAAAAATATCAAACTATCAACCACATTTCTCCAAAATCATAAATGAGGGTATTGGATCTTTCTCAGAGAAAAAAATTGCCAGAAAGATTAAAAAGATGTGCAACTTCAAGAATGCCCAGAAAATTAATTATAGCCCCAGAAAAGCCCTTTATCTTGCTGGAATGCTGTCTGAAAGGTTGATCATCAGACCAACAGATTTCTGTCTCTCTCCTTGCAACAAAAATACTTGAAAGGCCAGCAATCTAAGAAGTGAGAAAACTACAGTCATTCAGGGATGCTCACAAGAAGACAAAATCACTCACTTAATCCTAGACTGAACTCCCCTTCTTTTTTTCCTTTTTTTCCTTTTTTTTTTTTTTTTTTTTTGCTTTTTTTCTCTTTCCATGCACTCCTTCAGTTTCATTTGTTTTTACCGGAAGGAGATGCAGCTTCATTGCAGCAGCATTTTGTATATGCTATTCTTTCAGATCATACTAGTATGGATACATGGAAAACTACAAATACCTATCTACAGAGCACATGGTAAAAGCAGCTAATGCATTTAAGCTGTAAATGAATCCACAGGTGTGCTCTTCAAACCAATGTTTCCATCTTTTCCATGAATTAAAAATTTTATGTGAGCTATTAAGTATTAATAACTGCAATGCTGGTCAAACTGTCCACTGGACATTATCAGCCATTACTGGATTTTACATGCTGAGCTCATGTTACTTAAGCTTCCTTACACCTGAGCAGTGCTCAGTTCTGTCTTAGTGTCCATCCACAGGCAGCATGTATTACCCTTTCATTCAAGTCAGAAATTCAGCTGATCTGCTTGCAGAACCTGTGCTGACAGATACTTCAGCGGAGTAATCACAGCTTCTTGCCCTTCCTATTAAAACCTTGGCTGAAATACTCTGGGCACATATTAAAGTTTCTACCTTAATATTAGTGAAGATATTTTTGTTGAAAAAAGTAATGCCTAGCAAAGACTGAAGCTACCAAGAATTCAGAAGTAATTTAGAACATTGTTTTGGCTAAAGGAAAAGTAAATTTAGATTAAAAATAGTAAAAATATTTATTTTTCCCAAAGCATCAAAAGCAAACTTTTGGTTGACAAAAGATAAAATAACTTAAGGAAAAAAAATCATTTCAGTGAAAGAGAATTACACAACAAAGAAAGAATGGCATAGAATCTGATTATTTTCTCCATTTTGTCACAACCATTTCTTTGCTTCCATTTCTGAGACATTTCAAACTGATTGAAAAAAAAAAAAATGCTCTCCAATTACTAACTCATCAAAACAAAACAAAACAAGACAAAACAAAACAAAACGGATCTCTCCAGTAGTTGTTCTTCTCTCTATCCTTGAAATAGATAATGGAGTCCCATGTTCAAGTGCACCATCTGGCAGGACATAATTTTTGTCCAGCTATCTGCCAGCTTTTCAACCCGACTTTCCACCTGAGCAGAACATAATCAAGGTTTAAAATCATGCAGCTTCTAGCTTTGTCTCACTGAAATTTCATCTAAGGGAGCTAAAAAGCAACAGAAGATGCAGCTGTACAAGTCAGCTCCAAGCAGTTCTGTACCTCACACAAATTCTAACCTCAAAGAGTATTCAGGAAACTGATGTGGATTCCCAAAAACCATAACAAAACCGAACTGCTTTGCCTTATTTATGCATACCGTTGCAAGAACTCACTTAGCACTTTAAACCTCCTGCTTTGAAACAGCAGCTGAAATGTTTCACTGTAAATGCAGTCAGGAGAATGTGAAAATGAAGAGTTCTAGGTTTGTCTTATTACATGCATACATAAAAGCTTTTATTGTTAAAATATAATATTCCTGTTCGCAAATAAGTATGCAAAGAAACAGGAGGTGGTAACAAAGAAGAACAGTGATACAGACATTGATAAAAAAATTTTTCATGTGGATTTGCCTTCTTTGTACTTCAGACTGTATATTTGAATTATAATAGAACAGAATACTTAAACATTGATCTTACTGCCTCTTCTTTTGGAAACCAATCTGAACAAAAGTCACCTATCACTGCATTTGTTCATTAAATAAATCTTTGCTATACGCACTGAACTTCGCAAATCTGTTCAGCTTCCTTCAGATTATATGTAATCCTCAAATACAAAAAAAAGAAAAAGCAAAGGCAGAAAAAACTGATTTTGATCAGAGATGCTAAATGCAATGTTTTAATTAGCTGTTTTGATAACCCGATTACAGGATTCTTTTTCCTTGAAATACTCTGTATTTGTAAATATTAAAGTATTCTAGAAGTAAACGGTGATCAATACCAAGAATTCAGATACTTAAGTTCTACCAATTTAATATGGCCAAATTTAACTTCCAAATTAAATTCCCTTAACAACAAGCCTATATACTGCATAATTTATTAGGAAAAAGAGGGAGGATAAGAGGCAGTACCGTCTTAAAGGTGGGAAATACAGTACCTTCACGTGATTTTGACATTAACAACTTTCTGTTGATGACTACATAGAAGCATCCCAGCCAAGTTGGAACTTTCAGTGGAAAAACAGTTCCAATTTTCACAGGAAAAAAAAAAAAAAAAAAAGACTGGATAATCAGTATTGCCTGAATAATCAGAATAATCAGAAGTTTTCCTATTATAATCATTTGTGTATTTATGGAGTTTTTCTCACCAGGTGTTTTTACCCACCATGTCAATATTTACGTCTCTGCTCTTTCACTCTCTTTGTAGCAGGGACTAGACCTCTGACATACAGCTCAGACAATGAAACAACAGTTTCAAAACTTAGTATATACTTTTTTTTTTTCGTTTCTCAGTTCAGACATTAAGTTAACACCAGAAATTCCCTCCTGAGAGTTACTTTTGAGTTTGTGTACCACAAAAAACAAAAACAAAACAACAAAACAAAACAAAAAAAGACCTACAAAATTAATTATGACACACTTCATCTGAAGGTACTAGAACGCTGGCTAGATGACTAGAGTTACAGAGATGAAAGGCAAATTGCATGAGGAGAGGATGTATATTTTCCTTTGTCCTTCATCATTGCTATTTCAATATTTAGCCTTTTTCTCTCTTGTGTATTCTCATGGTGAATGGCTGATTCCCTTCCAACACCATGATTTGTATTTCATAAAGATGGAATTAGGCTTCTTGCAGCGCAAGATTTTGAGTGAAGAGAAACTTTTCTCAAGTGACTGATTTTCCTTAAATTTCATCTGGGAACCATGTGATTTCCTTCTATTAGGAGACGTTAGAAGATTAGGATTACATCTTGTTACTCTTTCAAGTATCTGCTCCATAATGAGTCTCGTATGCTGATCAGTTGTAGATATGACTCCAATTTTGTGCAATTTAGGTATCATTTTATATAAAACTACGCAAGACTTTGGTGCACTTTGAAATAAATCACTTACTATTCTGACTTTTTCTTTTCTTCCCTATGGTCTACGAAATATCTATTGATATGGCAGCACTGATCTGCAACAAATCTCCCTGCTGGTTTGGGCCAGCAAGCTGCTCATGAATCTAGCAGATGTTTCAGTTGTCTAGGCCAATGGAAACCTTATGGACCCTTTTTTCTTCATCTCCTCCCAAGAGCAAATATTAGTATGGCAGATAGCTGGACGTGTGCCATGTAGTAAAAAAAAGACAGGAAAAAGCTGCACTAGCTTTGCTATGCAGTGTGCTGTATACTGATAGTAATATTTTTCTGGTTACCTCTAAGAGGTTTATTTACAAATGCCACACTCCTCATATACAGTCAAACAATAATTTGTTTTCTTGTTTATTTGTTATTGTTTATTTTTAAAGATACCCCTTGACTTCCAGAAAAAACACATTCAAATATTATGCACTTGTTTTTGCCAATACAAATTTACAAGTGGCTCAATGGCAGGGCAATCTGCATTCAGCACTGTACCCCCTGTAGACTGCAAAGAATATCTCAAGAAATACTAAGGCAATTTAGGCACAAAAAGAATGCCAATTTTTCATTAAGTTTCATTAAGTGGAAATGACGTGTGAATTCTCCAGCTGCCTTCAAAAATAGCTACACAAAACATCTTATTTATTTTTTTATCACTTGACCTCCTTTTCACTCTAGATGCAAGGAATAATGTTTTTGTCTCTGAAGTGTGTATTCTAGGATCTATTTCTTAATCTGTTGTGACCTTTGGATCCTTTTCATTTTCAAGAATTCAACATAGGATCTGTGATTTCCAGTGGTCTTTGAATAAAAAGCCTCAACCTCGTTGCAGCCTTTAAGTATTTAAAAGGGGATTATAAGAAGGAGGAGAATCAACTTTTTCCAAGGATAGACAGTGGAAGGGCAAAGGGGAATAGTTTTAAGCTCAAAGAGAGAAGATTTAGATTGGATGTTGGGGAAATTCTTTACAGAGAGAGAAATGATTTGCTGCCCAGAGAGGTTGTGGATGCTCTGTCCCTGGAGGTGTTTAAAACCACGTTGGATGGGGCCCTGGGCAGCCTAGTCTAGTATTATATGTGGAGGTTGGTGGCCCTGCCTGTAGCAGTGGGGTTGGAACTTGATGATTCTTGGGGTCCCTTCCAACCCAAGCCATTCTATGATTCTATGATTCCTGCATTTTACATAATAGTTTTAAACAATGATTTTTGTTGGCATTAGATCACATTTTTTTTTCTCATGACCAAAGAGAAAGAGTGCCAATGTACACATATTTAAAAAGGAAGCAAGAAAAGTGGCTGTCGAGTGAACACAAGCCAGGATAAAAGTGCAGTTCAGCTGGAGGTTTGCTTGCTGAATGACAAACATCTCTGGAGTAAATTTTAATCTAGATAGTATGGGTGTTAGTACCTAAGATGACATGTCCACACAGTTATTACATGAACTAGAGCCATATATACACATCTAAATATATATACATTCATTTAAATGAAAACAAGACTCAAAGTTGATTATGCAATACTGCAGTGAGAGTCTGGAAGGAGAAAAATGATTTAGCAAGTGAAAATAAGGAATCCTCCCTTTGAGTGTGAAAGCAGCAGCAATAGTCATAAAAGGATCATATGGGGCAACCACAGGTGTGCTATTTCCTTAATCACCTGAGAGGATGAAACAATTGAAAAACTAACAGAAATGCCGCTACGTAATTAGGAAAAGCAAAGAAAAGCAGAATTCTTAAATTCTATCTATTATTGCAGAACTGTCAGTTTAGCAGCCTGGAAATTTGTGAGCTGCACAATTGAATGCAACATTTATGTGACTCTTCTTGCAGTTGATTCTACTGAATGTTTGTTAACTACATTAGTATTGAGTGTTTATGGGTTTTAGCTGTAAGAAAAAAAGGAAAACAGAACAAGTATGAATTGAAATGCCTTAAAATATACTACAATTTCATTTTTGAAGATTATGTATGTATGGACTTGCCCATACTCCAGAGAAAGGGGAAAAAAGAGAAAATCTTCATTTTAGTGCATGAGTTCATTGCATGCAAGACGAAAATCATAAAATTGAAGAAATTATCTTATCAGCTTCAGCCTAGATTTTTTTTTTTTTTAAAGCTCATCAGTTGCCACAACAAGCCTAAACAGACACATACTCTTATTAGAGAAATACAAATGTCAAAGACCATATTTGCATATTTGCAGAGCAGGAGAGGGGAGGAGGAAACAACAAAAAACATCTGCTGCACAGATTGAAACAACCTGACTTTTTTTCTGGATAGTAGAGTGCTTCTCAGAGTTGAAGAAATGAATAAGCAATACATAATATATGTATGTAAATGTGTTTGTTTCAAGGTGGAGTAATACATGGTAAGCACTATATTTAAAATAAGTTTTTAAAACACATCCAATTGACTCTTGGGATTAGGTCTCCAGTAAGAGAGACCTATAGAGAATCATGTCTTCTATATCAGAGTAAGTCAATTTTTTCTAGCTGGTCTTTGGTTTTGTTGTTTTTGGTTCATTTTTTAACCTAAAACAGCAAAGAAACAAAACATGCATATTTCTAGATCTTGTTGCCTGTTTATATCCAACTCTTCCTCCTTCTTTTTGCTAAAAGCATCTCTTTCTTGGCTTTCAACCATGTGGCACCTAGAATGTCAGCCTGAAAGACTCTGCATGAGAGGAATCTCAGAGGGAAACTCTTCTTTACAGAGTTTCTTTGTACTAGATATCAAGACTACTGTATTCTCAGAACCATGCATGCATTTGTTCATACTGCCAAAGCAAATAAGCAAGCACACAGTACACTACATGTTTTATTAACATAATTACTGCACATTTTATACCTACATATCTAAGTGTGTGCTGCACAGACAGGCCCCTTGACTGCAGCCATTATGGAGTAGCTGGTTTTGATCCTAAGCATTTAGGCTAGGCACGTAAAGACTTGGAAGTTGTTTCATCTGGGAAGGGAAGCTGATGACAGAGTGGGGATTTTCTGTGATGAAAACCTACCAATCTGAAAAGAGAGGACAAAGTTCTATTTCCCAGGGCACAGAACACATGAAACAACAGAAAAGGTGACTTTGCCAAGATTCAAAACTTTTCTCGGTCAATACTCTGTCTCAAAGCCTCTGTCACACTTAGATTTTTTTTCAGCCTATGCAAAATTGCTTGCTCAGTGCATTCCCTTCAGAACAGACTGCTGGCAGTAGCTAATTGCTACTCTACCAAGCTCTACAAAAACTCATTTATGCTGTTTCTCCATTTCTGACTAAGAGAAGGCATAACCACCTCCACACTATACTGTCATTTGCAGTATATTTTTCAGCTTTACTGATATTCCTGATCTTTCACAGAATGACATACAAAATCATATCAACTAAATGTCATGAGTAAACTGAATTCCATCACCACTGTATACCATGTCTTTCCTCCGGGCCAGGTAGCTGTCAGGTAGAGACCACCATCCTGTTAGACATTGATCTACAGCTTTTTCTAAACTGTCTCAAGTTCAACAGTTATGTATCCGCATTTCAAGAAAATATAGCAAGAAGATAAACACTTAAAAAACTACCTTTTCTATAGGATTGTATCTTTTGATGTTACAAGTGCAGTTTTACTCACTTTGGGATGATGTTCCTTCTGCACAACTCTAGTAATCAGAAGTAAGAATGATAGAGAAAGAAAGAGAAATCTTCAGCATTATTCACTCTGTAATAAGGGTTAGTGAGTTCTCCTGTGCAACGCAGAATTAGTCCTTTACACGCGCATATAAATCTTTCCTACTGCATTCATTGGACTTTCCATTCTTCAGTTCTCCAAGAACATCTACTGCTTAAAATGGACTTATTAGCCAACTAGAGTCAATACAAGCCAGACAAAAGGCAGGACAAATCTAGCACATTAAATAATTAAATCCTAAGAAAAAGAAAAATCAAGAAAATTAAAAAAAGATTTGGTTTATTCAATTAATTTGATCCATAATTAAATCAACTCATCTAATTTAGATATTCTTCCATTTATAATTTCTGCCATTAAAAAAGCATCTGCCTTGAAGTCTTTTACCAAACATCTTTACATGGCAGATCATCAGGCTACGAGTTTACCTTGCTATTTCATGGATAGCAGTTTCTGGAAGATCTCTGCTTCTTTTCTCGATATGCTCATATCCGTTTCCAAGCTCTGGTTAATACGCCCTGTGTGATTCTTGAACAGTCTGACCTTGGACTAGATCTACGAAACGATCCAATTTAAACTTTCTTAAGCTGGCTGGCAACCCTTGAGCAGAATCACTAGGTGAACTGAGGTGGTGGACAGACAAAATCTGAGAAGAACTATTACACCAACCTAAAGGAGAGAAAACCAGTACCAAACCACGTTCCCACATGCAAGAGAAACTTATATGTAGACAACATACAGCAAATGTGCAATGAAGAACAATGTGATGAGATTGTAGAAGATGACTGAATACTGAGCCTGAGAGTTCTCTCACTTAGTATTACACTAAATTCGGAGAAGCAACTAACAATAACTGTTCACAAAGGAAGTTTATGTCTTTAATAGAGCAAGAATAACCAGCTGACTCACTAAAATAAAATTCTGCCTTGTGTTTTGAACAAAACTAGAACTGTTATGATGTCCAAACAAGCCACTGACACAGCTTTTATTCCACTAAAAGACTCTGACTCCTTTACACTGCTTCTTGGCAATTATTTTGAAAGATTAAATTTGCTGTAGCTGCACATCTCATTCCCCAAGCATAGAAACTTTCCTTTTTGGAACTATAAACAGGTCCTCAGATGTCTTCTGTAACAACAGCTTTTAATGGCTTTGCTTTGTAGCTACAAGGGAAAAAAAAATGTAAAAGTAAGAATCAGACAAACACTTATGTATAGCTAATACAGACCTCCACAGGCAAATAAGGACAAGTTTCTTTTTATTTGCCTACATTTTACAGAAGGCAAAACAGCTCCATCCAAATATTACGTCAGTTAAATGTTTAAAATAAAGGAATCTGCTCTAATAAAACACAAAAAGAATAGAAAAAAATAAAAAGTCAGTTGTCTGATTTTGGATTTGCATAAATATTTCCAATTATTCATACAGCGACTATGATGGAAAAGTCATCCAGTAATTCCAAGAGCTGTAGCTTCAATAGAAAGGAAAACACAGCCAAAAAAGAATAGACTTGTCACAGGATAACACAAGGTAGTAACCCTGCTTGCTTCTTCACACAGAGGTGAAAACTTGAATGAAAATGGTGTTTCATCACTGCTGCATTCTGACTTATTTGTTTGAAAAGCCACACCAAATCCTTTAAGCTGCTGTTATGATAGCAGGAGAAGCTCTGTTCCCCATCTGTATTTGAGAACTGATACTGTGATAGACAAAACTCACTCACTGCTACAGCTACTGCTGCCGTAGACACAGTTGCTTCAGGCCTCATATACAGAAGGACAACATCCGAAGAAAATCAACAAAACCAGCAACCTCCCTCTGCCCCAAAGCAGAACCACATTTGTTTGTAGATGGGAAGTTCTGTTCCAGAAAACTGGAACAAACTGTACAGCAAAGCTGGCACTTGCAGAAAGCCCCATGTGCCTGTGCCATCAGCTGCTCTGTTCACGCAGAGCAGACACAAGGCTTCTGAAAAAGCTTGGTACACTGCCTGTGAACATGTCATGCACACACACAGTTACTGCCTGGGCTGCATGGGAAGAGCAGGTCTGTTTGGGGCTCTTGCGGTCAGAACCACAGCTCCCAGACACGTCCTGGCTCTGAGGTGAGATGTATGGCCTGGACTTCAGTGAAGGCCAAGCTGCTGTGCTGCTCTGAGCTGAGTGAAGCTTAATGGAAGCTCATGGGAACATCAGTGCCTAGAAAACAGCAGGAGAATTTGCACACCTCAAACAAAGGCTGATACACTTACTACTGAAAAAACAAAACAAAACAAAAAAAACCATAGGTTTGATGAAACTTTTGCTACAGAAATTATAGACATCTAATGAAAGAGATGACAGCAACTTAAGAACTATGTTGAAAGAGGTACACTGGGAAGCTAAGGATCTTCTCAGTGTTTCAAGTAACATCTGCTACCTCCGGCAGTCAAGGAAGTTAACCATGAAAATAAAATTTGTTCTGTTGTAGTTCCTCCTAAATAAGTTTGCATGTGATAACCAGTACTAAAAGTATTAAAATATAAATTGGAGGTAAAAATTAGAAGATTATTTTTCTACCTCTCATACAGCTGACCAGTGTGGCTGTGCTAGTAATAATGAGATAGGAAAACTGCATCTATCCTCTAAACAAGTTTCACAACAAGCCAAAAAAGGCTTTGCTGGTATATAATCATCTACAGATCACAAGTCAAACAGACGGCAAAAGAGCCATTTTTATCATTTTGCATTTATGGTATATATGTAGGCTTTGACAGCTATTAAAAAACATCCAAGACTATAGATTCTATAGATTTCTCGTAAGCATGAAGACACAATCTCCGAAGCAAAAAAAAAGTACATTACATAAATAAGAATAAAAATAACATGCAAATGGTGATTTAGGCTAACATTTAGAACATTCAAACAAAACAGCAGAAATGTAGGAAAGACCAGAATTACTCAATACTGAATAAATTGATGCAGTGAGAGTCAGAAAGCTGATAGAGCAGGCAAAAAAGGTGGAGCAGTGAGTTGGACTGCAGACAGACTATTTAAATCTCTGCTTTGTGTAGAATTGCTTGCAGATAACTGGAACACAGGGAAGACAGAGACAAGACTATGACAAAATGCCTGACTAACATAGAGCAATTTTAATGGGTCTTTAATATGCCTAACTTGACACATACATGAGACCTATTTCCAAAGGGCAAATCTTAGTATTCACTGAAAATTACTAGTCAGTTCTAAAATTTCTTCCTGAAACAGCTTGGGTTTGAACAAGGCTTTAAAAAAAAAAAAAAAAAAAAAAAATGGCAATAGGCTGAGGTATAGTGACAATTGGAAATGGAATAATAAAACAAAACATTTAAGAGAAAAATGGATGAACAGGGAGAAGGGTGAAAGAACAAACTCTATCAGAAACTGCTAATAGGTCAGCACTGAAACATTTCAGAGAAGTGCCTCGAGTCTGGTGGCAAAATTCTGTTCAGAAAAAAATAATTTTACGGTATTTGAAACACTAAAAAGGAATTTAATTTTAATTTGGAGATGCAGTTTAGCTCTTAAAATACTGCTTTTTATATTTGACGTTTAAATTCATGTGCTGCATAAGGTATGTTAAACAAACTAAAGACAAGTCATTGAAGAAATCTCTAAAGTTTCAGCAAACTGAAACCTTTTTGACTGATTTTCTTATTTTGATATCTTACTGAATTTTAAAGATGCAATTGATTTTGTCTAACTTGGATTATTTTAAAGGGAAACTTTCCCACAAAACAAAACCTACACTTTTCCAGGAGTTCTCATATATTCATCTATGATAGACATGATGTCTAATTGCATCTCAGCATTAGAAGAGAGATACAAAGTCTACCCACATTTTCCTCCTGCAGGTCAGGAAAAAAGAAAAACAACACAAATTCTTTAAGTAGAAATATAAAATAGTCTACACTAAGGTTTCTAAGGTTTCAAAACCAATTTTCAGTCTACTTCAAGTTGGGTGTGGAGGGAATTGGCTGATAAAAAGTCTTACACGCAAAATCCATTATAGGAAGGCTAATTTCCCCAAAAGTGGGTCAGAATCAATTTCAATGTCGTTAATGGGATGTGAAAATGAAGACTGTTGAAATAAGAAATGCAAGAAAGATTTTAAAGTCTTTGTTTTGTACCCAACTTTCAAGTTTTACAAACAAATTTTAAGGGATCAAAGCTAGCCTATTATGAAGCATAAAACTACCTCTGTTGAAAACCATAAATTATGTATGGAGCAGGCATATTTACTAGAGCTGCTAGTAATGCAGAACATCTTTGAATGAGAACTGACTGCTGAATGCCTCGTGTTCTTTTATGATGAATTATGCAGAAAGCTCCAATACGACAGCTACGCTAAGGTGCTAGGGTTCTTGTACATGAGTGTTGGGAGCCAGTCAATAGGAGAAAAAATATTATCTTCTCCCTTTTGTTCATAGGTTGAATGTTTCGTGAAGAACTGATATCAACATAACAATGGTTGTATTGAAAAGTGTCAGACAAAATTATTGTTTTCCTCACCTCCTTTTTTTTCCCTCCTCTTTTTTCTTTTTCTTTTTTGAACATCTTCCTTTTTCAGTGACACAGTTGGATAAAATTATTGAGTGATGCACTAAATTCCACAAACAGGACTGGCACTTGAAAATATAACCAGCATATCAATTTTGAGAATTTCCTCCCTCATGAGCAGTTAATTTTCAGAAAAGCTTTTTCTTCTCCCCGAACAAGGATGTTTCAGAACAGGTTCATTTTTATTCAAGACTTGGGAGAATTTAAAGTACTAGTAAAGTGTGGAGAATGCCTATACGGTCCAGTGAGGCTCAATTCATCACCTCTCCCTCCAGATAAATGCCAAGGTACTGATATCCAGGAGCCACCTGTTACATTTCTATCAAATGTCAGATGATTTTGAAACACAGCTATGCTGTGGCTATGCTACTTCCAATTCCAGACCTAAGTCAGTATTTCTTTTGAACTCCACAAGTTGGTGTATACAGGAATTTTTAAAAGGCAGAACTGAAACTAAAGCAGAAGAAAAACTGCAGGCTTTTCTTCTGTGTAGATAGCATGACAAGATGACAGCAGAAGACTGTGGAGAAACCCGCAAAGGAAAAAGCAGTTGCCATTGAGCTTGTTCCAAAAGAGTGGGATCAAATGATTATCTAAACTCCCCTACCTATTCAGTCATAGAATCACAGAATCACCAAGGATGGAAAAGACCTACAAGATCATCCAGTCCAGCCATTCATCTATCACCATTAATACTCACTGAACCATGTCCCTCAACACAAAATCCAAATGTTCCTTGAACACCTCCAGGGTCGATGATTCCACAACCTCTCTGGGCAGCCTATTCCACTACCTGACCACTCTTTCAGAGTAGTATTTCCTAATGTCCAGCCTAAATCTCCCCTGGCGCAGCTTCAAGCCATTCCCTCTAGTCCTATCACCAGTTACACAAGAGAAGAGACTGACCCCCAGCTCACTACAACCTCCCTTCAGGTAGTTATAGAGAGCAATAAAGTCTCCCCTGAGCCTCCTCTTCTCCAGGCTGAACAATCCCAGCTCCTTCAGCTGCTCCTCATAAGCCCAGATCCCTCACCAGCTTTGTAGCCCTTCTTTGAACCTGCTCCAAGGTTCTTTCTTGCTCAAAACACAATACTTGAGGTGCGGCCTCACCAGAGCTCAGTACAGGGGGACAATTATTTCCCTGTTCCTGCTGGCCACACTTTCTGATGCAAGCCAGGATGCCATTGGCCTTCTTGGCCACCCGGGCACACTGCTGGCTCATGTTCAGCTGAGCATCAATCAATACCCCCAGGTCTGTTTCCTCTACACAATCTTCCAGCCATTCTGCCCCAAGCCTGCAGTGTTGCCTGGGGTTGTTGTGGCCAAAGTGCAGGACCTGGCATTCAGCCTAGTTGAACCTCATCCCATTGGCTTCAGGCCAGCTATCCATCCTGTCCAGATCCCTCTGTAGGGCTTCATTACCCCCAGGCAGATCAAAACTTCCAGCCAATTTGGTGTCATCTGCAAACTCACTGAGGGTGCACTCAATGCCCTCATCCAGGTCATCAATAAAGATATTGCAGTAATTTTGAGCCTGCTTATTTACCTGATACATAAGTGGATAGGACACACGTGACTATGAATAGTTTACCATTTTCCTAAACAGAATGATAGAAATCTCTAGGCAAGCTATGAGATTTAGGTAAAAATACCTAGGGAAACATACTCACAGGCAGCAAGTTCTCTTAAAATAGTATTACAAGGATATATGAAGTGCTACTAAAGAGTGCAGTCTTCCCCCAAAATACCTAACCTGGTTTTTACTCAAACTAAAATATTTTTTAGCACATGTGTTATTTGCAGAATCCAAAGTCTTTTTTATTTATTCAGATCCACACTGAGGTAAAAATATATAATTTCCTTCATCTCTCTTTTGGCAGCACACTGCATTTTTTTCAAACTTCTCACTTAAAGCAGGTGGTTTAATTTTCAAATCTTCAGGGAAAACTATCCATCTTGGGCTGCAACTTTATCTGTCTCATTTCAGCAGGGAGGATTCTTTTTTTCCCCGTTAAGAAAGTTATAAACCTCGAAGTCTTTGAAGATGAAATGCATTTTCCCTATGCTCCTAACTTAAGCAATGGCCTAGAGATTCACCAGGAAACTAGGTCATTAAAGTCCCTGATACATTCTTTGACATAGCTAAATGGCATATCTTCTAGAATCTGTATGTCATTTTTGTTCTTTATTCTTCAAAAAATAGATGTTAAACCCCACTAGAAAACACCGTGATCATTACTGTTTGATAGAAAATTGAAATCAATGGGAAATAAAATACATTTATGGTGCTACTTCTCTACAGTTTCTGTTTTAGATCAATTTTCTAGACTTCCTGAGGTTGTCCAAACCTCTCTCAAGAGGGCAGCATTCTGAGAATGGATGCAAAGGTGTACAAGGCAATATCTGTATTTTCAAGGCCAGCCTACAGAATTCTGCAACAGAAGAAAAATAATCAGCTAATCAGTTTCCTTTCACACTACTTTAGAGAAAAAGCAAACCCAGCACTTTAGCAAACTTGAACGCTATATTCTGACTTCACATTGCAATGCATTCAACAGCAATGCAAAGAATAATGAATACATTACTATACTGCAGGTAAGTGAATAGCAATGGGTGAAATACAAAGCTCAGTGGGTTTAAAGACTAAATGGCTTATTCCAATCATAAGTTATGCTGGCTGTAAAAGCCTTGTCTTTCTACTTTTGGCATCCTTTTGACACCAGCTAAGATCTCTCACTTCTACTTCACAGTGTTCCTCTTCTAAGAAACCCACCTTCTCCCTGAGTCCCCATCTGCCATTTTAAGCATGTCTTTGTATTTTACAGATTGACTGGCGTTCTATGTTTTTCTATTATGCTTCCCCAGGATACACAATTTGTTTCTAATAGAAGCTAACATCACACACTCAAGGGAACAAAGCAGAGAGAAATAGGGAAGCAATGTGTAGCAAGATAATTTGCCTTGAACAGCCCAGCAAGTACTATTACAGAGACCTTTATAGCCACAAGGCCTTAGTACTTGAATGACAGAAGTGACAGAACAACACTGAAAAGGAAAATGTTAGGGCCTATTGGGAAGATGGGGGAAGACCTACCAGGTGAAACTGTGAAATTCAAATCAGTACAGAAGTTAGAAATGCTTCCAGGAAAAACTGAGCGATAGAAAAATGGTTCAGTTCAATAGGTATGTAAAATATGTGTAAGCACATTTAATTCAAAATCCTCTGCTGTTTATTTTTTGGTTCTTATTTTACACCCTTCTCACTCCCCCAAACCCTTTCCATCTCACTTCACTCTCAAAGAAAGTATACCAAACTTTCTTGCTGTATTGCTTTGTTTTTTTTTGTAACAGCTTTCAACTCTCAATTCCAATGCAGAGAAGTAGAACAGTGGCACCAGGCTTTGACCAGATTACAGAGGAGGGACTGAAAAACATCCTCTTTTTTTCCAGTAGTAATGAACTGATTACCTAGAATAAGCTTGTTGTCTATATTGTTAGGATCCTACAAATGAAAATGCATTAAAGTCTTTAAAATGCCTTCCAAATTCTCTCTTAATTTGATTTATTTTATGCTGCAGTGCTAAGCTACTAGTCTTCCTGGACATCCATACCTTCACACCACCCCTGGTAGCTAAAGGAATGAAGCCAGCAGCCTCTCAAACATGCTTTGACATTAGCCCAGCAGATGCAAAGACCACACTGGAATTTCAATTACCCCTGTCAAGCATGGTACTGAGGAAGCGTTCAAGAGCTCTGCTTTGATAAAACAAAATCTCTTGCCAGCTTTGATTGCAGCAAGCTCAGCTCTTTTCTCACCTTCCAAAGACCTGTGAAATAAGATTCAAGAAAAAAGCACTCCAAACCAGCATGAAGTTTTTTGGTCAATGAGATGTGGGGCTTCAGTACTCTCTTGGCCAAGCAGTTACAGGGTTTCAGCTGGCTCAGCCTGTAAGCAATCTCCTGTAGTCAGACTTTTGGGGTTTCAAACACTGGAACTTTAGTGGGGCAAAAAAGCTTGTGAAGTCCCTGATTTTAGGGCTTTTTTTTTTTTTTTTTTTTTTTTTTTTTTTTTTTCCAGTCTAGAGTTGATACATTGAGCTGACACCCAAGAATAGTGGGCTTCATGCTATCAATTTGTATGATAACTTTTTAGTATTTTCTTACCTGATATATTAATACAGGGAAAGATTCTGCATTTTACATTCAGCTTTGATTGCAAATATGATAACAATCAGACAGAAAGGAGAGAGGTATTTGAAGCCATGACTCTAGCATCCATTAGATCTACCCATCTGTGAGCTCTATTCCATGGTGATTTCACTTTCTTCTATCTCAGGACCTTTCTAAGTATCTTTAAATAAAAATGTAAATACTTTCAAAATAGTCTTTCTTTAGATCTAGTGACTGACTGGACACTTATCAGAACGTACTAACTTAAAAACAGACTAAAAAAAGGATGTTGGGCATTTATTATTTTTTCAAAAGCTCCAAGATATCTGCTCTCATTCATCCTTATTGTTAATACTTTCCACATTATATTAATGATCACACATATTAAAATAAAATCAATAGTTACACATATTAAACAAATAGTAATCTGGTTGCTGCTATAATAATTGTTATAATGACTTTTTAATTACTTGTATTATCCTATTTCCCCCCCCTTGGTATCCATTCTTTTGGACAACAAAAACAAAAGCTAACATAAAAATATCTCAACAGAGAACACACATTTTAAAATGTTTAAGGATTTACAAATTTTTACACATGGTACAAATTTTACTCTTTTCAGAATAGAAAGTAAATTTAAAAAATGGTGTAGGGGGAGAGAGACAGAGCAGCAAGAGAAGAGGGAGAGAAAAAAATTATGTAACAATTCTACATGCTTCATAGAAAACAGGAAGACACAACATATTTTTTTTCCTGAAGACTGAATGTGAGAAATGAAAAAAAGGAACATCAAACTAGAGAAATTATAAGACATACGAAGAACATCAGTTAAATGACTAGCTACTAAATTGAACAAGAAGCCTCCAACTGTGACAAAAAATACTGGGATAAAACCAGGAGGGAAAAAAAAAAAAAAAAAAAAAAAAAAGAGACACCTGAGAGACATTTTAATAAGTTCATTTAGCACAAGGGAGACCAACTAAGAACAGAAAGTGACAAAAAAAAAAGCACAATTTAGAATAATGTTTTGAGTACTTAATTAAAGTGCCAATTTCTCAGGAAGGGCAATATCTTCCAACCAGGATATAACACTGCCTGCTACATGACAGTGATTAGAATCATCATTAAACAACACCAATTCTGACAAGAAACTGCAATAAAACAATTTTATGAGGCACAAGTGTTTGTTGCAATAAATAGATGTTGCAACCTTGGACTAACAAGGGAAAACATTTGAGGTCATTGAAGGGAGGAAAGAACCAGTGATTTCTGCTATTGCTGTCTGATCAAGTACTGTAATATATACAAATGCATGACCTGATTCTCTTTAGTAAGCAAAGGAGAGGGGAAGTGTGGGGAAGAGAAAAAAAGAAAAAACAAACATCTTCACAATAAACTCTTTCATTGCATGGTTATTTGGAAAGCATATTTTCTGATCACAAGGCTTCTTTATACCAAATAACTCTTTATCAAATAACTTCAGATAATCTTGCATGAATTCTCATCAATTCAGACCACTTTTTGAAGCTTAGTTCATAATCTAATGCTAAGGCACTAAGCTAATTACAAAGCATTTCAAAATCATTCTGTATTTTCTAATTATTTGTCTGGTTTTACTAAAAAACAAACAAACAAAAAAAAAAAAACAAAAAACAAAAAACAAAAACCAATCAATCTTGTCTTATGTCCTGCTCTCCCCATTCCATTTTTTTGGGTAAAGACACATTCATAAACATCTGCAACATGCAAGAAAGCCTACAACCTGAACACACAAAGACACTGGCAGATGTACCAGCACAAAAGTTAACCCAATGTCAAGGGAGCCATTTATTTCTAATAAACATGGTATGATAATTAAGATATTTCAGACACTTATATTGAATTTACTCTCAAGTTTAAACACATGGGTTGACTCACTGACTTCAGGAGAATTACAGGCTCAATTTTAAGCACATAAATGTCAATTTTAAGCACAGGGAAATGTTTACAGGATCTGGTTCTAAACCTGATGCTTTACTTCTCCACAGGAGACAGCTGTGCACCTTCTTCAAATTAAGTTCTTGCACAGATTGGACAAAAACAGCATTGCATTACAGAATTTCTGTACAGAATTTAGCAATTTCCTCTTGCTGAAAAAGTTTAGAGCTGAGGATGGAAAAACAGAAATACTGTTAACGCAAACACTGACGAATATATTAAAGGCAGCCTGTCATAGCTAAAACCTCTTTTCACATGTAACTTGATTTTAGTTGCTGTAGTAATAACGTTTTTACCAGAGATAAACAACTTTTCCAATTTATAGTACTTTCCATCGAGTAATAATAAAGCATTTGAAAATTTGTTGAATGTCCCCCTATAGAACTAAAAAACGAAGAAAAAGATACAGCTTTTCCAAATTCACCAAATATATTCTAACATGTAACAGTCAACATTCCCCATTACAAAAAAAAAAAATCACTTTTCAAAAATTTATTGTGCTAATAGTCAAACCTCTCTGCATTCCTTTCTGTGAAACTTCAGTTCTTCTAAAAAAATCAAACCTTAAATCTCTGCCACCTTTGTCAGTTCTATAACAAGTGTCTCTCAGGAATGCTGCTGCCTTCATCTCCACCACCCTACCCCAATCCACTCAAGATACAATTTATCCAATCTGCAATGTCATACAATGATCAATACCTATTTTGTAACTCTGCCTTATTCTTGCACTACTGTTAAGTAAACAGCACCTGACTCAGCAACCCAGATTTTCATTGAAATCCACAGACTTTGCAACTAGAACACGTTATACATCTTAACACATAGTTCATGCAGCTTGCTGTAATAACAAAGATCTTTAGAAGGATATTATTGTCCACGTGCCATATAGGTATGCTCTCCGGGCTGAACTGTCTGACTTTAGAAGTTTGGGACACAAGAAGAGCTGACCAGAAGATGTTTGCCCATTGCTACTGCGTTCACTTCCTCTCCACTGAGTACACTGTTCAGTTACATGGCATTACTTCTCACTGGCACTGGATAAAATGAGAGAAGGCAGAAGGCTGCACCAATCGCTGCATGCCACACAAGATGTAAAAATTCCTGTTTGGACACTCATTCAACCACAAAGCTTTTTTCCCTTTGGGAATCTAAAGAAAATATGGAACTACTCTATACAACTGTACTAATAAATGAATTAATAAATGAAATCACACTGGTAATATTGACATTCTAACATGACTAATATACAAATGATTGGCAACAGGATGATCCTTTTCAGACAGACTAATCTTTGGTTTAATTCCTCTATCATCTGAGAGATGAAATCCTATTTGCAAGGAAAGGTAATTCATAAATACATATTCATACAGAGAAGTAAGTCAAAATACTGACCCATATATTTTTGTCAATAAAATAGCTTTCAAAATCTGGACAATTTTATCAGAAACACATGAACTCCATGCTTTTGTTTGTAACACAATAGCATTTTTGCATTACTTCATAAGGAATTAGTAATGTGTCCCTATATAATCCACAGACTGTTTTCTTACTCTTTCTATGTTTAGTCTTCAAGCACTTCGATGTTTACACATCGTTAGCAGAAATTAGCACACTGTTAATACAACAAAAAAGTATGATGAGAAATAAATAAATAAGACCAGCAATGATTGAGAAATCTGGGTCATAATTCTTACTGTTTTTCATAAAGGAAGTAAAGAAGAAAAGAAAGGAATATAACAAAGACAACCAACTGCAGTAAATTGCTTGAGGAATAGAACTTTAAGAAAATATAAAATTGGAATGCTTTCACTAAAAAGCCAACTCCTTCTCAAAGGAGAGACTGCCTCAAAACAGTTTTCTATTATTCGGGCTGAACTGCTCAACAGGATGCTTTTCAAACTAAGAAATTAAGAAAGATGATTGTGAGTATTTGTGTAATCTCCAAATGTTGGTTTAGTACTTAGAAAGAAGGTAGTAAGTACATAAGGGCACCACTGTAAATTCAGATTTATCACCGTAGCAGTCTAAACGGGTGAGAAAAACAATCCTAAAGCTAGATAGGAAGGACACTTGTCTATACAAAACATCCCAGTGAAAAGATGCACCCAATCCAAATAGGGAGCCAATAAGAATCAAGCAAAATATTTGCATATTGATGCAAGGGATATGGACAGCAAAGTACAGGAGCTTTAGACAACTGACTTGTTACAGAAGGAAGAGAAGCAAGATTGAATAGCAGCAATGATTGGAATACTTCAAAAGCATAGGTTTTTAATGAAACCTAATACAGTTAGCTGGGTCCTACTAGTGACTATATGGAAAAATGGGAAGGCAGAAAATATTTGTTTGGGTCAAAATGAATTTGAAGAAGCTGGCAGCTAGAATTTTTCCAGTTTCTTAGAACTAGATTTGGTTGTGCAGTAGACTGATTGCTTTGACAATGCTAAAAGTCAGAGTGATTACAAATTTTACTGATATGCCTCTCAGTGAGATACCTCTCAGAAAAGATGTGGTGCTAACAATGGCAAGATCTCTTACTAATAGGACACTAAAGAGATGTCCCAGCAGCGATGTTGATCAGGATGTTGTCAAAGCAAGGCTCTTTATTCCCAGTTTCAACCCGTGGTTACTGTATTTAACACAAAAGAAAAGAGAGAAAAAGAGAAAGAAAGAGAGAAAAAGAGAAAGGGAGGGAGGGAGGGAGGGAGGGAGGGAGGGAGAGAGGGAGGGAGGAAGTTAAAATAAAAGTTTCATCATTTTTTTAAGTGAAGTCTGAAGTGCAAATATCAATAGACTTCCAGAGATGGAAGGAAGGATATTCCCACTTACCTCAGCAATGCTAATTACCATTTCAGCAGTAAATCACAGGAAATAATTTTTATCAGAAAGAAAAACCAAAAATGCAAGAAACTCAAGAGTTTGGCATTCTGGCTTGAAATCACACAGCTTTTACTCCTACCTTTTTTTTTTTTTTTTTTTTTTTTTTCCTCTCTTTTTTTTTCCTGCCCCAAGCATAGGAAAGACCCCTTAAAGACAATATAAGCAGGAATAAAACCTGTGTTAAAACCTGTGTGAAGCAGTGAATAGACACACGTGTGTGTAATATTACGCATCTCAATACTGCTTTATATTTTGTCTTTTCACAGATTTGTTCCATAACCACCAAAATTTGTTTCAAGTGAATATATCCTTTTACCCGCAGGACTGTATTTTGATAAGTGGAGTGATCTGAAAAGTATGACATTAATCACTCCTTGTCACTGTAAGAGGTATTCAGCTCCACATTATACTACTACAAGTTGCAGACAGGGTAAGAAGTTGTGCCAGTACAGGAGCAATGAGCCTGGTTGTGGGAGATATTGCACATTTTCAAATAATTCCCTGGCTTTCACTTGCCACTGAGAAACTTTAACAAGAAGCATGCCTGAACCTCAAGGGAAAGATTTATATGTTGAAAACAAACAAAAAAACAACCCCAAACAAACAGAAAAAAATATGTAGTATATATATACAATGAGTAAAGGCCATTTCTGATGCACTGATAAACTAGAATGTGAATAACAAGCATAGAGGTAACAAATTCTGGAACAGAATTAGCAATACGTGTAAAGCAGGATGCAATGTGATGGAAAATCTACATATGACACTCTTTGAATCAGATGCAAAAAATTGCATAGACCAGGAGATGTGCAAGAAAGTCCTTTAGAGATGACCATACCACTCTGGTATCTAGTAGTGCTGGATACATAGCACAAGAATGTGAATATATACTTAGCATACCAATAAAGTAACATGCAAGCTGCAAAGTGAATGAAAAATGGTCTGCAGAAAAATATATATTTTTCTGCATATTTATAATATTTATAAAATAAATATTTTTTATATATATATAAAATAAATAATTCTGCATATTTATAATATTTATAAATATTATAAATATAAATAATATTTATAATATTTATAAAATATTATATTCATATTCTGTGAAGGATACCTGAAATCATCAATCAGGAAAACATTATATATGAAGTATATTTATAATTTATAGTAGTTTAGATACAATTTGCACTTTTTCCAATGCCACTGCTTGCTATTTTACCACCACCACTTGATTTCTTTAAAATCACCACTATACAACACTACACCTGCTAAATAACAATTGTCCTGACTAACAATCCCTACCTAATAAATCTACCATCTAGTCATCTTGTATAGATTGGCCAAGATGAGCCAATTTGCTCCCTGGAAATGGCTTGGAAGAGATGAAAGAAATGATCAGAAAAACTGGCATAGTCAACCAAGGTCAGCAAATTAATATGAAGTTAACAAACACAGTCAGTCAAGGTCAATCTGATTACGGGCAGATAATAAATGCTTAGTAGCTTTATCTTTACTTAAGTGTATTAGAATAAGATCACACACTCAGCATGTAAATTAGGCAGAAGATAGATACCATCATGGGAAACGTAGGGAAACATGAAATGCTTATGGAAGAAGATGTCAGGAACTGAAAGGAAGAAGAGTCTTGGAGGAAGTCATTAATTAGTCTTCACTATTTCATTTTTATACCACTTGTACTAGTATTAACAGACATGACAGCATCAGTAAGACAATGTCAAAATCTTCAAAGTTATCATTCACAAAGAAGAACATTGGTACTTCTCACAGAAAGTAATGGATAATCTTTAGGACTGATGTAATAGAAATGAGGAGAGAAAAAGTAATGCGCTCAAGGATAAATTCAATTAATAATCAAAACTTTAGCTATACTCCAGAATCTCATCAGCCGAGAACTGAGCAGGAAGAGGGCAAATCTACCAATTTATCACTGGATATGAACTACTAGAGTAATTATTGATAACCAATACAAAGAAGCTTCAAAAAAAGCAATTACAAGAAAAAATAATCAAAGTATTTCTAATAGTTGTAGTTTAATAAAAAGCCAGGCTGAACGTCTAGTAAAACACTGTACACCATTCTGCTCATCTCATTCAAGGACTGTCAATTCACACTGCAACACACTGGAAAAGGCCATACCAGAAAAAAAAAGAAAAAAGAAAAAAAAAAAAAAAAAAAAAAAAAAGAGAAAAAAATATCTGTCTGACTACCAAATATAAAGAAAGAGAAAGCATTTTAGTTTATTTTGTACTACTAAAGAAGGTAAAAAAAAAAAAAGAGGAAGATGGTGTTCAATTTAAAACACAGGATAACCTTGCCACATGAAAATGTTATGTGAAGAAGATGCTTCTAGAAATTAGAAAAGTGTGCCTTACATGGGGAGGGTTCAGTTTTCCTAATACTAGAATTAGCTAGAGAGAAAAATATTTTCAGAAACATGCACGTAATGGATGAGGAAATATAATGGCTGTAACAAAGAATTAGACTTTAATGGCTGTAACAAGGAATTAGACTTGATCACGACCATCTCATATAGCTACCTACGCGCCTGAATACCTTACACAGTTTGCTTTCAAAAAGCAGACAAATGGCAAGAGTACTGTACCTCAAAAAAAGTCAATCATATATTCATGTATTTTGGAAAACATGTAACGTGCTTCATTTAAGATTGACAGGTTTACAGAAAAAAAATCTCTGATATGACACCTGATTTTAAGAAATTGTCATGGGAAATAATATATTGCTCTTCACAGAAGCACTAGAATCTATTTTTAAAGAGGTAAAGTTATTAAAACAGTTGACAACTAACACAAATGACTGACACAAATCAAGATGGTAGCTGAATATTGAAAAAGTAACAATAGCAGAAGATTACTAAGCTGTACTCATGGTATCAGAAAAAAACCAATGAATCATACCATAAGGTAGGGGGAAAAAAACCAGCAGGAATGACAGACCAGACAAAAATGCTGGCATGGTAGGTGGATCCCAGAATAACAGAATCACAGGGATTGGAAGGGACCTCAAGAGATCACCAAGCCAATTCCCATGCTAAAGCAGATACCCTACAGTAGGCCACACAGTTAGGCATCCAACCAGGTCTTGAATATGTCCATAGTAGGAGAGTCCACAACCTCCCTGGGCAACCTGTTCCAGTGCTCCATCATCCCTAACATAAAGAAGCTCTTCCACATGCCAATCAGAAACTTTCTAAATTTAAGTTTTAGGCCATTGCTCTTTATCCTGCCACAACATACCACAAAGAAGAGCCTGGCCTCATCCATTTGCCTCCCATCTCCCTTTAGATATTTATAAACATTTATCAGATCCACTCTCAGTCTTCTTTTCCCCAGGATGGACCAATCCAGATTACTCAGCCTTTCCTCATATGAGAGAAACTCCAGGCCCTTTATCATCTTTGCAAGAGATCTCTTCTGGAGATCCCTGTCTTTCTTGAACTGGGGAGGCCAGAACTGAACATGGTATTCTAAAAATGACCTCACCAAAGTCACTCAACCTGCTGGCCATGTTTTTGTTAATGCACCCCAAGATACCATTGGCCTTCTTGACCACAAGGGCACTCTGCTGGCTCATGGCCAACCTATTGTCCACCAGGAAACCCAGATCCTTCTCTGCAGAGCTCCTCTCCAGCAGGTCAGCCCCTAATCTGTACTGATGCATGTGGTTATTCCTCTCCGGGTGCAAGACTCTATTGGATTGGACTCTATTTTGGACCTTGTTCAACTTCATATGGTTTCTCCTTGCCCAACTCTCCAGTCTGTCCAGTCTGCTGAATAGCAGCACAGCCTTCAAGTTGTCAGCCATGCCTCTCAACTTTGTATCATCAGCAAACTTGCTGAGGGTGGACTATGTTCTTTCATCCAGGCTGTTGATGTAGACATTGAATAAGACAGGACGCAGAACCAACACCTGAGGAACTGCTAATTAATACCTCTGCAGAGCACATTACCTTGCAAATAATGATATTAGCAAGAATGGAAGCTGCCTGAATATAAATGGAAGAGAAATGTTAGCAAAGTGCATTTCCATGACTTCAGAACTTGCTTCTTAGAACTGGTAAACTAGAAGACTGAACGTGTAATCTCTCAGCAGTGCTATAATGCTCACTTTTTCTCCTGCGCTTTTGAGAGAGAGTAAGCCAAAGATCAGAGGAATTTTATAATGTCTGCTCTGGAAAAAGCATTTATTTTATTAGTCCGCCTCACGGGGAACATTTATTGTTGGAATGGGATGGACAGTCCATTATGGTAATCATCAGAAAAATTAAATTCTGTAAGAGAAGTCTAAGCATGGCAAGAAAGCCTATTCATTTCTTTACATAACATTATCTGAAAATAATGATGAATTATTAAATCATTAGTTTTATACACTTGTAGATTCCTAAAATGTAAATGGACATCAACACAGAGGCTGATATTGATAATCTACACTCATTATAGCTGCTATTTGGGAAGCATTAGCTGGCATACTTCACATTTTCAGAAATCAGTGACAAATAAATACAATAATTACTATTTCTCAAAACAAATGAAAACAAATAGTTTTGAATGCAAATTAAGTACAGACACAAACTGACTGCAGATGATAGACATCTGGAAGCTGGGTGTATATATTTTGTAAATCTAAATTCTCATGATCAATTCCTTTTGGAAGGACTTTTGTCATGTTACAGCATTTTAATGATTTTAATCTATTTCACAAAACCACATAATAAGCCTAGGAGGTTGTTATGATTGGAATGATGACTTCTAGTTTGTTATTAGCTCTTCAGGGAGCCTATGAACAGCATATTGATATAACAGATGAGAGATCCAACATTTAAAATGCTTCTTTCTTATTACTAAATTTTCTATTCAGAGTTATTGCCATTATAACTCTTTGCCATGTTTTTTTTTTTTTTTTTTTTTTTTTCTTTTTCATTTATTTAATATTTTTACAATATTCAGCTTCTAGACCTGAATTCATACAGTCAGGTGCCCAAAAAGGAAATTCCAATTTTCCACTACTTTCTCCTTTTATGCAGCCTATATGGGGAAGATTTTCATGTTTGCAGACCTTGAAAGAATGCCAAAGCAATGCATGGAATAAAGCTTCCTCAGAAAAAAAATTTACAGAGATCTTCTATAAAATAATGATACACACTGAAATTTTAACTTCCTTTCTTCTGTTCCTATTCCTGAACCACCTTACCAAGCTAGTATTAGTATACATCACCAAATGACATCAACAGTAGTGAACCTCAGCCATTTAAACACCCATGTTTCAATGACCACAAAAGTAAAACAAATTCATTAAAAATTTGATCTCATACTGAGATTTAAGAAGGAGATTTTGAGAGCGGAGCTAGTAAATCCTAATGTTTCCAAGAAGAGCGTTTGAGGAGAAAAGAAAAAATAAAAAGCAAACAAAAACAGCATACAAAAGCCATGTTTAAAAGCACTCTCACAACTTCCTTTGGTTAAAGAAGTATCCTGGAACAAAGACAAGCCTGAAAAAAAACTTTGTGCTTTACAAAGCATCTATAACAGTGTAAAGCAAAGTAAAAATCAAGGACCATAGGCTTGCTGTAACCTACATATATGCATAATTTCTCTAGCACTTAGGTATATTATCAAATTTTCTTTCAGTGGAAGTTGAAAATTTTAGATATTTGAGATAAAAAGCAGCTCACAGCCTGCTTCAAAGCAACAGCAATACTGAAATGTCAGACATTAGGAAACTGCAGCCGCCAACTCCAAAGCATGTAAAAATATGGTGAAGTGGCCCTGGGCACTCACTACTTCCATCCCTTTCATTGAACTTAAGTAGAAATTCAAGACTCAAAATAAGGTTTTTTATCAAGCTAGAATCTGAAAACTGACTTCACTGGACCAGCACATAACAATAAGTGTCTGTGTCTCATATGTTCACAACACTTGCAAATGAAATACAACACACTGCCCATGAAAATTCTTTGCAGATAGCCATAAAGGCTCAATGCTTGATATCATTTACAACAGTAAATTTATTTAGATAACAAATAAAGCATATAAATTCTCAGCAGAGTTCTATTCAAGTATGGTAAGCTCTCCTAATAATGTTCTTCTGACAGTCCATTCCAAATACTTAACAAAACAAGGACATTCAAATAAAAAAAATAAAAATAAAAATAAAAATAAAAAAAAAAGAAAGCTATTGGAATTTGTATTAACAATAATGGAGGGAAGAATCCCCTACTTGAAGACTATAGAGTGATGAAAAAATGCTTTAGTCCGTGATAAAAAAGTTCACAACAAGAGGAAACATCTTCCCTACAACGTCTCTCCCATAACTGTGATGCCTTTCACAAGAACAGAAACAGATTTTATCCTACTCCATTCCAAATTCTTCTGAACTGTTTATTAAACTATTTAGCCAAGTAATGACTGACATGGCTCAGGGTAGGTGTCTCCAGAATGAATAGGGCATGTCAACAGCATTAGCTTCCCTTACCGATCTGTTTTTAGAGAGGCTTTGTACTTTCCTCTGCTATTTCAGTTTTGCCAGAACTGCTTTATTCCACAGTGACCTACAATTTTAATGAGCATGTTACACTACCAAAACAGCTGCTTTGTTTATATCTGTTTTGCAAAAATACTGAAATAAAATGTTTTAAAAGCAGTAAAGAGGACACGCAGGACTGTATAACTGCTATTTCCAGTGTTGCTAACATTTCTCAGTCTGAGAAAGGAAAAGTTGATTCATATTTTGGCTGTTTTCTTAGTACCTAGGGACCTTGAATAATAGAAGGATTCTGGCTGGAATTATAATGGTGAATATTTGGACTGTGTACATACAATATTATGTGAAAATCTCAGCTGTCTCAATATTGGAAAGATCTTACAGATGCTAGGGCCAAGTATTTCACAAGTATGAATGGAAAGGGTAAAGAGCAGTCAGCAACTTTGTTAAGAACTATTACTGTCATTATGATTTCAGCTTTCTTCCTCTGAGACTCAGATTTTGTAAGAAAAAAGAAACAACACATTTTGTAAAACTTTAAAACAAACAAGCAAAAACAACTCAGAACACAGATCCCTATTTTTTTCTCTTCCTTATCTCTTTCAATAAATATTATAAATAATGTACTGAAATAGATATTTATCATTTTATGAGATCCTAGTGTTATTAATTTTGGTATTATCTGCTGGACAATTGAAACTGAAATAAACTATTACCTTGATCTAAAATTAATTTTTGCATTTAAGTGAATAAAAATAAATATATTCAAAGGCTAATAATAGCATTGAAAATGTCATATGCTTTTCACCAAAACAGAACAAGAACAGGAGAAATGCAGTAACATTAAGCAAACAAAACCAACTGCCTACCTAAATTCATTTCAGATATCCGCTCTTCTGTTACTATTAACAGCAGAACTGAGAAAAGAAGAAAGTGTTTTGTGCAGACCTACAAAGAACTTCTACTGTCTTACTAAGGGCATTTTCAAATCTACTTTTTTTCCAATGCACTCTCTTCACCAACAAGCTTCAAATTATATTCTTCATCACCACTTCCCTCCCCATCAGAACTGTTGAATATGAGAAAAAAGTCTGGCCTTAAGTGCCAAGAGAAATCAAAGTAGAATACTGTGGCAGACCTAAAAATGAAATTCAGACCTTTGAAACTCACGGGGTTAGCCATTGGACATGACTTAATCAGCAAAGAAAAGCACTGGACCTCAGAGGTTATATACTAAAAGCAGTGACTAAACTACAGGGAAGGAAATATGAAAGAGTCAATAAAGAAATAGTTATTAAGGCTTCATTAGTTTCCCCGTTTTCCCTCTAAAATTGCAATCGCTTATCATTTGCAAAGGAGCTTTCAATAACTTAAAAGTAACATAAGAAAATTCTATCATTAGAAAGTTAAACTCTTTTGAATAAAACCACTGGGGGAAAACTCTTATTTCAGTAGCAGTGGAATACCCAGTAATTTTCAGTCGGCTTCATACTACGCTACTACCACAGCCTTGATAAGCTTTCTGTAATAACCTTGTATTAAAGGTGAAATTTGACAGGTTTTCATTTCTACACGTCTCAAAAGAGAAAGCTTGTAACCATAAATAAATGCTCTTTCAAACTACCATGAGTTATGGAGTTTCCCTAGGCTCCATATTTGATTCACACTTTCAACAACCATATACTTCCACGAGATTGTATATTCATTTTTTTTCCATAATGTTGCAATGTGTCATTTTTATGCAGATGATACCCAGATTTATCTATCCCTCAATAAAAAATTCTGCAGCAACAGAAGTGTTGACTGATGTCAGTAACTGAATAGAATTTTGTGAAAATAATGCAAATAAGGCAAATAGCAGGATTAGGGTCTCCATTATGTACATTTATTTCATCCTATTTCTCACATGGATAGATGTTTCATTACTAGCTTAATTTCAGGATAGTTTTACCTCAAATAATAAATATGTCTGGCTAATTATTTGTACTTAAGACTTAAACTGTATGCCTTCCATGCAGGGAATAATATTCAACACAATTTACCTGTTTTGCCAGGTTTTAAGTAAAAACCTATTATTTACCAAGAAAACAAATACGCATGTAGGGCAATGCAATAAATCTTACTATATACTATAAGAAAATCAAAGAGATGGTTGGGTAGAATGCGACCATTGAAAAAGGTCTGGTAAAGCCTCAAAAAATAAATTGATTCCTAAATAAAAAATAATATAAGTAATTACACAACTATGTAGGCAATACCAGAGTATATTTGCACAATATTCTTCACACAATCTCTCCTGATTTAAACTTAAAAAAAAAAGCCGATACCAATTTCATTGATATAATGAGAACAAACAATATAAATCAAGTGAATAAAGTCTAGAGTGATCTTTGCCTCTTGGAAAAGGTGCATTTAGACAGAATCAACTGCTGTGATGATTTTTGTTAGACACTAAGATGTATGCTTAAATAGCACTGTTAAAGTTAAATTTAATCTTACATTTCTAATTCGTCTTCTCTTTTAAAAGTAAAACAGAAACAACATACCCCTACATTTGTAGAAGAGCTGACAAAGTGAATAAGTGCTCTCCTATGGAGCTAAAAAATAAGGACAATTTATTTGGAAGACAGATGCAATATAAGTGAAAAATATTACTCAAAAATCCCCTGGATATGCAACAGGCTACAAAGAATAGTAGTGTTAATATCAAACTGGTGAGGAAACTGAAATGTAGTGATAGGCATTTAAAGTACTTGCAAGTATAGTTTTCAGTTAGAAAAGACTTTGAGCTACCAATACAACGTCTCCTAGAATCCATTACCAATACGCATATACTTCTGTAGTTAGTATAGTTGTACAAATCATTGTAACACTGGGACTATGATATGAATGTAATTTCTCCCTGAGAAAACTAAAGATATAACTTCAAACATAGCAAACATGGGAGGAAATGGCAGAAGTAGCTTCTAATGACCATAGTTTTATATAGAATGGATAGTATGAATCTTGCAATGTGAAGGCAGTTGCATCTGCCCCTCTGCAAGACAGTCTCCTCTTTGGATATGGGACACTTCTTGGAATTTACTATTTCTAGTTTAAGGGTCAGGATTTTTAGAAACAAGAAGGAATGTTGTACTCCTCAGCGAGTACACGGAGACAACAGAGGGATGAATTTCTTCTTCTGCAACAGTAGCTGGCTTCAAAAATATACTTTTTTAATATAATATTGTCACATGCATTCATGCCATTCCCAATGCCAAAGCAACTATTGCAAGTACCCATCTAAATTTTGAAGGGTTATAACATCAGATGTCTAGCTACACAAGGTTAGTGGGGCAGCTCCGGAAATAACTTTGTAATAGCAGATGACACTGAGTGTATCAGAGAAACGGAAAAGTGGAGCACAGAACTCCATTCCTCCACTAATTATATTTGAATGAAGACACTTGGCCTTCCTCTCTCACCTGCTGACTGAGAACTGACGAGTCATTAGCAGCTCTGATAAAATCAGCGAGCCTGAAAACCTGTGTTAACTGCTGCCAGAAGATACTGACAGAAATACCATGATCAAGATGTCACAACAGCGCTTCTTAAGAGGTCAGGAAGTCTTCCTACTGGTGCTTTGATAGAGGAAGTGCTCATTTACATTCCTCATGTTCAACAAATCTGGTCTGGTGCACTAAGGAACAGTACACACTGAAACAACCTTAGTCAGATAGCCTGAGATAATCAGGAGGCATCTTTGTTCTGTTTCATGAAATTCAGTGCCTGTGCATGGTCGTCTTCAAGCTTAACTACCTGCTTTTCTTTCAAACCCCTCTGAACTAATCTTCTTCAAAATGTCACTAAGGAATTCATGAACATGAGTGTCTTGTAGCAGCATCTGCCAGTGGTAACACAAATCAAGAGCCTTCCTTCTATGCACAAATCCAAGCATTTCCTCTTTCTGAAGCTCACCAAAAACTTACGTGTAATTTCTTCAAGACAACAGAAAGCATAAAAAGGAAATAAGAAAACCATGGTAAAATAAAATACAAACTAAGCTTCCTAGCCTGGATCTGTGGAGTCTCTGACCCTTGAGATACTGTTATTTGACAGGAATGCTCTGAACAGCCACATCTAAGTGAGCCTTACATATGTGGTAGCTTGGATCAGATGACCTTACAACCTAAGCTGATTCTGCACCACACAGTAAGGATGACTTAGGGAATATAACGTCTGCTTAACATCCTTCAACAGAAACAGCCTTGAATGAAGTCCGAGAAAACACTTAAAAAGAGAACTGAATGAAATGTTTGAGTACAAAAGCTGTGATGGTCTGTTTATAGACAATCCTAAAAAGAAAATAAATAAATAAATAAATAAAAGGCCAGCAGAAGGTTGCTGGGCTAACAAAGCACAAACAAAATTTTTATGGGATGTCTTCAGAAAGGAAAATGACTTCAGAAAGGAAAGATGAAGATCCATAAAGAGCATCATAGACATAAAAGTGCTGGATTTCAAAAGAGATCTGTCCACAAAAACAAAACAAAACAAAACAGAAATAAAACATTCCCTCAGCTGTGAATTTCTGTTTCCAATGCCATATTAGGTAATTGCCTACAAATAAAATGTTCTATCTCAAAGGGAGCAGGAACAGATCCCTCTTTGCAGCTTACACAGAGCAATATGAAAAGCACTAAGTCAGCTATTTTGTCTTCTGCCACAGGAAATTAAAAGATGGGTCCTATGTTTCTGAGGTAAAAGATATGACATACAGGACTGAATTTTTGATGTATATTGGGCACCTTCACCATGGGGTTATTGAGAACCAAAGGAAAAGCTGACTTCCCAAAGCACAGTGCATCTGAATAAGAGGACTCTTTAAGACATGCATAGCTACTGGTTACAAGATTTTTACTTATTACAGCATCAAACCCACTTTACCATATATAGATTCAGCCTTTTATTCAATATGCAAGTGCATTTCTGAAATAAGGATGTGCTAATGTTCATAGATGAGTGGGGCCTATGAGTACTTCTGACTCATTTTGTAATTCCTATGCCTGCAGGGCAGTTTTTGTTTGAATGGCAATATATGGGTACATGGAAAAATTGCTGAATGCGTACAAGATTATGCTTATTTGTTCTGAAAGTTTACTACTATGGATGTATTTTGTTTTTCTGTTTGTTTTTAATATTGATTATGAAGGTCTTAAGCTCCTGACCACTGTTAAACAGTGCCACAGCAGAATATAAGACAATATGGAAAAGATTAAAGCTAATTTCATAGCATGCACAAACATGTGAATTGTATTTTATCCTTTCTCCTTGCTCATGACATCCAAAGCATGCAAAGAAAAAAAGCCATGATTTTACAGAAAGCCATGCAAGGGTATATATAAAAAAACCTGAGCTAGAGTTTAATTATTGATTTAATCACTATAATACACAAACACTACCAGTCAGATACATTTTCTTTCATTCTATATTTCCTCTATATTTCCAAGCCTGACAACTTATGAGGGCTGCTCCAAAAGTGATGCTTCCTATTTTATTATATTTGACCATGTCAGAGGTGGATGCTGGTGGTACGGCAGCAGAGGTCAAACCTTTCCACCAGTATTCTGTGTCATTTTATTGCAGTGTAACAGATGGGGACGGTATGACAGAGTGGTGTCTCACATGGAAATGTGTATGAAGCAAAGGTGTGTCAATGAATTCCCCTATGAAGAAAAATGGCACCCACTGACATTCACTGATGCTTGCTGAACATTTATTACCAATCAGTGATTGTGAGCACAGTGAGGTGGCGGGTGGCACTTTTTAGCAATGGTGACATTGGGTCACCTTCGCTGACGCAGATTTTCATGAATATGGCATGCAGGTTCTTGTTCATTGTTGGCAAAAACTCTTAGCTAACTGTAGTGGCTGTGTTGAAAAACAGTGTTTTGTAGCTGGGCATTTGCTCTATCAAATAGATATTGAGCTTTTTGTATCTGTTGTAGTTTCCCTCAAAATAAATAGAAGGCATTAGTTTCAGAGCAAGCTATGTGTATAATTAACAAACACCGTGAATGTGAGAGTTCTTAGCTCCTGAACTTCATTTATCCAAACATAAATATTTCTTTTTAAACCTGTCATTTGATTGTGAAGCAACTTCAGTTTATCTACCAGAAATTTCACGTAGATTTTAGTAAATATGCCTTTTCAGGATTTTCTACAAAAATATTTGTTCACAGATACATATGTATCTATATATAGGTATGCATGTATGCAAACATTTATAATGTATATGTACTTAAAAATATACTCTTCAGATTATATTTACCATGCCATGGCTTTGTTGAAATTCAGGAAATGGTTTTGGCACAGTTGACCTTAGATGTTTAACTCTGAAAACTTTCTTTCACTGTCACACTAATTTGTGACCATCACCTTGCTGGCCTGAAACAGTAAATCTTTACTAGTACACTTTTATATATTGGCACATCATCAAAAATAGCGATGATCATATTATAGTAGTGTGAAAAGATGGGAGCTGCTTAGGAGACACTTATGCTCATTTATGTTGTCTGTTCAGATATTTATGACTACTTCTAGAGATAAAAATTATAAATTACATTTACATATTTATGAGCAATTTTATGTAATATTCAAATTCCTATTAAAATGCCATTAATATCCCTATTTTAATATAATGAGAGTTGGAAACGGAACTAAAATGTATTTGGTTTTCTTTTTCTCCTAAAAATCCTCTACATTTAAGCATCCAGAAAAATGAATACAATGGTAACTGATAAACAATGAAAATAATCGGAACTTCGGGGCACAATTAGAAAATTGGACAGAAAACAAACCAAAACAAAAAACAACATTTACCTATTATACCACAAATCTAAAAATATCTTTGCCAGTTTGAACAGCAGAAAAAAAAAAAAAAAAAAAAAAGAGTTAATATGTGGGCTGCATAACCATGCTTTGTACATTGAAGAGCACAAGCAGGAACTCACCTCTAGCTCTGTTCTTTGTAGCAGCCACTGGAAGCAAGGAAAGATTGCACAAGAACAAGAGAACAAAGATAGATTAGATAGAAGTTTGAGTAAGAAAGAATACAGAGAAACTTTATCACTATTGATTCAAAGCTAACAAACACTGTTTCTAGGATTATTTGACCTATTTGAGACAGTACAGTTCTACAAGAAAGTTCAGATCTATGATTCTGTCAGAAGACCTGTGCTGTTACACTTAGAAAATATATCACAAGACATTCTCAAGAAGCATGGCAATGACCACTGAAAAATCATGTACCATTAATCACATATAGGTGAGAGCATACCGGCATAGATTTCTGAATTCTAAACTTAAAGCACAATTTGCCTTCCTAAAAACTAATTCTGAAGAATCTACACATCATATATCAGCCTTTTGTTCCTGCCTCTTGATATGTAAATGTCCTGTAAAGCTATTTAGAGTAAACATCAGTTAAACTGCAGTTACTTCAATTATTCATAGTCTATGTTATATGATCATTGGTTTTTCTTCATTGGAGCATGTATCTTCAGATTGTTCTCGCACCCTAAGTGTGCATCCACTCATGTTAATGAATATGCAAAGCAAATGGAGCAGACAATACTTTAGCAGTGACCAACATTCCAAATCACAGAAAAAGAAGGCAGAACAGCCTTTGTTACATCTCCCAGAGCAACACTGCTTCATACTACTATTATTTGCAAAGGCGCAACACAGTCACAATAACAAAGACAGGATCTTAAAATATCCAACTTCCATCTTCCCTGCCTCCAAAACCGGCGGAATAATTATCTTCTGTTTTTTGAAGCTCGTAGCTAATGTTACACAATGTAAGAAACTGAAGAGTAAATTTGGACACTCTGTTAGCTGTAAATTACATAAATGATACTATCCATAAGTCTTTAAACTCTCACATGCATTGTGAAAATGCATTCGAGGAACAGGTACCTTCGGAAAAAGAAATCATAATTCATCTTCTCAAAATCCTCTTCGTAATTCTTTCTTGTAAAATGGACATACACTACAGTTCAAAAGTAGTTATACTTGTGATCAGAATACATAGAGAAAGGAGAAAGACTAAATTATCTCTTTCTGTTCTCTTTGCTGATCTCCTCCACACATCGATTTTCAGTCCATTTTTCCCCCCTCCTTTTTTCACCAGTGTAGTGTCTCGCCAATCAGTCCTTAGTAAGATAAGTAAGGAGAGCATGGCATTGATGTCCAAGTTGCATATATGTAGAAATTTTAGGGAAAAAATAAAAATAAATTGATTTTTAATTTTATGAATGTCATTTCTCGAGATTTTTGCTCATCTTCACAGATCCCACTTCTACTTTCAGTGGCACTATTCTACATTGTCACTGTTATCCAGGAAAACAAAACTAAGAAAGCAGTTCTGTGATATATGAAATCAACATTACTCCACAGAATGACTCTGCTGTGGGGAGGTACAACAAATGCAGACACTTCCACAGTGCTACAGTCTTACAATTAATTTTCCATGGGGCTATTTAACAAGACATAGCTGCAAAAAAATCCAGTAAATCTTACACACACTAAATATCACTTCAGCAGTAAGCAAAATTAATGGTGCCATTCTAATTTTATAGTTTCTCCTTCATGCAAATATAAGTTGATAATGAATGCACTGAGTTCAAACTGTTCATTTTCTTATTCTTCCCCTACTTTCTCAGTTCTGAGAATAATATACATGTGAAGACATTATCAGTTCAAGCCATAATAATGATTTAAACTTAACAAAGGTCTGGAGAAAATCTCCCCAGGTAATTTAAAAGCAACAAGAGAATTTGTATTTATTCATTCAAAATACAAAGGTATATAAAATATATACATGAAAATTATGTAGGTACTGTAATTGTTCAGAAAAAAACATGTATACACATACATTATGGTGATATGTAGTATTAAGTATATGCATGTATATATGTACATATTAAAATAATCAAAAAATTTTATGGTTAGATGGCTTTATTTTGAAGCTTGAGCACTAGGAAAAGAATTATTACCTACCATCTATTAGTAAATAAAGAAAAGACAGAAATGAGGTTGTGCATAAGTGGAAGTAGGACAGGTTACTGAGCTTGTTAGACCAATTATAACACTCTGCATATTCACTGATAGAGAACTAGATGACAGTAACCTTCTTAAAAATGTCATGTTCAATACTTGTAAGTTTTTCCATTGACAGCAAGGTCCAATTACAAGTCAATTCGTAAAGTTCAAACTGCACAACAGCCAAATTAGCTACAAAATGTCTTTCAAAATATAATTCTGCCTACTGCAGGGAACTAGCGGGAGCTGTTTCCATCAGTGACCCATTTTTTTAATACCTAGCATGAAGAAAATTTCCTTTTTCTTACTGTCATTGATGTTGGTCTTTCTTCTTCCAAAGGTGAAATATTTTTTCTCTCTTCCTTATTTGCCTTCTTGATGTATGCAAAGAGGATGTTATTTTTAAACTACACGTTTGGAAATTTTTATCCATCTCTTCACCCTATTATTACATGGAAGGTCATAGGAGGAAACTAGCAGAGACGTTTCAATTGAGCATCTCTAACACTGAAAATTAGCAGAGGGAAGCTGTTCTCTTGCTTAGAGCACCTGACACAGGATAGCTCAGCTTTTCAAGCCACTGGAGTCAGTTGCAAATGACCAGTGGGTTTCATGAAATAACATTACTTTTGCAATATCTACATGTACTTCATACTGTCTTCAGTAAGTCAATTATTTCTCTGCACTTCACATAACCACTTGTAAAATGGAGATAAAATATTCCATTTGTCTCCACTGTGACTTCCCTCCTGTACAACTAAAGATAAAAACTCTCCAAGGCAGTGAGCCTCCTTCTTCTCAAAGTAGTACACTATCAGGATTCTGATTAAATTTGAAACTTCTTTAATACAACTAAAGTGGATTATAATAGCCAGTAACTATGGGTACAATGTAAGCTGAAAACTGTAATTTAGGTTATTTGGTTGGTATATACTTTATCTGGCTAAATTAACAAGTCAGTCAGAAACTGGACAAACAGGAAAGCAAATGACTTAAAATATTTCACCAAGTTCAGGCATTTGTTTAAAAATCTGAACATATTTCTGAAGTCACAGTTCTTTGAGCTGTTCAGCTCTATCTTTCTTAAGAAATTGATTCTAGATAGAGAGGCACACTACAGAAAAAAAATTGAGCAATAACTTTGTTGGAATTTAAGGAAGTTTTTAAAGACATGAGAAGATGGAATGAGAAAGAAGAAAGACCACGCTCTCTAAAGTGAGGCCGAAAGACATGAGAGACTCTACTAGATTTCTAGGTAAGATTGAGAAAAAAATAAATCTTAAGCCCTTGGTTCTGTCAAGATTAAACAATATCCTGAAGTCTCTTCCAGTACACACAAAACAAAAGGTTTGGCTGTTAGGAGGAGGTCTAAGAGTGAGAGAATCATAGAGCATGAAGAGTTCAAGGTTAGAGATCTCAAGGGATTCCATTCTGGGAGATCAGGATAGGGGATGAAAGTTGAACTGAGTTCTGAATCACATCAGTTAATTTTCACAGAACTAAGATTTTTTTTTTATAGCATCTTAAAATCAGAAAAACACTTTTGCTGTAGCTCTACTACTGAGAAAATGTGTTTAAAAATCATTGCTTGTATGTAGAATGCTGGGTTCGATTCTTAAAAATCGTAATACATCCCTGCTCTCAAATATCAATAACATATTGCTTTATTTTTCTGTGATATATCTTTCCGACTCATAGTTTTTTGTATGCCAAAAATTGTTAAATTACATTCTTTGATAAATGGTGGTTACAAATTGTTCAATACTTTTTCCACTCTCAGCTGTCTCTGTGCTTTTCAATTCCGTGGCCATTTTCAGACAGATTCGATATAGCATTTATTTTATTTTTCTCTTATATGTGATTTATTATTTGATTTGGGATCTTGTTTTTAGGAAAAAACAAAAAATCACGTGCTTCCAATTATTTCAATAGCTCAATAAAAATAAAAACAGGGAGAAAATATTTCTCCCAGATGTCTAGCCTGCCTAACTTTTTATTTCAGAAAATAAAAAGAAAGTAAAAAGTGAAAGATACAACATCAGCGTTCTGTTCACATTTCATCTATTATATGTATTAAGAACACAAATAGAGAAAAACTAGTGCAGTATCTAAATGTTACAATGATCTAATAGCTCTTTGCAAGAAAACACACAAGATGATAAAATAAATAAAAATAACCAAAAGAGTATTAAAAAAACATCAAAGCACATTCCACATTTTCAAAAGAGAAGGTCTAATTTTTACTACTTAATTTAGAATTTTCCTTTTAAATTTATGATGACAATGTCAGCAATGTTACCTTTTCCCTTTGGATAAGCTGATGGATTACCACTGGTCATTTAGGTCACCTAAATTCATCTCTGCTTGACTAACTGGAAAATTTCCTCTATGTGACAGAAGACTTAGAGGGATCATTTTCTCAAGAGAATAATGCAAATTATTATGTGCTCACCAACTGGGTAAGAGACGCACTGAAAACAAAGATACAGGTATATGCTGTATTGTAGCATGCTTTGTAGACTATATTTTAATAATACCATTTTTCAAAAGCCACTGAAGGAGAAAAGCACCATAATCACCAAAATATCACCAAAAAACAAAAAAAAAAAAAGGTATCCATCCCAGCTAACATCTCTCCTAAACAATATGTTTTAATCTACAGGCAAGACAGATTTTAAAAACTTTGTAACTCACTTTGCAGATCCTAAAGATAAAGCAGTATCACAAATCCCGACATCTAGCAAACCTAGAATCTAGAAACTGTGCACACATTCCTGGCAATAATACTCAACTCTTCTGTAATTCTGTAATTAAATGACTAGCAGAAAATCAAAACAGCAGCTGTCAAGTTCACTATGTTCTGTGATTAACAGACACATTTGAGAAGTTGCTTTTAAAGCACACTTTTCTGTATACTGTGCAGCAGCTCTAGAAACTCTATACAATTATATTTTACTTGATGAAACTTTGAACAGCAATGTGAAAAATAAGCACAGGTTCCAGTGTTTTGGTTTTCCACCCACCAAACCACTCCAGAATTCGATGCTAGGAAATGAAAAAGTAATTTCTTGTGTTCAGAATATTTCATTTGCAGGCCAACAGAAAACATATTTGTAAAATAGTAATTACTGAACACAGATAATGAGAAGAAATTTGTATACTGAAATGAAAGAGCTAGGACTATAAGCATCTTTCAAGCTACCTAATATAATGCTAAATTCTTTAAATATTTAAAAACTGAGACTCAATTATCACATGCAGTGACTTTTATTTTATCATACTAATCAAAAAATGCTCAAAAAAACCAATTACATTTTCTTTCTAAAAAGTAGACAGTAAATATAGTAATTTTTTTCTTGATTGATATCATAACTGGCACAATGGAGATCAGCAGAAGCATCTTATAATGCAGACATCTTTAGAGTTCAGGATTTCAGCTGTAGCTGATTCACATTAGCAGCTGAAGACACATAACACAGTACATTACTGTATAGTGAAACTTGAAGATGATAATCTTGCCCTAAAGGCTTCTCTTAAAGGCATCTAGATAACATGATTCGCCTGTCCCCAGTGCTAACTTCATTCATATGATAATACAACTGGACATACAATTTCTATTAGCAATGCAAGTTGCAAGGAAGCAATTTCAGCAGAAGTTTCCATAAAATATCACATGAACTTCACTTGCAAATAAATTACATAGATTGTAAACAAGAGTAAATACATTTAAAAAATTTCATTCCATCAAAGTAACAAAATCTTTTAAAATGGAAATTTAAAAACAAAAACAACCTCAAAGCAGTAAAATGAAGAACTCCATAAGGTTATAAGTGTGGTTCTGGCATGCAAACACAGATGCACTCAATTCTGCCCCCAGATCTTTTTACAGGCATTTCAAAACTGAAACTATAAATTCAATTTTTGATTTAAAAGCTTTGATTCAGCAGGTGAACTATCACGATTTTTCATCACACAAAATGCTCAGCTTCTGTGTTTATGTCAGGTCCCCAGAAAGAGCAGAAAGGAAATGGTCCTGCTTGGGTAATCTTTGTAAACTGCTTTGGAACAAACTAGCTGACATCCAGCAGCTGGAACTTTTTTGGCTTAGGTTTCTTCTCACATCTGCAGATCAGTGCATGCAAACACCTCAGACTGCCATCTCCATTTTGTTTAAACTAAGAGTGTGACATTCACAGTTGGTTTAAATTTTTTTTTTTTTTTTTTTTTTTTTTTTTTTTTTTTTTTTTTTTACTAAATAACAAAGTATAAGCAATGCTGTATTGTTTTCCATACACGGCCCATAGCTCCAATAACTCACACATCTTTAGGAGTTACTGTTATTGAAAACAAGTAACTAGTATGAACATTCTGAACATAGAAACTTACAGACAAGGGCAAGAAGCCAGCCAGGCAGACTAAGGTTGCCCTTATGTTACCTGGATGCACAATTCATTTACCTACTGTAAACTCTAAGAAGGTCTTGGGAAGGAAAATGTCTTTCATTGTAGTTACTTTCTTTTTTTGCTTTGTGCTTATTTTAGTATCACAGCCCATGGGATCTCTGCATTAAAAGTATTACATCGCATCCATAATACATCACCTGTATGAAGTGCATGAAGGTTAAGGTACGTACTAAAGAACATCAGGACATCGAGTGAAGCTTGTAGAAACAAGTACGTATCTTAAATGATACAGAATTAAGACCTTACATGGAAAATAAAGATTTTTTCAATTCCCCAAATACTATTAACTTTGTCTTTTACAGACATTAGAGGACAAACTTAAGACAGGAAAATTAACAAGAAACACACACACATAAAAATAATAAATTAAGTGTGGAGCTCTGCTGATAGAATTTTCATAAATATAGACAAATATAGACATATATATAAATATAGACATAAATATAGACAAATACCAATCACTATGTTTTGCACCTAAGCTCTTCCTCAATTGGAGAATGGGAATTCTAAAAGTGACTTCTGAATGATGATCTCATTCAACCTTCAAAAAGTCTACATGGAATTTTTGTCATTATCTCCTGCAGTTGCTAGCTCAAGAAATATGCTTGGAAGTTTTACACATTGTCATGACCTGAAACCTCGCAGGCACTCCTCTGAGGACCTTCTAGAGAGAGAGAAGCTTTCAATATTATGGAAGATAACTCTTTTGGAACTAGTGAGTCTTACAAGATAATTTAGAAATATTAAAATAAATGCACAATTGATACATAATATTTCTGAAAATAGATAACTCTGTGTGATGATAAAATTTAAGATCTGTTTCAATCCCTGTTACGTACATTAAGTTAGAATGGATCATATACATTAAAATTATACATTCTTTTCTGAAGAGTAATGAAATAATTTTTCACATGACGTTTTCATCAAACAATCTTAAAAATCTTTAAGTTTACCTACAAAGTAATCAAAACATTAAAATATAATTACATTTTTAATATGGATTTCTGAATGGTAAAGATGCAATAGCAAATCATGTTTTGATGGAATTCCTAAATAATAAAGTAAAAGTTACAGCTACGGACACTGATGCATAGGATCCTTAAAACTAAGACAAGCATTGGTAGGAAGCTTTATATATAAAGATGAATTACAATTGACAGATGGCAAAAAGAAAAGTTCTTCCAAGTCAACCAGAAAAAATAATAGCTGGGGAAGTATAAAAGATGAAATCAGAGAAAAAGTGATTATAAAAAGAAAGAGCAAGATTTAAGGACAGGAAGGGAAAAGACTGAGATAAAAATCTAGACCAGCAAGTTCAGAGAACCAAATGCATACAAATCTCAAAATATTGAACTTGCAGTCACCTGTATTTTCAGCATTCAGTACTGAAGAAGTATTTCTATAGGTGATAAGAGAGAGTATATAAAGTGATAGACTATTTAAGATTCTACAGTAAGTAAAAATGAATAGTTGGCATAACAGCATGATGAGAAAGTTTTTATCTTAGCAAAAATTACTTTCTTACTGTCATTAAAATTAATTTCTTCTGTGCTCCTTGCTTCTAACGCTGTTACAAGTTTGTTATGGTACTCATATTAGGAAAAAGAAAACATTTTGCATATTGTATTGTATATGTTTATTGCACTTCTTACTCCTCAATCTTGCTTCTCATATATATATATATTTTACTTTCTTTAGTGAAGACACAGATTTTAAAATCATATGAATATATACCTAGGTATATTAAACTCTATGTATGCGTATCACGTTTTATGTACAGATATCAAATATTGTATACACATTATTTAAATATATTCTTATTTAAGATAATCAGATTCTATTATACAAATATGCATTAAATACACACAGCTTCGAATTATAAATGTATACATTATATTCCATAAAGTAGTATACGGAGCAATATGTGATATACTATATAATATATACGTGTGTACTAAATGTAAAGTATAATGCATACCGGTATGTTTGAATAACAATTAATAAAATCAGTGTAAAGTAATGCAAATAATCAACTGAAAAATAATAAATGGAAATACTTTCATTGCATAATTTGCAGAAACTCCTGAAAATAATTACTATAAGAAATTAAAACAAACAAACAAAGAAAAAACCCAAACAATGTAGTCAAAGTGACTGTTTACAGGAAATGATGCAATTCTTACACTAACTTTCTTAATTATGACTTCTGAAGTATTCTTACTACTCTTATTTTGTGATAAAAAATCGTCACAGAAAACAGTGATCTGCAAATTGTAAAATCAAACAAACAAACATTTTGAGTCTTTAAAGTATTTTGATTTATAACATGAGTTTTTAAAAAGTACTGAAAAAAATACAGTAGCTAAATAATTACCAAAGGTTTTCCTCAATAATGTGAACTGAAACCTTCTTGGAAAACACAGCAAACAAACTCTAAACTAGCTGACAAGGCAGATAAACTACTGCATAGTTCTCTCTTGTTCCTTGACATCTCTGCCACAACATGCATCTTCTATGCCAGAATTGTTGCACAAATACAATGAGCTGAGCCCTTTGTACCAGTGTAATACTTATATATACAGTTTAGCCTCAGTCATTGCTGGAAATTGAAAAACATTTTGAAATACCACTCGTTTATAGCAAACTGATGGATTTTGAGAGAGAGAATGCAAAAGGCTGGTGTCACTATGTCAGTTTTGCTCTCGGAGCACAGCCAAAAGAGATTTGTAGCTCAATGAATGAGAAGCAGGAAAGCCTCCAGCTGTGAACATGTGCTCTGAGATACTCACCCAGGTCCCTAGCAGCTAGCTGGGTAGTTCTCCAAATTACTGTAACATGCTCAGACCTTGCCCACTTGGAGCAGCCAGCAGAGACAGTAAAGACACACACAGCACCATTCTTTTTCTAGGAAAACCCATGAAACCTTCCAAAGGATAAGTCAATTTCTGAGACATTCATACATGCACCTCGTTTCATAACTAGTACAGTTCTTGCAGTTTAGAAGATGTTTTCGCATGCAGTCAGTTACAGCATAAATGCAAACTGGCAATACAACTATGACTACTCCTCCTTAACAACGTCATAAACCTTCTCTTCAAAGAGATTTATGAATAATATGAACTAAATAATTCATGGCACTGCAGATGCCAGTCCAAATCGCCTCTTGCTTTTTAAGGTTTCAGTTTGTAGATGTGTGATCAAAAACCTTCATCAGTCATGATAGTGGCATTTGTACTCACTCCAAACAAACCACATTTGCATCTGAATGTTTTTCATTGAAATGAGAGATATAATATGCAAGCCAAGTTTCAACTAAAAGGCATTTTAAGCTATTTAAATTCAGTCAAATTAAAGGTTGAATGCAACCTAAAACATATACTCTCAGAACAGTAATTTGACACATCATAAGTAAGAACCAGTTTTTGTTAGAGTACCTCAATGCTTGCCTAAAAATTTTACACTGCATCTTAGCGGTGCTGCCTCTTGAGGAATAGTAAAGTCCTTGTATAAAGCAATGATGTAAAGAGAAACTTAACACTCCAGTTCAAAGGCTTCACTTTCACACATGTGAAAAAGAAACCAAGAAGTTAAAAATGTTTGTGCATGAAATCAACATTAACCTTTAAGAACAAAAAAGAACTTCCTACAGTAGCTTTGAGCAAATAGATACTCGCCTAATATATTAGACACTCACACTTTTTTATGAATCACACCTACTAGGAAGGTGAAGGTAATTCTTTGCCACATCCATTGCATAACTTTACCCCTGATATTTAAAAGTACTGCAAATAGGCCCTCAAAAAATGTCAAACTGAAGAAATAAGAGCATAAATATATCAATCATTCCACGTGGAAGAAGTCACAGGAATTTCACCTTGTATTTCAGGACATGTTAGTGAGAGAAAAAGCAGAACTAGATTAAATTTTTTTCTGGCCATGGGAAATAAATAAAGAAATAAATACAACTCTCATAAATTGGTGATAGTACTCATTTTTAAAAGCCTACTAAGAGCATAAAATGACCTTCTGTTATAAATTTTAGTAGGTATAAATGAGATAATTTTTATTAATTGTCTGGGGATTTTACTGTAAAGTCTCTACAAAAACCAACAAAAAATACCACCACCACCACAAACAAAACCCCACAAAGTCTTCTAACTGCATTTAGAAATTAAGCAGACCAGTGAAAGTAGGCAATTATATGTATGATCCCATATTGAATCACGTCACAGTTCATGTCTGTTTTTTTGTTTGTTTGTTTATTTTGTTTTGTCTGTTTTTGTTTTTTTAATAAGAACATACCAGTTCACTTTGCAGCTTGCAAAGTGCTTGCAGCCCAACAGGTAGTTATCCAAAATACATTGTATAACTCGAGATCTTTGTTTTATGCCCCTTAAATTTAACTAAGTAATTACTATTTGCACCATACATAAGATACAATACCACAATCCCAATCATCCAATCTCATTATCTCTCATATTCAATCTACACAAACATTGACTAATTTTTATATGGAAATATGTTTACATAAACAAAAAATAATAATTATCATTTTTTTTAAATGTAGGTACTCTAGAAATCATGGCTATTCCAAAGCACAAAGGTACAGACTTCACAGGAAAGCAACAGGAACAACTTGTGGCAGACTATCATATCATAGCACCGGCAATACGAATGCTAATGAATAAAGCAAGGAATTATGCTGGAGCATCATACATTGGAAGATGACACTGATGAGGGCAGATGTAGAAAAATGATTATCAACTTCAGACCCCTAGAGCAGCATGAATGAAATCAGATCCTTGTGTTCTGGGAAATAAAGCAGGCAACTTAGATAGAAATAAAGACAGCCCTTAATTATCTAAAAGTAAATTGGGAGCAGCCCATGATAATTCAGAAGTGGCATTATTATAGAACACAATGCAGAGTTAATTCAGAAATCAGTTATTTCAAAAACATCAACAGCTGGGTTTAATAATAGATACGATGAATCAGAAATGAAGAAAAGCTTGAGACAGAAGATGATTAAGTAATTCCAATCATACTATTAGATTTACAACTAAACAATGGCAAAGAAACTATATGCTAAAATTATTTAAATAAAGGAAAACAATAATTTAGTTATGCTAAAAATATTTAAATAAAGGAAAACAGTAATTTGGATTGATGAACTGCAAGAGTGTAAAAAAAATTAAATGTCTACACAATTATTTTGTCTGGTTGTGGTTTGGATGTATCTGGTTATGCTATTAGCAGGGGAAGAGGTATCCCTTCATTATTTTTAAAATAGAAACTGGCTTGCCACAAGATCAAAATATCCACTTGAATGAATAAAATGCTTTAATGTTTTGTTTTGTTTTTTGTAAGTTTATACTTCGCTGCATTCTGATACCTCTGCTCATATTCAGTAAGATCACCTGAAAATTCTTTCAGTGGTTTTATAATTCCCTTGACATAAGATGCTTAAATTCCACTTCCTATGGGAAAGCTTGGTAAGAGCACAATTAGACCATGGGATAAATAAAGGTACTATCACTGGCAAAGCAAAAACAGTGGCTACAAATTTAGTTACAATGGCTAGATATTTTATTAGTAGAATTATGAAGTTAAACTTTGTACAATGTATGGTCTAATTTAAATACAAAAAGCAATTCATTATAAAGGCTGATCTGTTCTGTGCCAGCTGCAGAGCTCTACAGCAGCAAACAAAAGTAGTTCTAGGATGAAAGGAATACCTTTGAAATGATGGTGTTTCACAGTACAGTTTCTGAAACTGCTGCATATTTTTTCCACCTTTCTTCTTCTCCTTTCTTTCACTCATAAGGGAGGCATACATGCAGAAAGAGGCATTAGCATGGCATTTTCTGTTGTTAACTGTTATTTTGGTAAGTTAAATTTTCTATTTTTCTTCTTGAAACTATGGATAGAATAGCTTCTAAGGTCAGCAATTTGTCTACCACAAAATAGCGAATACCAACTACTGTATGCTGTATATAAAAGTAACTTTTCAAGTTACATTCTCTTCAGCAAGAGAACAATAATGCTGACAAAAAATTGCCACTCAAGGTAAAATTCAGCTGTCAGATATGTATGAAGCTGTCAAGAAAAAAGTAACCAGAGTGTAAATGTTTGGGCTCTGAAGCAGCTTGCTGTAAACATACATGTTTTTTGGAAGTGTTAACAGCATATTTGATTCTAGCTATTTTTGTATTCTACATTTCTTAAGACAGGAGCTGGGAACAGAAGTAAAGTTTGCAGAGAGTCAATACTGCATATTTCATCATGTGAATGATAGTTCAGAAAACTATTTGCATTACCACGCATACTTCTACAAAACTTACAGCACATAATACGCATATACATCTCAAAGACAGTTCAACAGAAGATACTTTGGAGATGAATGAATCTACAAGGACATATATGACATTTATTCATTGAAACCTAATGAAAGAAGAAAGGAAAGTGTTTTGGCCTGTACAATGTAAATATTATTTAATTTGTAATTGAAAAGAATATTTTGATCTAAAGATGTATATTCAAGAAATAATTTGGGCTGGCCAAGGGAACAAATCCAACATCCACTGAATATGACAAAGATATTTCTATTCTCTAAAGAAGGTTGAGCCCAGAAACAATTATATCCTATTACATGATTGAAAGAAAATATTAGTGACTTGGGAAAAATAATTATTCAACAATGCAATAATGTACCAATTATGAGTAGGCTCATGTACATATTATTATATTCTTATCAACTAAGATAGATGTTATTGGGCATTGCAAATTACTAATACATTCATCAATATGATTATGAGAGATGATATACCCAACAAATAAGAACGAGTTCTTTAAAGACTTGTTATTCATGAGTGATGACATACAATAAGATTCAGGCATCTATATGCAACAAATTTCGTCACAGCAAACAGCTACCTCATGAAGCTAACCCAATAAGAAATACATGCTTAATACGTGCATAAGAAATGCAAGATGCTCTGGCTCTCAGGTATTGTACATGGTTGATAGGGTGATCACGTGATTAGGTTGTGAGGCAGTTCAACTAAAATGGGACTTCTCATCCTCCAGGAATCTGGTATCTGTATCCAGGAAGATGTCTGTAAATGCCATGATTTTACTCCCAGAAATGTCAAATGCCATTTCACACTTTCAACCTAGAATTCAGATGTGTGAAGAAGGAGCATACAGCTTTACTAAGGAATGGTGTTTGTAAAAGTTACACAGTTCAATCAAATAAAGGAAACTATTACTCTAGATTTCTGCAACTGAGGCGTATGAGGTCATTATATGTATGATAAACATATATCATTATATGTAATATAAATACATGAGTTGTTCTTAAAGCTTAAAACCTGTCTGAGTGCACAGACATCAGATGTCCATGGAAAAAAATTATATTAACAATAATGCCAAGTAATTATTAATGTATGAAATTCAGAGAACTGGAGAAGACAGTAAGGGCATAGTACAATAGTAACGAAGACAAATACCAGAAGATAAACACCTTGACATGATGCACTTTTGCATACCAAGCCCTCTTTATACTTGAAATATAAAATTTTTTGAAAGCCATATAGATTTATTTAGCCTATTATGACAACTTGAATTAAGTACCCCTAAGTCTATATGGCATGTTACTGCCCTCTGTCTATCCCCCAGCCACACATTCTCTTACCAGCATTAGTGCAAGAGCAGAGCCACGTGAAGGAACTGATGCAGCTGAAACCAATTCTAGATGCAGTTAGTTCTCTGGATATACTACTCTACATTTCTTCGCTCTATATATCAGTTTTATACTTCACACTCATAAAAAGTAAAAAGCCACACTGCCTTCTCCCTTCATTTTAATCTGAAACTATTACATGACATGCATTACTGCTCTTATAAGAAACATGTAACTATCGGATATAATCTGTGTATCATAAACAGAAAAGAATGCTAATTTAACTGGAATAAAACAAAAATACCACACAACTAGTATCTTTCAACAAAACAGGAGATATTTGAGATAAAGTTAATTACCCCAATGAAATTGCTGAAATAGACTGAAGTTTAACTTCAAAGTTTTAAGTTCAGATGGGTTATACATATACTATAATTCATACAGCTACTTTAGATTGTCCATAATGATACTAACATTTATAGGCTTATTACACAATTCTTTTTTGATGGCAGTAGTCCAAAAGTCGGCAAGGGGCTGAGGGAGGAGAAGGCAGATATATAAAATCAACCAATTAATTAATCAACTGAGAAAAAAGAATACAATGTATTGAGGGACACAGTGAAAACTATCAAATTTATTTTGAACTTTATTCCCTGAGAGTGAACAATCTGGCTCTATGAAATGCTACTAAACTCTCAACTGCAGAAAGAAGCTATTTTTCCAAGGCAGTGTTTAATTAATTTGCAGAATAACTGCTGTGAAAGTTCATTGAGACAAATATTGAAGCTGCATTTTTAAAGGGTTGGATAATTTTGTGATGATAAACAACACTGGCAGTTTTGTAAGCAAAGACAATGATGTAGGAGTAATTAAATCTCATGCATCAGAATATAAGCAGAATCCTTCTGCCCCAAGTACAGCATGGACTATTATTAATAACATTTTACTCATATTATAAATCTAAACTCCTAGGTGAATTACGATACCTGACACTTCTGTTATCTGCCACTGACAAAGGCAGCATATTGGACTGGAGAAATCTCTTTTTTTTTTTTTTTTTTTACTCCACCTGACAGGGCCTCTGTTTCCAAGTGTAGTCCTACATTGCCATAAAAGTAAATGCAAGTATCCCACAGACTACCTTCACCTCATCTAACTTCTTTGGACCATGCCATCATCACTGTTATCCATATAAAGAAGTAAACCATTTGAGGTAAATAAAAATGGGGATGACAAATTAACCAATACAAGAAAATGCCTTAGCCTGTCCCAAAAACTTCAAGGAGATAAAGCTTTAGAAAATGTAAGCAAATACCACTGATCCAGCAAAATAAGTAAATAATGGAAAAGGGAACAAAAGTGAAAGTACACACATCTATGGAAAAAAACATTTAAAAATAACTTCAAATCAGACTGTCCTTTCGTTATCCAGAAATTTAGCAAAAAACCTATGTCTCTACATAGCACATTTCAGAATACTTCATAGATGCATACAAGATGAGAAGGTGAAGAGGAGAAAAACCCTCCAAAATTAAGACAGAATTACACTTTTTGGTATCTATGGTCAAATTTATAATAAAATGCAAAATATTAAAAATTATCAATACTTTTTAAGTTGAAATAGTATTTTAGTTGAAACCATTTGAAACCACTGGGGCCTATAAATATGCCTTCCCATCAATAGCAAACACCACACAGCTAAAGGAAGTAGCAAATAAAAGCCAACAAACCCAACAAAGTAGTTACAGTGTTTCAAGTTGCATGCAATGTTTTCGCATCCTCAAGCCTTCAAGAGCCTGCCATCTGCAAATGCATAAGGACAATACATCCTTCTGAGTTGGTCCATGCCTTCTGTTCTCAATGATTTTAACGTATATTTATATTCAGAGTTAACATAGTAAAAATAAGCAGCTTTTCCTTCTGGCAATTTTCTACTCAACCACATAAACAAGACAAAAAGTAGAAACTCAAGCCACTAAGTAGAGAATTTTCCTAAAAGAATTATCTGCATTTTTTTATTCCATGAAATAAAAGAGATTATCTGCAATGCAGGAGGAAAAAAATAAATAAATAAAATAAATAAAAAAAAATAAAAAACAAGAAAAACAAACAAAAACCCCAAAGGAGAACAAAACAAGAAAAATAAGTCTTTTGTTAACAGCTTTGTTAGGCTTGGTTAAAATAGATTAATGTGATTAATGATAGCCTTGGTTAAAACAGATTAACAACATCCTATCACCCATTTAAGTTTAAGAGAGCTCTTCAGAATTACTAACAGGGACATGATAGAGAAGGTTTCCAAAAGATACTGGATACAAAGCTTCCTTCCCTTCATTTACCATTTCTGTTCAAGTAGTACAAATTGCATCTTTTACAGGGCTCCTAAGTAACCAAATGTAAGAAAGCATGCTTTAATCAGAGGTTCATGCCAGATGAGCTTTCAAACTGTTCTACGGCATTGATAAAGCTTCTATTGTGATCCATGACAAGTGATAAGCACAGGTAAAATCTTTTAATACATCAGCTAGTATACATGGAAAAAGTGAATTGAACAGAAAACAAAGACTTGAAAACAACACAGATTAGCAAAGTGGGTAGCTCAGAGTTTTCACTCTTGCTGTTCCAAAGTCTCAGAGGGCTGAGAAATAAATTAGAAGTGTGCAGTTAGTACAGCAGGGTGGCATTACCAGTCTGCTGTAGCTCATCAGAAAACACTGGCATCCATCCATTTTCACCTGAGCTTTATAATGTTCAGATTTTAACAAGAGTTCTCTCTTGCACTGATCGTGATGGCAGAAGTCCTAGCCTCAATCTTGCCACCATAACACACAATGGTAGGAATCTACTCACCAGCTAGAGCATTAGTGCCATCATTATTAGCAGCTGTAGCCTACTTCCCTTTAATAACTTCTACATAAATGCTAACATGAAATCCTTTGAAGAGTCAGTCATTTCAGGCAATCACCATTTCAGAGGTGTCATTGAGACGGTCTGACCTTGCAGCAGTCAGCTGGAAAACTTCTGTTTTCATGAGAGTAGTCAAAGACTACAGCAGCCAGAAAGACTGAGGAAAAAGCTGCTTTTGGAGATGCTCAAATTTTGTTCAGGCCACAGCAACCTGATCTAATTTCAGAACTGCAATAGCTCTGTTCACGGGGTTGATTCACATGACTTCCACAGTCCTTTCCAGCCTAAGTAATTCTATCATTAGGCCCAGAAACAATCATTCATGTTCCTTGCAGTAATCTCATATTCAAATGTATGCCCCTGAACTTCAGCTCTATCTTGGGTATAAGAATGATGTGCTTGGTGCACAAAATATTAAATGGACTGCAGCACTCAGCAAAAAGTCAAATTTTATTTCACATAAAATTACAGTTTTCCTAATTCTTACTGAATGCCTTGAAAAACATAAAGAAAGAAGTTACCACTACCACTAAGTTAGGATTAATGGTATTCTTGACGCTGTTAAGTATTGAATTGGCATGACAGGTTTTAAACATCTCCAGAGAAGGAGACTCCACAACCTCTCTGGGCAGCCTATTTCAGGGCTCTATCATCCTCACAGTAAAGTCGTTTCTCATGTTCCTACATTCCTGTTTGTGACCACTGCCCCTTGTGCTGTTGCTGGGCACCTCAAAATGAGCCTGAATCCATCTACTTGACACCCATCTTTTAAGTATTTATAAGCATTGGTAAGATTGTCCCTCAGTCTTCCCTTCTGCAGACTGAACAGTCCCAGATCTCTCAGACTTTCCTCACAAGGAAGATGCTCCAGACCCCTGTAACTCTAAAATAAATAATGAAACAAATCAGTTTACCTACTTCTTCCTGCTTTAACAGTAAAAATACTATACTGTTGCCATACTTGCCCACTGTTTCAAATACTCACATGATCCAGCCATATACGAATACACACTGAGATTAGCCTCCTCTTTTCAAACAAGAAACAGTAAAAATCTGTAACACAACTTTGCTTAAAATTTATAGAATCACAGAATGTTTTGAGTTGCAAGCAACTTCAAAGATTGCCTTATTCCAAATCCACTGCCATGAGCAGATTCTCCTCTACTAGATCAGATTTCCCAAAGCCCCATCCAACCCAATTTTAAACACTTCCAATGACAGGCTTTCACATGTCTTCCGGGCAAACTGTTCCAGTATCTCACCACCATCAATTAGCTTTTTATTAGTAGTTTTCCAGGATTTGATTCTACTTGATTCTACAGTAAATATAATTCAGGCCACTCAATTACTTCAGCATTGCTATCAATGCATTTGCCTTCATTCATCAGTGCATTTGACTTCCACAGGTAACATACCTGATTTCCTTACACTTACAAGGTGCATGGTGCCCAAAATCTCATGAGTTTTGTTTCCTTTCCTTTACTTCTGTCAAAAAATATGCCCTTCCTTCCTAGTGTTAATTCACATTCTCTGTAATATTTAACACTCTAGTTCCTGACCTTCAGGGCTCCAAGCTGTATATTACTTCATGTTGTGTGTAAGCTTACAGATGCTAAAACTGTGTTTTTCTTTTTGTGTGATTGCAACAGAAAACAAAAGTTAGTTTTCAAGGAATTCATGAGAACAAGTACAACAGGATCAATATCTTATATTTGAGGTTATTAAATTTCAACAAAAAATCCTATTAATCAAAAAGATCTACACATGTATTCTTCCAACTTTTAATCTCTTAAGACATGCACGACATTATATGAGTAAGTCAGAAAAATCTAAGAAAAACATCCCTGAGAATGGTTAAGGGTATGAGTTTAACACTGGTATCGATCAAGTACCTCTAATATATTGGAACTTGACAGAAAAGTCTCCCGCTCCTAGAAATCAATGTAAGATGAATATGCTTGGACTTTTCTTCACAGACTGGGGAACTGCACCATTGAGTATAAAGACAGCAGATCAGGCTCACAGCTCTCCCATGGCAAGGGAGCACATTTCAGAGTCTGGCTGTCAGATACTGAGAGCAATCTGATGCATCTTCACAGTTCTGCTTCACACTTCTTGAGCCTCTTATGCAACCCTGCATACCACAGTTTTTGCTCATGTGGAGAAAGGTATGTGCTTCTGCCCTTGCAGAACAGCAGAGAGGAGGAAAAGTGAAGGAGAACACCATGCAATTATAAAACTCAACCTTAGTCACCTTGCTGTCTCATTAAAAAAATAAATAAATGAGTGTCTTAACTAATTGTTGGAAAAATAGATTATTTTTAGCCCACACCCTTTAAGTTGGGCTTTGTTTCTGAATTTTCTTTGGAGAAGCCTGACTTTCTATTCATTTATTATGGAATCTCTTAAAATTGGTGCTTCTGGGTAAGTTATATGGGTATTTTCTGGCACATGGTTTTGTTGCTGATTTTTTTTTTTTTTTTTTTTTTTTACATGCTATGATACAACTTAATAATTTATAGGAAAGAAGAGCAAGAAAACTCAGAAAAAGAAAAGTTGCTTGCTAATCCTGAATTCCTGAAAATTTAATCATTAAAAATGCACATACACGAAGCCTAAGTGGTTAGTTAAAATAGGTTGTAACTTCTCAATTACTTTTAGAGCTGAAGCAAATGGATAAAACATACATTTGAATTTGGGTCATCATTTACTTAAGTGAAAAAACAAATGTTAAGTCTCATTGCTAACACTTTACTGCAAGGAGCACTATACAGACATGGGAATACACACTTCTTGTCTTGAGAAGAATTGACCTTAGGATGTGTAATATGACTTCAAAAAAAAAGGAGCAGGATTCATGGCTGGGATAATGAGAAAGATATTTCTGAGAAAAAGAAGAGTGAATAACAACAGGAAAGCTAACAAGCAAAGCATAAAAAAAGCAAAGGCAGAGAGATGTAGAAAGGAAGGGCCTAAAACATAAATAGAATAAATTAGAATCAGGCTAGTCTGGTAGAAGGATAAGGATGACCAGTGATATTAAAATAAATGAAAGAAAAAGAAAAAAAGAAAAAGAAAAAAAGAAAAAGAAAAAAAGAAAAAGAAAAAGAAAAAGAAAAAGAAAAAGAAAAAAGCTTCAAGAAATCCTTGAGTCTGGTTACGCCAAACAATGACTGGAAATTCCCTTCATGTCAATGCAGCTAACCCCCCGTACCTATTATGAAAAGTATGTGACTGCCTGAGAGAATTGAAGTCTTTCCATAATTACTCTCAAGAGTACAAGGGTGAGGAAGAAGAGAAAATACACATCAGAATTACATAAGAGAAATCTCTACATAATTTTCAATCAAATTCCTGACTTCCTTCAACTCTCATCAGAGTAAGTCACGGCAATAACACAGCATATAAACAATAATCTCTACAAACAGGACCTTTCCTGTCTGTTACTGTGAGAGTAGGATTACAGTCACAGAATTGTAGAGATTGAAAGGGATCTCCAGAGATCATTGAGTCCAGGCTCACTGCAGAGCAGGCTCCCTACAGCAGGCTGCACAGGTAAAGGCATCAATTAAGTTACAGAACACAGGTCATGATATTCATGAAAATCTTCAGAAATTCTGTAAAAATAGCAAACATAAGTGATGGTGAAGTTGCTATTTTCTAAATCACTTTTCACCCAGCCAATGTGTTATAAGAGGTGACATGCTAGCATGATCACCTGACTGTTGTGTTACAAGTAACACATAGCTCATACGTCACCTGTTCAGGAGAGGAAAAAGAGGTAAAAAAAAAAAAAAACTGCAGAAAAATCTCTGAGGAGAGTCCATCAGAAGATAAAGCAGGAGTAATATATATATTTATATATATTTTATATATATATATTTATATATTTATATATATATATATATATATATACACATTTTGCTAATTTAAAAATATTCTACTTAAGAATAGCATAAGTGATTTGTTCCAACCAGTTGCATTTATGTTTCAAAATTTTTATTTAATATGGAACTTCCAGATAATAGATTAAAAAAAAAAAAAAATCCACCATTTATCTAACAAATAAAACCTTTCAGAAACTAAAAATAAAAAAATATACACTTTTCTTGCAAAGTAGGAATTGTTTGCATCCTATGAAAACTTTTTTGTTTGTTTGTTTTTTCATTAATGTTATTTTTAGATTTAATGTAGAATGTGTTTTCAGAATCATTTAAAAGCAAGAGGAAGCAGGAAGGGCGTTGTTCCAGTTCAACTAGGGCTAATAGCATTCTTCTGAGATAAACCTTCACAGTTATTCTGCTGTACTAAAATCATTCACATCACTCGGAAGTTCTAAGGAGTACCCATACAGTGACTAGAAATCACAGAACACACTGATATATTAAAAAGTCAAAATTAGCACTATTGATAAGGGTTGCATACAGATGGCACTGCCTACCTGTACTTGCGGCAGCACTGACAAAGCTTCCTGCCAGTCAGGAGTTGGCCTTACCTTTGTTACTGGAAAGTGAGCTCAGATAGATATATACATGTTAACATCTTTTTTAGGTATTACATAATGCAGCAGGAAAAAAAATGAACACTCATTCTACAAATGCACAGCATTCTACTAGGATTTTTTAATTTAAACATTCTTCTTTTCTACCTCCTCATAAATAAGACAGCAGAGCCTAGGTTTATCAAACAGCAATCCTTTTCCTTCAGGTGCATTGTCACTTAGAATTTGTTATGATATGCTCACTCCTCTTTAGATCTCTACTTTTGTTATTTAATTTTTGTGCTGGTCTGCAGATAACAAATTTGCTGCCAACCTGATGATGTCCATCAGATATGTACTGGGAATTAAGCAATGAGAACAGGAGACAAAAGACAATCCCTTTACTCCTGACAGATAAAAATCAGATTCACTAGAATCAGAAATCAGCTGTATCACTTATGCTAGTAGGCTGGAGAATATTTTCTCCTTGTAAAAATCTGCACCAGAGAAGGTGACCCACTATCACTGTTACCACTGCTGAAATGCACCATCCACTGCCTCACTGTGCTCACATCCACTGTTTGGTCTCCATAAACATTCAAAAAGTGTTGATAAATGTCACTGGGTGCCATTTTTTCAGATGGAGGAATTCAGTGACACATCTTTGCTTCATACGAATTTCTGTGTCAAACACCATTCTGTCAGACAGTCCCTCCGCTGCCATCCTTCACATGGCAACAATATGTAACAGAATATTGGTGGGAAGGTTCAACCTCTGCTGTCATACCACCATCGTCAGCCTCTGACATCATGGGCCAGTATAATTAAATAGGAGGCATTACTTTCAGAAGAGCCCGCATATAAATGCATAGTAAAAAAAAATACATGAAAAAAAAGCCTACAATACATAACAGGAAAAAAAAAAATCATCTTGAATAGTCTGTATTTAGTAAAGGAGCATCCCCTGATCCCTGCCCATGGCATGGCAGGACAGCAGACTAGATAATAACCTAGCAGGCATTCTATGCTTCTATGACTGCTTTGTAATAAAAGCAGGATAGAAACATCTGAAATCACTTCTTTATAAGCTGAGATTACCACACTTAGTGAAATCCACTGAACCTCCAGTGAATAAAATTCCAACGTATTCATTAAATAGCACTATAACTCTACAGATGGAAGCTTCTCTTGCTTCACCTGTAGCACTTAGTTGGCAAGATTAAATCAAAAGCTCACCTAAGTGTGCTTCAGACATTCAGCTTTGTGTTCTTCTATTTGTGCCCTTCCAGGCTAAGCAGCATTTGTAATGCAGATTCTAACACTTGTAGGAACACAGAGTATTAAAATAATACTGACCTTGATTAGTATTTATTCCTGTGTAATTCCTTTTAACGCAAATTATTTATTAATGATATTCATTTACAAAGAACCCATGATTTTATGTATGAACAGCTCCAAGTTATTTTCACACTTCATAGTAATAATTATGATATTATTTAATATCTGCACTTATTTAACTCGTTTTTATAAGATAATTAATGCAAGACACAAAAGAGAACATGCTGATTCTATTAATTATTTTGTCAACTAATTTGTTAACTAAAAAAAACTTCAAAAGACAAAAAAAAATTAAAGCAGAGGAACATAGCATGTATTCACACACACTTATTGACAACACTCACAAAATACAAAATATCGATAATACAGAAAGTACGAGTAAATTGTATAAATTAAGAGCCACTTACAAAGGTGCTAGCCTGTTAACTATCCAGAGAAAGGAATGCATCATGAAACTACAAATTCCAAACTGTTGGAGTAAGAAAGTGAAAAGTAATTCTTAATTCTTTGAAGCTTTATGATCTAGAATACATCTTCACCACTCTTAAAGGAGCAAACAAAGATATATTTCTATTTCAATAAATAGTGGAGAAAATATTATCCTCAGAATAACTATAGTCAGCATTCTTTATGAAATCATATTTTGGGCTAGAGACAGTACCAAGGGCTTTATATAAAAGGAAAAAAAAAAAAATTGAATTAATGGAGTAGCTGTCATCACAATAAGCACCAAATGCTATCATTTCATTATATTTCTCAAAGAGCACAGAAATCCAATTTCAATATAGTATTTAGAAATATGTTATAAAAGAGACAGAGTATGAAGAAACAATGAGAAGAAAGAGAAACATCAGGAATATAAGAACCATTAACCTTAAAAACAGGAACATCAGCAAAGCACAATGCAGTAAGTTAGTCTAAAAACAGGTTGTAATACATAGCCGGGTGGATACCAAGATGGAGCTTTCAAAAAGTAAAACAAAACAGCACAGAAATTTTCTAGAGGGGGAATAAATGTGTGTTCCTCTCCTGTTTGAGGGATGGAAACCCACACTGCCATGGTAGTGTCAATGACACCTCACTCTATGAGCTGAGCCAGGAGATAGGTAGGTTGGAGCATACTAGCATAGCCACCATGCAAAATCTGATTGACATCTTCACAAAACATTTTTCAATCTGTGTGAAGAAATAGCTGGCACAAGGATAGGCTCAGAAAGGAGAAGCTGCTGTAAGCAGCCTTTGCCTGAGGTATTCAGACTCAAGAGCTTCACTAAGAAACAGCTAGCAGCAATTTCTTGAAGGAAGAGAACTGCTGCTGTCACCTTTGAGGCATTGGACCCAGTTGTCCCACTGTGCAACAAAAACAAGCCCACTGGGAACAAGGAATGGCAAACATATCTAACATTCCCACTGGCCTTGACATCATCTGAAGTTCTCTTCACTTATGTATTTGGACATCACGTAGAAGGGCATGAGGTACAAAGTACTTGGGGCTCAGTTCATAGCACAGGAAGTCCTTGAGAGGAAATGTTAAAGGCTTATACTCCACAGAATACAATGAATCAATCACGGAAAAATTTCTTTGCTTGAAACTGTCATAACATATCACGTCATACAGATGATCTGACAGTTCACATTTATATAAAAAGATGTAAACTGTTTAGCTCCTTTGTTAGAGCATTTCAAATACAAGTCTAAGGCTGATTTTTTTCCTCTCTTTCTTGATAACCAGTCTTCAGTGAAAAAAATAGTGTTGTTAGTCAGAAATTCCAGAGGCATTTCTTGGGAGGAATGGTCTAAGAGTTTGGTTAGAAACACACACTAGATATTACAGATGCCACATTAAGTCTTGCAAGTGTGCTCACAAATGCTAAAATTTAGCACTCATGACTAAGTACCATGATCACATTAATAAACTTTCTGTCTAAATCTTCAGTCTAGTTCAAGTCTGCTGAGATGGGTACTCCAGTGTACTGGGCTCCACCACCACTAGGGAGCCTGTGGGTATGTGACAATGATTCTACCATGTGATATAGGGGGAGCTTACGTTGTTCAGATTTAAGCAGCTGTCTGGATTCTTACATGAAAATTTGTCCATATTTTAATATCATCTAAAACAGGATAAACCAATTCTCTAAACATTTATTTCCTTTATTTCCTTGACCCAAAATGATTTTCAGTGTATTAAATGTGACAAATAGTTGCTCTGCACCACTGAAAATAGAACACTAGGAATTTAGACAGAAAATTTTATGGGTCTTATAAAAGGCAGGTTATTAATCAATATAATGATGACATTTATTTGACCAAATGACCAAAACACAAGGCAAATGTATCAGCTACTCTAACAAGGTAAAAGAAACCACTGAATAACCAAATAAATGTTTTGTTCTTAAATATGATTGCAGCTGCAAGCGTTACCAAGTAAAGAACTTTCTGGATTCTTATATTATGAAAAGCTTTTGAATACAGTGTCTAAAGAATGGATGCTGTGGGGTGATTCCAACTAGCACCTAAGACCCCGTCCTGCCACTCACCTACTCTTTCTCAGTAGAATGGAGGAGGGGAAAAAAAAAAAAAAAAAAAAAAAAAAGAAGCAATACAAAGACAATCACTCACTCACTCTTTCCCCCTGAGAATCTGATGACCACACGCTCTCTGAGCAATGACTATGTTGCAAAAACAACCTCCAGTTTTATTGGCAAGGATGACACTGTGAGGCATGGAGTATCTCTTGGATCAGTTCTACTCAGCTCTCCTGGCTGTGTCCCCTCTCAGCCTCCTGACTACCTCCAGATTCCTCCCTGGGAGAGGTCAGAGTGAGAAACAGCAACAGCACTGTGCAGGCACTGCTCAGATAGAACCAGAACACTGGTGTGCTATCAACAATACTGTGGCCACAGATGAACCAGAGTATTGTAGAGACTGCTATGGAGAAAATTGACTCCATCCCAAGAAGACTCAGTAGAATGGGCTAAAGATCCTGTCTATATTCAAACTGCAATCTTTTTTTCTATAGAAATATGTGAAGTGATCTATGAATACATAAAATAGATAAAATATCAGAGTCTTATTAGCTAGACACCATTGAAACTTCTGTAATAACAAGATGACAGCAAGTAAATTAACTGCTTGGAAAGAGAGTTAATTGGGTAAAACTAACCAAAGGAACAGACTACAGTGAGGAGGATCTCCGTCTCAGATGAGAAAATAGGTAATCTTTCACAGTTCTGGCTAAAAAAAAATTCCAAAAGAGGAAACCACACTGTAGGTTCAGGATTTTAATCATTACAGAAAATTAGGTGAAAGATAAAGGTACATGAATTGAAAGCAAGAAATCAAATGACTTTCTGTCTTTGCTCTTGCAATGCAAAGAGAAGAGAAGGACATCATAGTACAGTTTTATATTAGCAGTAGTTTGTGTGTTCACAAGTTGGTCACTACTGTAGAAATCTCATACTAGTAAGAAATATGAGACAGTGATGGCATAAGTGCACACTATTTCTCTTCACACATGAAGTTCTAATATTAATTCCATGAAGTCAGAGGTTGAAGATACAAGAGCGCACCACACTAAGTAAAAAGGAAAGACGACAACAACAGTTTGCTCCCTGAAGACTGTTCTTCAGGCTCAGAATATGAATTTTGCTGTTCAATTTGCACTCAGTGACACAAAGAAACCACCTTTGTCAGTGGGAATACCTACACTGTTATTTGCAACACCTATTACAGAAACTTCTCTGTCTCTTAAGGACAATGCTTCCACCTAAGTGTACAACATTAGTTCTACTGTTAATAAATACTAATCTTTATCTCATAGTTAGCCTTAATCTCATAGTTACACCATTATTCCTGATGTCTTTTGCCTAATGGATTTCACCATGCTCCTCTACAAAAATATCTCTGATACGTAAGTATTTTTACCACCAAGCATGCAGCTAAAATCCCCTTAATTTCTTCATTAAAATAAGGTCTGTGAGACTTACTAAAGAAATACATAATGTCTCCTTTCAGCATTTGGCACCCTTTCATCTTCATGGTCAGCAAAAAATTTTGTTGGTTTTGATTCTTCTTCTAGTACCATGTGAGACAAAAAGGATCAACTTTCCTCTGCTCTTATTTCTGGTAAACAAATAGCAGCAGTAAGCTAGCATTTGCAACGCCTGCATAGAATTTCACTGTGCATATAATACTGGTTTACAGTTAAGCAAAATGTGATATTAAATGGCTTCTGGCCTCGTCCTCCTTATACAGTGTAATTGATTTTTTATTTTTTTTTTCCTGAAGAGGCCCTAGATTCAATGAAGAATTTAATAATACTAAAAGTTATTTGGCAACTATTTATGTAGGATAAAAGCAGGATTTAACTAAAATTGTAATTTTATACTATGCTGTGAATTGTTTGAATCTTTCCTCATTAAACCAACTAAGAACATAACAGCTCAAAACACTCAACAGTCCCAGCTGCAACACATTCCTGAGAATACCACCATAATGACCTAAATCAGTTTGCAATTAACAACTAATTTCTTAGGATTTCTACAGGGTGAATGTTATGAAAAGATTTTGATAAGAAAGTATAGCTAACCACTGATATTCTCAGAATCACAGTCAAGGAAATTCAAGCTCTAATTTGCACTGGCTCTGTCATCTGTGTTAGACATCAGGAAACCCAATTACATTTTAAGAGATAAAAATCCCTCTCCACCAAAGACAATTTGATGGATCTTTCTTTTTCATAGTGCATTAGTTCATGCTATAAGAGACTTTTGCTAACAGCTATGAGAACTACAGATCCCAAAGCATCAGATGGACTTGTTAAAGCAAATATAGAAAAGTTAAAACCAAGATTAACAGTCAACAGATTTTTCTTAGCCTGACATTCCTACTCAGATTTCCAAAACAAACATTTCAATTAAAATAAATAAATAAGTACTCCAACTGAGGATCTCCTTGGGAAAAAAAAAAAAAAAAAAAAAAAATTATGAGTGTCAGGAAGTTAACTGCAGAAATTATATGCTATCTATATATAAACACTTCAGAGGATAGCAAAAATCTAAAAAGACAAGACAGAGTATTCATTTCCTGTTCTTTCCTGAAAACCATCTCCTCATGGCAAGCAGTATATATGTTTTTCGGTTTGCCCTATGACAGCCAGCATACGCTATATGCTGTCCTGGCCATACATAAACTGAGGGACACACACACACTGTCATTACTTGCACACTGGTCCCTTAACAAAGTTTGCATTTTGCATTCTTCAGTGGCCTTTGTTGTTGTCATATCCAACAAATGCATTCAGAAGGAATGCTTTCATTGTAGTTTCTTTGAAATTCATACTCGGGAATGAAGAAGGACTTTCAGAATAGACATTTGAATCATCTGAATGTTTTTATAGCAAATCTGAATTTTCACTAACTAAGATAGAAACATTTAGCTGTGACGCTTTTAGAGTAAAATACATTTTACAGAATCCCTGGAGGCACGCACCATAATTCTTCTCTTTGCTTCTTTCTCTAAGATGGAAAAAATCTCTCTTGGAGAAAGTTGATTTTGCCCAGTGACAAAAGAGAGTGGAATTAGATACAAAGGAATCAGGCAAATATTCAGCCTCCACCTTCAATGCAGTGAAGGAGCAAATCACTACAGTTACAGCCACTGCTCCAGTCGCTATCCACTTTCAGTGGACCAGCACTGCTAAGTTCATTGCTGCCACATTTGGAAGCACTGCCAATCAGGAATGATCTGTATATGACTACTCTCCCTGTGTTCACAGAATCACAGAATTGTAGGGGTTGGAAGGGACCCCCAGAGATCATCGAGTCCAACCCCCCTGCCAAAGCAGGTTCCCTACAGCAGGTCGCACAGGCAGGCATCCAGGCAGGTCTTGAACATCTCCAGAGAAGGAGACTCCACCACCTCCCTGGGCAGCCTGTTCCAGTGCTCCGTCACCCTCACTGTAAAGAAGTTCTTGCGCGCATTTGTGCAAAACTTCCTGTGCTGCAGATTCTGGCCATTTCCCCTTGTCCTGTCTCCACTCACCACTGAAAAGATTCCAGCCTCACCATTCTGCCCCCCACACCTTAGATATTTATAGACCTGGATCAGGTCCCCTCTCAGTCTTCTTTTCTCAAGGCTGAACAGACCCAGTTCACTCAGCCTTTCCTCATAGGAGAGGTGCTCCAGGCCCTTCACCATCTTCGTGGCCCTCCACTGGACCCTTTCCAAGAGATCCCTGTCTTTTTTGTACTGGGGAGCCCAGAACTAGACACAGTACTGCAGATGAGGCCTTACCAGGGCAGAGTAGAGGGGGAGGATCACCTCCCTCGACCTGCTGGACACGCTCTTTTTAATGCACCCCAGAATGCCATTGCCCTCTTGGCCACAAGGGCACACTGCTGGCTCATGGCCAACCTGTCATCCACCAGGACACCCAGGTCCCTCTCCAGCAGGTCATCACCCAACCTGTACTGGTGCATGCAATTATTCCTCCCTAGATGCAAGACTCTACACTTGCTTTTGTTAAACCTCATCCGTTTTTTTTCTGCCCAGCTCTCCAGCCTGTCCAGGTCTCGCTGAATGGCAGCACAGCCTTCAGGTGTGTCAGCCAATCCTCCCAACTTCGCATCATCAGCAAACTTGCTGAGGGTGGCCACTATCCCCTCATCAAGATCATTGATGAAGATGTTGAACAAGACCAGACCCAGCACAGACCCCTGAGGAACACCGCTGGTTACAGGCCTCCAACCGGACTCTGCACCGCCAATGACCACCCTCTGCGCTCTGCCAGTCAGCCAGTTATCAACCCACCTCACTGTCCACTCATCTATCCCACACTTCCTCAGCTTTGTTATAAGGATGTTGTGGGGGACAGTATCAAATGCCTTGCTGAAATCAAGGTAGACTATATCCACTGCTCTCCCCCCATCCACCCAGCCAAAGACAACATCATAGAAGGCTACCAGATTGGTCAAGCACGACCTCCCCCTTGTGAACCCATGCTGACTACTCCTGATAACCTCTTTTTCTTCCAGTTGTCTGGAGATGACATCCAGCACAAGCTGTTCCATCACCTTTCCAGAGACAGAGGTGAGGCTGACTGGCCTATAATTGCCTGGATCTTCCTTCTTGCCCTTTTTGAAGACCAGAGTGACATTGGCTATCCTCCAATCTTCAGGCACCTCCTCTGTCCTCCAAGACCTCTCAAAGATGATAGAGAGCAGTTCAGCAATCACCTCTGCCAGCTCCCGCGGATGCATCCCATCGGGTCCCATGGATTTGGTGTTGCCTAGGTGCTCTCAGACCACCTCTTCCCTGACTGAAGGGAGGTCTTCCATTCCCCAGATTCTCTCACTAACCTCCAGGGTCTTGGATTCCCGAGGGGGAGCTTTTTCACTGAAGACAGAAGCAAAGAAGGCATTCAGTATCTCTGCCTTCTCAGCATCCCCTGCTACGAGAACACCCCTGTCACTTAGCAGGGGAGCTACATTCTCCCTAGTCTTCCTTTTACAGTTAACGTACTTAAAAAAGCCTTTTTTATTATCCTTTATCCCTTTCACCAGATTTAATTCCAGGTGGGCTTTAGCCTTCCTTGTCGCATCCCTGCTGGCCCTGACAACATTCCTATATTCTTCCCAAGTGGTCAGACCCTTTTTCCACATTTCATGGGCCTTCTTCTTTCCTTTGAGTTTGTGCACGAGTTCCTTGCTCATCCACACAGGTCTCCCGCCACTCTTTCCCAATTTCTTCCTCACAGGGACGCACCAATCCTGAGCTTGGAAGAAGAGCTGCTTAAATGCCGACCAGCTCTCACAGGCCCCCTTACCTTCTAACACCCTAGTCCGTGGGATAGCTCCAAATAGGTCCCGGAAGAGAGTGAAGTTGGCTCTCCAAAAGTCCAGGGTAGCAATCCTACTTTTTGCTTTACTTCTTCCACTCAGGATCTTGAGTTAAGTCAATGAAGCTGGAAAGTTGTTTCAATTTATTTTATGAGATATATAATCCCACAGTGCTTATTAAGAAAAACTAGGATTTTCATTGGTGGAAGGACAAACTTTCAGCTCCAGTAAGAAGCAACTGGACATCACCATAAAATTATGACCTGCCCTGAGACATCAACAGGTTATGCAATAAATTCCACGCTCACAAATCAAGCTTAATTTGCAAACAGATAAAGAAATTGGAAACCAACTACAAGTTAAGCATCTTGGTGGCCAACAGTATGATAATGGTTATACCAAATGGCTGAAGAGTTGGAAAGAAAAGCACTTGAGAATAGGCAAAGTTTTTAGCAGGGATAATATCTGAAACATGAGTTTTGTCTGTTTTATAGAAACAACTCAAATCTTTACCATCTGTGTGTTAAAATACACAATTACTGTCACATCAGCAAATCTGCCCCAGAAATCGGGGTGGAAAGTTGTCTGCTTTCAAAGTTCCTTGTAAACAAACCTAGATACTGTTACGTTGCATTAAAAAAAAAGTATTCTCACTTCTAAAAGCCAGAGTTTAGGACGAACTGCGTTTATACAATGTCAGTTGTATAGGGAGTGGAGGAGAATGCAGAAGACAATTATATCTGTTGCTTCTTCTGGAAAGTGCTTTTGACACATTAACACACTACTGAAGTAAATGCATATGAAAAATGCAATCACTTTCATACTTAAAAGTACTTTTTGCTGACAGGTAAGGAATATACAACTTACATTTATATCTTATCATAGAATCATAGAATCATAGAATCACTAAGGTTGGAAAAGACCTAAAAGATCACCCAGTCCAACCGTTCACCTATTCCCAATAGCTCCTACTAAACCATGTCCCTCAACGCAACATCCAGTCTTTCCTTGAACACCCCCAGGGTCGGTGATTCCACCACCTCCCTGGGCAGTCCATTCCAGTGCCTGACCACCCTTTCTGAAAAGTAATACTTCCTCATGTCCAGCCTGAATTTCCCCTGGCGTAGCTTGAAACCATTCCCCCTGGTCCTATCACTAATGACACGAGAGAAGAGGCCGACCCCCAGCTCACTACAACCTCCCTTCAGGAAGTTATAGAGAGCAATAAGGTCTCCCCTGAGCCTCCTCTTCTCCAGGCTGAACATTCCCAGCTCCTTCAGCCTCTCCTCATATGGCCTGTGCTCCAGACCCCTCACCAGCTTCGTTGCCCTTCTTTGAACACGCTCCAGGGCCTCAATATCTTTCTTGCAGTGAGGGGCCCAAAACTGGACACAGTACTCGAGGTGCGGCCTGACGAGTGCTGAATATAGGGGAACAATCACCTCTCTGCTCCTGCTTGCAACACTGTTTCTGATGCAAGCCAGGATGCCATTGGCCTTCTTGGCCACCTGGGCACACTGTCGGCTCATGTTCAGCCGAGCATCAATCAATACCCCCAGGTCCATTTCCTCTACGCAGTCCTCCAGCCACACCGCCCCAAGCCTGTAGCGTCGCCTGGGGTTGTTGTGGCCGAAGTGCAGGACCCGGCATTTGGCCTTGTTGAAACTCATCCCATTGGCTCCAGCCCAGCTCTCCAGCCTGTCCAGATCCCTCTGTAGGGCGTCGCTACCCCCAGGCAGATCCACGCTTCCAGCCAATTTGGTGTCATCTGCGAATTTACTGAGGGTGCACTCGATGCCCTCATCGAGGTCATCTATAAAGATATTGAAGAGGACAGGCCCCAGCACCGACCCCTGCGGAACACCACTCACGACCGGTCGCCAGCTGGATTTGACTCCATTCACCACCACTCTCTGCGCCCGGCCCTCCAGCCAGCTCCTTACCCAGCCAAGAGTATACCCATCCAAGCCTCTGACTGCCAGCTTCTGCAGGAGAATGCTGTGGGAGACAGTGTCAAAGGCTTTGCTGAAGTCTAGGTAGACCACATCAACAGCCTTTCCTTCATCCACCAGATGGGTCACTAGATCATAGAAGGAGATCAGGTTGGTCAAACAGGACCTGCCCTTCATGAACCCATGCTGGCTAGGCCTGATCCCCCGGTCACCCTGCACATGCCGCATGATCTCCCTCAAGACGATCTGCTCCATAACCTTCCCTGGCACCGAGGTCAGGCTGACAGGCCTGTAGTTCCCCGGATCCTCCTTACGACCTTTCTTATAAATGGGAGTCACATTGGCAAGCCTCCAGTCATCTGGGACCTCACCAGTCAACAAGGAGCGCTGACAGATGATGGAAAGCGGCTCGGCTATCACCTCCGCCAGTTCCCTCAGCACTCTCGGGTGGATCTCATCTGGCCCCATCGACTTGTGACAGTCCAGCTGGAGCAGTAGGTCTCTGACTGTTTCTTTCAGAATCGCAGGGGGGTTAGTGTGCTCCCCGGCCGAGATTACCAGGTCAGAGAGAGGGGTATCCTGAGGATAACTGGTCTGACTTTTAAAGACAGACGTAAAGAAGGCATTCAGAACCTCCGCCTTTTCCTTATCCTCAGTGGTCACATTCCCAGCCTCATCCAGCAAAGAGTGGATATTCTCCTTTGTCCTCCTCTTACTGTTAATGTATTTATAAAAGAGTTTCTTATTCCTTTTCACACCAGCAGCTAGGTTAAATTCAAGCTGGGCTTTTGCCTTTCTGATTTCACCTCTACACATCCTAACAACTTCCCTGTATTCATTTTGAGTGGCCTGTCCCTCTTTCCACAGGCGGTAGATTCTCTTTTTCTCCCGGAGCCTCAGGAATAGCTCCCTATTCATCCACGCCGGTCTTCTTCCCCGCCGGCTCATTTTGCAGCTCAGGGGGACTGCCTGCTCCTGCGCCCTTAAGACTTCCTTTTTGAAGAGCAACCAGCTCTCTTGGACCCCTTTGCTTGCTAGGACTGAATGCCAGGGGACTCCCCCTATTAGTCCCCTGAACAATTCAAAGTCCGCCCTCCTGAAGTCCAAGGTAGCAGTATTACTATTCCCCCTCCAGGCTCCACCGTGAATCACGAAGTCTATCATTTCATGATCACTCTGTCCAAGACAGCCTCCAACCTCCACATCTCCCACCAAACCTTCCCTGTTTGTGAACAGCAGGTCTAGTGGGGCAGTTCCTCTCGTGGGCTCTCCGACCAGCTGTATCAGGAAGTTGTCCTCTACGCATTCCAGAAACCTCCTAGACTGCTTCCTCTGTGCTGTGCTGTACTCCCAGCATACGTCAGGGAAGTTAAAGTCCCCCATGAGGACAAGGGCAGGCGACTGTGCAGCTCGTGCCAGCTGCTTATAGAATACCTCGTCTGTTTCTTCATCTTGATTTGGGGGTCTATAACAGACGCCCACCAGGGTGCCTGTCTTGTCAGCCCTTCCTCTGATCTTTACCCATAGGGATTCAACATTATCATCCCCAGTCATAATCTCAGTAGCGTTTCTTGTTTCAGCTTTGTCTTGAACTCTCACTTTTTAACAACAGAGATACCCTTGGTCAAAATGGTGAAATTTTAACTTGTGAGAAAATTACAACTTTGGTATTTTTCTATATAATCTCTGTCATTTTTATGTGAAAGATGTTTCACACATCCAGCATATAACATACATATGGTGCCCTAATACAAAGAAAAGCTTCTGCTAAATTATAAAAACTTCCATGATAGTGAATGGTAAATTAATTTGTTTGAGAACATAGCTGTACCCTCAGTGAATAGTGTATAAAACTGTTTTTTGTTTAAAACTATTACACATACATGAGTAAGCAGGCAAAGGTTTCTGAAATTCAATTAAAAAAATATATTTAAAGAACTGAAGCACTGTAACAGGAAATGAAGTGAATTTCCTATTAATCATAGCACAGAAAAAATCTTTTTATTATATAAGCGAGAATCTTTACAGAAATTAGAAGTGCTGTGTATAAAATATGCAGCTAATGAAAATAATTAGGGAAATATAAATGTTAAATTCAGATATTTTTTCCTCCTTGAATTAAAAAAAAAAAAAAAGAGAAAAAAAGAAGAGAAAAAGGGAACTTCATCAGGGCTAAAATTCGCTACATATTTTAAAAGCATGTTTTACTTCAAACACATGAAAATTCCTCCTCATTCCTCAGAAGATTTAATTACTTTCCTGATGGGGCTTTGCACATTGTATCTACTTTGACAAATGTAGGAGGCCATTGAAGTGCTCTACAGTCTCTTTCTGGAATAGGGCATTTGCACCTGTAATCTTCACAGCAAAAACACTTTGGTAACTGCTCTCTCTCATTCTTCATCCCATTCAACTCACTGATCTTAGCAAGGTTCCTTCTGTTCTTTCAGTCTTTTTAAAGAACATTCAAAACATTCTTAATTGCACTTGCTTACCAACTATTACCCTTTCTCATTTTGTTTTAATTACAGATGTGCCTCTCTGGTTTTTCAGGGAATCCAACTTCCAGTTATATTCCCCCTCCACCCTCCCTCCCCCCACCCCCCTCCCCAGCAGCCTTGTCATGCCTCCCCTGCCTAGCTTCATTGCTTCCTATGTTCTAGTTTCTCTTTCAGTACCTTCAGCAAAGGTTCCTTATTTCATCTCAGCTCTCTGAAAGATCACGTGAGACGATGTTTATTGATGTAGGTCTCATAATGGCATAATTCCATCCACAAACTCAAACAACATATATTCACATAAGATTTCTAAGCTCCTGCCATACCAACCCCACTTCTGTTTTACTGTGTCCAAATTCACGTGTCAGGCTCTTCTTCTGGCTTCTTACAGATGCCTAATGTGCATCTCACATGTACAACAGTTCAACTGAAACTCTTCATTTTGCATCTTTTTTTTTCTTTTCTTACTCATCTCCACTTTTAATCTAATTCATTAATTTTATAGTAATAGCTATCTGCAGCTCAGCTTTCTAAGTTTTACTTAGAACAGCATGCTGATCCCTCTGCTTCATCCTTCACTTCACAAGTCTGAGATGCCTTCTGTGCAGTATCTTTAAGATACTGCTTTTCTCATCTTTCATAAAGAAAAAAGCTCACCCTTGTGCCCATGTTGCAGTATTTCTTGCTTCAGCCTATGGAAGTATAGTTTTGTCCTACTCAAATCCATTCTTAATGTGGCAACTAAAGAAAGGGTTTATCAAAGCAGAAAAACATGTGGCAGTGCTCAGTTAGCAATGGCCATCATAGCACACATCTTCTGGACCATCTCAGGGAAGAAACATGTTGGCATACAACTTAGAAATGAGAACATCTCTTTCATTCTGAATCACACAACTACACATAGTACCAAGAAAGATGACTTGTACTCCATCAGCACTTTTTAAAAGCCATTTGAATCATTTTCTTTATAAAAATAAGCTCTCTTGATTTCCATTTTATTCTTGGCAACTCATACTAGAAGCCTCAAAGGCTCACTTAATGAACGAAGCAATTCTACAAGCTGGAGAACATCATGTATTATTCCTCTTGATATATCACCTTAAAACTCACAATTTTCATAGTATCAGAATCACAAAAAAGGTCCTTGCAACATTGCATTGCTGCCCCTTCTTCTAACTTGTAGCATGACACCATCTTACTGCTCACCAGTTCTCTGTTTGATTCTGGGTTTTTGCTTTAAGAATAGCTTTTATATTCTTAAAAGACATGGATCTTCTACCTCTGTGTTCATAGATCAAGTAATACACTTCCTGAAGGAAGTAATGATATACACTACTGAACATGAATTCTCAAAAATCGTTACTGTGTCTATATCTTTAAAAAAAAAATAATTTAAAAACTCAATATAAGACTAATGACTAATGTGGGAAACAGCTAGAGAATGACTTTTATTGTAAGACCACATTTTAAGTTAGAAAAGATTTTATCATATTCTTAAGATACTTCTGTAACAGGAAAAGCTAGGCTAGAGGGGGAGAAATGTGGGAAGCTATTTAGAAGTTAAAGATTTTTAAATTCAACCTTATTCTGTAGAAAAAAATTATTCTTAAATAACTTCATTTAAAAGCTATGTCTAGCTGTAAATGTACTCATCAAGCAATATTTGTGCACATTTGAGAACTTTCTACTCCAAGAAAAATAATCTCTTCATAACATTTTTATATTCCAGTTTCCTGATTAGACTCTATTCTATAAATAAGTAGCTCATCCATGGGATCAGCTACTTGATTCCAAAAGTAATGGTCCCCTGAGAAATTCTCTTCACAATAATAATAATAAAAACAAATAAAAACAAGTTCATTAGTATGTTTATGCTTGGCTTAAAGCAAGGTAGACAAGTTGTGCTAGAATATAAATGTCTACTAAAGCATCTGATTTTGAAATTGTGTGGATAACAACAGTGTTATATAGTTTTGGTAACTCTGCTGCTGCATCAGGTATTGCTCATTATGATACCTGTATCTCGTAACAGTGACAAAGTCACAATTTTGAGAGGCGACAACTAAAATAAAACATTGTAGTAGTTTAAAACAGCACACAACAAATAGTGTCATAGCATTTTCAAAGCACTATTTCAAAGTAAACTGAGCTGTAGCTTTCAATCAGCAATGCTAACTTTTTATATGGTTAACCATACATAGGTATTTACGAAAACACATCTGTCTTTGGTCAAACCTTCAAATCACAGTCATTTAAAACGGTAAATATGCAAAGACCTTTCAGGAAGATCATTCTTTCAGCTTGTCCTAACTCTGCAGACTGGTGTAGGACATGGCTTTGCTTCCAAAAAATACCTTTTACTCATTCTTTTCACTTCTCAGTGGATTTGTTACTAGAATTTATAACTAGCACTTCAAGTCTTTTTTGCCCCTCATATGCACTGCTTTAACTTCTTTATGATGTCAGATAATTGTTTTGGCCTTAGGCAGGGAATGTGCTTTCTGCTCAGAAAGATGGCTGCACAGCATCTTTACAAAGGAGCAAAATGAGAAAAAATGAGATAGTTGTAGAATATTACATTTCTTTATCTTATCAATTATTGAAGGAAAACTTTTTTATTTTATATGAAAAGAATAGTAAGAGGTCAAAATATAACACTAAGTTCTTGGTAGTAACAGTAATATGAATCATGATTACAAAAAGCAAGATAAACACATTCTTTAATGAATAAAATAGCAGGACTGATTGAACATTTCAGCTGAAGAAAACAAGTATTGTTATTAGAAATGAATTCAAGTTGTTGAAAACTCTGGGAAGTCCAGCTGTGTTGAGTCTAGATCTATTTCCTTACCAAAACATAAAAAGATTTTGTTTCTTCCGTAACGAGTATAATCTGAGTTTTTTGTGACACAAAGTATTTAACTTAAATAGCATTATTCCTTAAAAGGGACAATAACCTAACTGATAGTTCAAATGAAATTTTTTCAACAAAGGCAAAGTCATATCAGTTCATTTCCCACTTACACTTAATTAAGAGAAGAAGCAGTACTTAAAACTTGAGGGGACATCTCTGGAAAGTTGAAGGGGGCTTCTACCAAAACTGTATTACCTATAGAGTTATTAAGAGATAAGAATTCTTGCAGGATATTAATAAAGTAATGTAAATAAGGAAAAAAAAAAATAATTCAGTGTCTCTTAACAGTAAATTTAATTTTTTTTTTTTTTTTTTAATGAACAAAGACTAACTTGTATGTTTTCTAGTCATGTGCTGAATACGCTAATGGCTAAGAGCCATCTTTATTAAAAAAACACTTGGGATTACATACTTTTCTACTTTCCTTCCTGCTTCTGTTTAGCATGGTATCAGTAATTATCAGGCAGTCCATATTTGCTGTTACCTTGTGTTATTAATGAGGAAAAAACCTAAAAGCCTATATTTTTTTTTACTTAGCGGGCCTTAAAATGGCTTAGGAAAAAATAAATAAATCAGGTAAAGCAAATATGTAACTACTCTAGAGTTTTTGTCTTTTTGCATTTGTCTCTCGTTGCATAGAATAAAAATTACGTTACACAGGCCCTACAACACTTTTACTTCCTCCTAATTTGTCCTTTATAAACCACAAGGATCTACTTATTCCATGCTGATACACTCCAGAGTATGCAAACACAAATCAAGCCACACAGTAGAGAACCAAAGTATTATCGTCTGATTTCTACGTTGACTGTTTAATATATGTGAACTGAAGGAGAACAAGAGATTTCAAATAAAGACTGAAAATATTACCATATAACACTCCTCTTAGCAGATTAGAATCTCTTCATACTGAGCAATAAAAGTCTAAGTGTTATGAAACTTGAATGTATCTCATCTGGACAACAGGCTTTATTCCTGTTCCACACTGTCTTTTAACTAATGAAGTCTTTAAACCTAAAAAACAAACTTTAAATTATTCAACGTAATTCTAGACCGCAAAATGGGTGAAATAAGTAGCACTTCAGAACAATATTTTTCCTCAGTCAGAAGTCTTCTTAGATTCTAGTAGCATTGCAAACAGTTATTAATCTTTGATTTAAGAGCAGAGTAAAATTTTTTTATAATGTTGCTATAATTTTTTCACTGCCATAAGTTTGAGAGATCGCACCAAGAAGACATAAAGAGTATTGCAAACCTTGTCATAAAAGGAGCAAGAATTAACTCAGCAAAGATGTGAAGTAGCTTGGAAAAAAAAGTGTGAACTAATACAGAAGCATGACCAGCAGGTTGAGGGAGATGACCCTGCCCCTCTACTCTGCTCTCATGAGACTCCATCTGGACTACTGTGTCCCATTCTGGGGTCTCCAACACAAGAAGAACATGGAGCTATTGGAGCAGGTCTAGAGGAGGGCCACAAAGATGATCAGAGGGCTGCAGCCCCTTTCTTACCTGGATAGGCTGAAAGAGCTGGGGATTTTTAGCCAGAAGTAGAGAAGGCTCCAGGGGGACAGTAGTCTTCTAGTACCAGGAGGGGCCCTACAGGAAAGCTGGGGAGGGAGTTTTTGCAATGGCACGTAGCAACAGGATGAGGGGAAATGGCTTTTTACTTGAAGAGGGTAGATTTGGAATAGATATCAGAAAGAAATTTCTGCGAGGGTGGTGAGACACTGGAACAAGTTGCACAGGTAGACTGAGATGCCTCCTCCTGCTTCCTCCTGGAGTAAGAATTCAAAGCCAGGTTGGATGGGGCTTTGAGCAACCTGGTCTAGCGGGAGGTATCCCTGCCTATAGCAGGGAGTTGAAACTAGATGATCTTAAAGGTCCCTTCCAACCCAAACCATTCTATGATTAAATGAAAACATAAATGTGGTTTAGCTCTACGAAATATATACACATTTTTCACACGTTGAAACCAGAATAAGAAAATAATTGTCATGAAACCAGCATGTAAAAACAAAATCCCTACAAAATTTCCCCCTCCCCCCTAGAAAAGAAACAGAAGCAAAGAAACACCTTTTCACATAAACCTGCTCTATTGTCATAGCTACAATTCCTATTTCTAATAGAACTATGCACATCTTGTTGTCAGCAAATATTACAGGAATACTTGGGAGTGTACCTGATCCTAATGTTTTCATTCTGCAGGTGGAAACACCATACCCTAAATTTCACAATGGTATGTTAGAACACATATAGCCTATAAGTTTACTCTATTTTTATTGTTTTGCTGTTCCTTTTGTTTCTCCATTCATTCAATATTTAGAGACTTAAGCTACTAAATTGAGGGGAAAAAAAAACTCAGTTTGAACTCACGGATAATTGAAGCACTACCACACATTTTCAAAATTTATTTCTCAATTCATTAAGTACATATAAATAACAATACTCATGAAAATGTCAGTTAAAAATTCATAGTTTTGTGAGAGGTTTTAAATTGATGAGGCTACTCTTAAATCTCTCTCAAGTGCTCAAAAGTCATCCCTTTTCACTATCATGTTTTTTTTTTCTTTGTTTTTAAAGCAGATGGTTTTAAAGCTAGAAGATGGAGGCTTGATTTTAGTTTGCACAAAAAACAATTCAAAATTGTTATTGCTAATTTCAACACTCCCTTCCCACATCCTTGATGAACCTCTTCCTGTAATAGTAAACTCAGAAATAATACACTGGTAGCAGCTGAGGAAGAAAACATGAGCTATCCTTTGGAGATTTCTGCTGGGAGCCAACTGCTTGATCTATTTCTCACTAGCATTAAGAGCATTATATGGCAGCAACAAAACAAAACAAAACAAAAATCTTAAGTATGGTTTTATTTTATTCTTATATTCACTTTGAAAATCAGGATTATTTTTTTCCATGGAAATTTTGTTAAGATTCAGACTGATATTTAAATAAGTATATGTTTCAGCTCTTGAGAAAGATTCACAAAAATCATACAGTTCAAAATTCAGACATCTCCTCAATCACAAACATCAGAACTATAGTACACCTGGAGTATTTCAATTAATAAGAATTTAAATGGTTGCCATTAATTCCTGAATGACTATATGGTTGCTGTAGCATTTCATAAATGCATGCAATGAAATCCAAGTGGCTGACATGTAAATCTCCAGAGACAGTGCTCACCTGAGGCTGCCTAGCATCTTCACTGCTTTGGTTGAATAACCTTTTCATTGACCTACAAGCATGAGGATCATGAAAGAATATCAATGAGAAGTGCAAATAGCTAAGTCTTACTACACAGGTTTCCTGGATGCTGACTAGTATAGAAGATAATGTTAAAAAACAAATTCAGTCTTTACTTTCTGAATATCTCCGCTTGTTCTTCCTAAAAATTGTCAGATTTACCCATTTCTACCCAATTTCCCCTTACACCAGGCCTTTTCTTTTGAAGTTAGGCTCTTCTAAAACTACCATATGGAGAAACAAAACATAGTCATGGCTGTCTACTGCAAAATTATTCCATGGAATCCGTTTTTAAATTAACATGCAACATCATTTTTTGCTTCAACATTTTGTGGTTCAGTCACTAGACCTTTCAGTTTATTGCATCTGTGAACTGCATTTGCTTCTACCAGAAAATAACCTTGTATTTAAGGCACTTAAGGTTGGGAAAAAAATTATCCTCAAACAGATTTCATTAATTCAGGCAAGAGAAAGTTAATATCCCATGACACAACTGATTTGTTTGTAAGGGTGTTAAATGCATCATTTCCCTAATAAACTAAACTCACTAGAGGAATGTGTAGAAGTTGGTGCTCCTTTCCTCAACTCATGAAAAAGCAGCAGTGTCTGCCAGGTGAACTCTGAGGAAAAGTAATGAGAAGATCACACTCTGATAAGCATTGCTAAGATATGTAAATGAATTTACATATTTATCTCAATTATAGAAATATTCTGTTTGAACTTCTATATCATTTAGGTAGTCTATTTTTCAGGATCTAGAAGCATCCCAAATATTCACTAATATACTACAATGTAATACATCATGCTCTCAAATGAAGTCTATTATTTTAACATTGTTTTATGGTTTGACCATCCTGACTTATAACTTTGAGTCCCTGCATGCACATGTTTATAAGTATTTCTTGAGAAATAACTTCTTCAATTTTTAATCTTTATGAAGTTCAAGCTTACCATTTAATAAAAACAAAATTAAAACTACAACAAAACAAAACAGCCCTCTGGACAGCAACGGTGTACAGAGAAGATAGTACACATGTACTCCTATTAATGCAACAAGAGACATACTCTTTAACATTCAAATAACCCACATTGAAACAAATTAGGTACTTATTCCACAGAGCTTTCAATTTAAGAAATACATCTTCAACCAACACGGCACATGCCAACTCACTTCTGAGCCATTCTGTCTAAGATGGGTTTTGACACCTTGCGAATATTTCAAAGTTGCACAAACTCTTTCTATCTGTATCTTACATTGTGGGACCTGACTCTGTTAGCCTTCTGAAATGGAAGGCTAAACATGTTTGTTGGAAACAAAGAAAAGTACCCAACAAAATCCCAGACTACATACTTCTTGCTGCTTTCCAAACTGACTTTCAATGTGAATAGCACATTCTGATGGTGGGAAGATCACAGTCCTTCAGAAAGCTAAATAAACAAAAGAAAAAAGCTAAATATTTTTGACACATCAAGATATATTTGAAACATATCATTAAACAAGACAATTGCCTAATAGATCATCATAAATTGTAACACTGTCACTCAGAAGAATCTCTTCATAGATATGAAGATAGGAATTATCAAACTTTCTGTTTTTATCTCCCCTTTCTAGGAAATATAGGCACGAAGTTTGGATGTAAAAGCTGTAGGAAAGTGTGAATGTTAAAGCTCTTATCCTACACTTCTCTGCAGCCTCTCTTGCTCCTTAGTAAGCAAAGAACCAAGCAAGACCCCTAGATGCTACTAAATAGATGAAATGCAAATCAAGTTGGCTAGCCTAGTAACACATTCTTAAAAAATATTTTAAGTTACAAATGCTTATAAAAGACCAAATCTTATGCCCGTCATATGGCCTTAGAACACCTTCCAGAGGAATACAGGACTTACATCAAAGAAACTGTAGACATAATTTGAACAGCAAAATATATATATGTATATATTTATCTTATATAAATATAAGATTGAACTTGAAAAAAAGTTTAGGCTTCAGACGCTGAAATAGGTGTACTAACTCAAAGTCAAATATCAGACAGATAAAATTCCCTTAAGTTTCACGTGTTGTTCCAGACTTGGGCCTGGATCACATGCAGCATATTAATCTGTCAGTTGTTATGGGGCTGGACTAGAAATGGTTACAAGTGCAAGTGCAACCACCAAAAGCCAGATACATAAAAAACCAATAATAAAGATCAGAAGCATTCACACTGATTTCAGTTGGTGCTTCGTAGATGTTTCATGGGGCCTTTTTTGCTTTGTAAGATAGTAGTCAGCAGTTTACTTCCAGCAACATCACCAGATACAGCAGCAATACACATGCCCAACCTTAGCTTAAAACGGGAAGTTTTCCTCAAGGGCATATTTGACAGATCCTATTCCAGTTTCCAGAAGCACGGGAATTCTGTGATTACTCAGGTGCTGCCTATTGTGTATTTTAATTCTTTATCATTTCACTGGAATGTTGAGAATATCTTCCTATCAAACTGGTATTTCAGGTAAAACACGTAACACGTTGAGCAGCTGCTTCAACTACAGTACATAGTCCAGTCAGTGAAATAACAGCAACTTGGCTGCTCTACAACTTCCTTTGGACCATTTAAACACTCCTATTACAATGCCCAAAACATTTTCTCTCAGAATGCTTATCAGAACCTTATCTCAAGCTGTGCTTTCTGTTACAATCTTAACCCCTACAACGATATGCCAGGAGTCCAGCTCACACCACTTGTGAGAACTCAGACTATCAGCACAAAGCCACCTTATCTCACATTCTGAAGGACCCTAAGGATCACAGTGAGCAGCATCTTGTGAAATAGAGAACGATGATATTTGGAACAACAATCTAGTAGCTAGTTCCGTTGGCCCGCAGTGCTGCCAGAATAACCATAGCCATAACTGTATTTCCTAATGATCCTATCTGACAAGGAGATGCAAGCCAAGCTCAGTTATGGAACGGTAAACATCACAGTAGAGAGGAGAAACAATGCAAATGAGAGAAGCACAGTGTGCTAGAAAACTAAATCCAGGCTCATAAGGTGTAATATATAAGAGGTATTATTATAATGGAGGAAATAGCCATGTGTTACTGATTCAGTCTTCAAAGTTGGCAGACCATGGATTTTCACTACAGTGTACAAGTGTCATTATATTCACAAGAAAGAGTATTTTTTTACTTGTCATCCTGCATGGTATTTAACTGAATCAAGTCATTTTGGCTTCTCACGCTTGCAGGGACAGGACAGTTGAACAAGCATTTTGTTTTTAAAATACATATTTATACATATACTACAAACACTGGCTGTGATCTTGCATCTACTCTTATTTTAGCTGTTTTCTTTTAACCTAGAGGACAACCAAAAGAATAAATGCATTGCAAGTATTGTGACCCAGTACACATTTTGAATGGAGTAAATTATTTAGCTTAAGGAGTCATAACACTGTTGCTTGTGAAAGCATTTGATAGAACCATATGATCCCCAGGGCAGCAATCCAACTTTTAGTACTGCTTTGTCACTAAAGCCATAAATATTTTTCTTACAGTGCCAGGTTTAACATTCAGCATCAATGTAATATCAGTTCTAATCCATGAACAGTTTAAAGGATTTGTAGTCTCTTAACAGTTTTTCATCTCCTGAAATTATAGTTGTTTTAATGTGTTGTATCTGTTTCTGCATCAGAGACCTTGTTCTCCAGAAAAATAAAAATAAAAAAAAATTGTACTGCCATAAAAAATCACTAATGTACTTTAAAGTGCAAATTAAAACTGCCATATGTATATAAGAAGCAAAGTAGTAATTACCTATTCAAGTGCTCAAACACGACAAGCAAAATTTCCAAAAAGCAGACCAGCTTCATGATTATTTCAATAACCACTATTTATCCTACTTCTGCAACTTGCACACTGTGTAAAAGTAATGGAGAGACATTATTAAACAGGAAGGAAAGTGTCAGACCAACAAGCTTAATTGAAAGTGAGGAGATGGAAAATTCTAATTAACTTTGTAAACTAGTTTTTCTATTGTCAATTATGTTAATTGTACTAGTGGATTATAGGTTACGATCTTCACAAAATTTGAATCACAAGAACGCGTCTGAAATTACTGAAAGAAAGAACTTCTGAATGCTTCTTTATTATAAAATGTGAGATGAAGCAGCATCGCATCTGCTTGAGATACAATATTTCTAAGGTTAAAACCTTTAGAAGTTTATCTGCCTATTCAACTGGTGCAAATATTGGAAAACTGGGATGTCATAAATCATCAGTATTTATTTTAATGTAATATTTGAAAGTGAGAGTTTGGTATTCCCCAAATCTTGGGTTATTTATCTCTCAGTAACCTTATTTCACTAAGAATTCTCACAGAGGCAATGGAACAGACAGGAAAAAGGTGCAATGGATCTGCCTTGGCACTGCTGTAGCAGTAGCTGCCTATCTAGGGGTCAGCAGGATCAGTTCAGAATGCATGGCCAGGCCCAGTAAAAATTTCAAGGGAAATCATGTTAAGTATAGTCACCACCATCAAAAAAAAATCTGTATCAGAGCAATCCCCCAAAATCAAATCTAAAGATTTTCTGGTGATACCAACAGCCCATATGAAGCAGCTAAGCTACCTATGAAATAAAAATGTTTTTTAGAATTATAAAAGGTATTATGAGATGCATCATTTTTCTGAAATTAATTGCAAGAAGCTTTGAAAAACTATTTCTATCAAAAAGATTGAGTGCAAGCACATAAAGAATATAAATTCAGAGTACAATCTGTAAGCGAAGACTTATGTCATGGTTTTATGATTTTTGCTTATCAGCGTTCCACATCATAACATCATGTAGTGCACTGGAAGTTAAAGAGTTACTGCTCCAGTTCTGGCACCTGTCTGGAAGAGAAGAACAACTACATACCCCAGAACACTTTGTTTTCGGAGAGGAGATAAAGTCCCTGGCAAGGTCATGAGACCAGGCTCTCGTCCCTGCTGCTCGACCCGACTGCATGTCTGGCTTCAGCATTAGCGTAAGGCGTTCAGGTTTTGGACGCTCTCATTATATTTGATTTATAAGCTTCAATTCTAATTACATTGCATTATATTGTATTATAATGTGTTATCTTGCATTCCGATATATTATTTAGTAAATTAGTTTGCTTCTCCTCATATCATTGCCACTGTTATTTTCGGGGCTCATCTCTCTTTCCCTTTACTTTCCCCTTTTCTGGAGGTGCGGATCCATGGGTCGCTCTGCCCCGCTAGTCACAGAACCAGGCCAAATCAGTCCTTAAACCATGGACAGACTTATCATCATTAAAATAATTCTTTTGACAAATGCATATTTTTCCGAAAAGTTGCTTGCTCCATTGCAGTTCTTCACAACTAAAACCGAACTCCACACTCCATGAGTGAAAATTTGTTTCTCTCTGCAATTTAAATTAGTCTTGATGCTGAAACAGTTAAAACAGATCATTACAGATCGCCTTTACATAGAAAATATAATTTCATCCTACTTTTTCTTGTAGGAGTCTCAGCTAAAAATTATGAAGTCTAATTTCTCTCCTAAGTATACAGATTTTATCAGCTTAAAGTAGTAGATACCAGATACCTGAATTAAGTGCTGGATGGGACATCAAGGAGATCAAAAGAAGTCCTCCCATATCTCAAAACACTACATCGTACAATCCCATTCATAGCACTATCAGCCATCACATTTCCTTGACAAGGGTTCCTGCAAAGATCTATTGCCTTCAACACATTTTATTCTAAAGTAAATAGAACTTCTTTCAGACAAATTGTACTTCATTGTGTGGCAAAAACGCAGTAAATGAGGTATACTGAGATATGACAGCTTTTGCAAACTGATGGTGGAATAACGCTACTGGCCCATAATAGGATACCTTCCTAATCAGAAGATGTAAGAAAAGGAGATAGGTATATAACAGTAGCCCAGATTTTCAGGAGGAAAGGAGTCAGGGAAGATAAGCCTAGCACAATTCCTGAGAACTTAAAACAAAAAGGTAAAAAAACAAAAATACAACAGTTCATTTAATAGTTTATACAATACTTCGAAAGCCCAAGAGTAATGTATAAGGCTACTGACATTCCCTAGAGAAAGGAAAAATTTTATGGATTAAATACTTTATCCAAAGAGAAATAGATCAGCTGCCATACCACAACCTCGCAGCCTGAGGCAGAAGAACTCAATATATTGGATTCCTATATAAACAACCCATGGCTGAGAATAAAGTGCTCTTTTAGTAAAAATTGAAGGGAAAAAAAAAAAAAAAAAAAATCAGAGAAAGCTGAATGCTGTTTTCAACTGAAGCTTGCTGGAAAATACTCAGAAATGTAGGCTATGTAAGGAATCCATTTGGCTTTCAGATACATAAGCACAGTGACAATTCAATTTTCTTTAATTACTGTTTCATACTTAACATTAAGGAGCAAAACCAGGCTCCCTAAAAATCAGCATTTCTGCAGTACTTTATGCTGTAATGTTATGGGACTTATATCTCGTCTTCTGTTTAATTAAACTGTGCTTTTTATTTTTAAGATATTGTCACAGTATAATAATAATAATAATAATAAAAAACCACAAAACGTAAGCATCTTGCACTCTGTTCTGAATTAGTCTTAAACCTCTTGTATTTCTAATAAAGCTGCCTTCAAAAATTGAAGCCTTTAAAATACTTCCATAGGATTACAGCTGGTCTGCTAATTCTGCCATTAAATTAATTCAGAGAAGCTCTCCACTGCAGTTTACTTCTGCTACAAATAAGTCTTAAGTATGAAAGATGCATTAAAATGTGTCTGAATCACAGTGTAAATGCAGAGAGCATTACAAACTTCTAATCTCATTGAGAAGACAGAAAAGGAAGTCTGTAGCAAATTGCATACTGGAGAAATATACTTATTTTTGGCCTCATACAGATAACAAATTTTATTTTATGTGTATCTTAGTTTATGTGATATGTGTAGCTAGAGGGGCATCTATTAGAGCTTTTAGACTCAAAGCTACCTTTATTCTTTGCTCAGAAACTCGAAAGTTCAAGGCAATGAAAAGGAAAAATAAATGATGCTTGTTCTGCAGAAAAGAAAAATAGCATTACAGAAGTTAAGCAAAGGCAAATGTCCCAGTAGATGGCAGAGACAGAAACAGAATTCCATCACTTCAAAGATCACTCTCTTTTTTCAGCTGTCCACACTGTTACTGCACCTCAATCAATTAAATAACTTCCTTTATTGCAGAATCATAAGCATAACCTTCACATATTAATAATTCCAAAACTTGTCTGAAATACTTAATGAAGAGTTCTGATAATGAAAAGTCACATTGTCTGGGTCATGCAGATCCCAAACAAGTCTCACAACTGCTACTCTCAACACATCTCCTTCAAAGATAAAAAGGAATGAAGTCTGCTTATCCAGCATCACTTTCCATGAAGTAACAGTGCAATGATATTGAAGTAGATAAGTACTGTAAGCAACAATTCTCTTCTCTTTACCCCCTAACTCAGAACACCAGACTATATCTAGAGAAGAGAAACATTTCCCCTCCCCCATCATTTAAACTGCATAAACTATAATTTCAGTAAATCAAGCAAAGAGCTAATCAAGTTTTGATTTCCTAATTACTTCTCAATTTGATTAGAGCTGGCAGCTAATCATCTCTGGAAATGTAAAGTCAATCTTTCACTCACATTTGCAAATCAGGACGTTAGTGTAAAGGAACTGGGACATCGTTATATTCTCACTCCCATCCCCCTTCTCCCCCACCCCCCTCCTACCCCCCTTGCCCCCCCCAGTTCAGCAAATTTAACTGCAATTCTAATTTTTATTATTATTGTGGCAGTGCTCTATATAATAAAAAATTGGTAGAATTCTATGCAAAAACTGAGTACTGCAGCCACCAGACTGACATTATTCAAGTCATCCATTGTCTGCAACAATTATCATTCTAGATACCCATCATCTCTGGCCACACAATATTTACAATTCCTTGTGTTATCCAGATTCCTTTCAAATCCAACATTACCCTGAAACCGTGGGAGGGCATGAACAGGGAAGAAGTGGAATAATCAGCAGGCAGCAACTCCTGAACATTGTTTCACAACAGTTGGTAAGCATTGTAGAGAACAGTAGGAACATGCCTAGCAAAGAGAATTTCTGAGCATGGCCTGCCCCACTCCTGGCTCCACATTTCACAACCTGAAGATCTGTACCACTAGAGAGACGCACTGAAGCATAACCATACTGTGGTGAAACTGGAAAAAGACAAAATGGTGTGAAATGACGCTCCAACTCAAATTAACAGAGAAGGGGACATGTTAGTACTTCATATTGCATTTTCACGTAAGACATTTGTATCTAATTAACTAAATAGTGCCATTGTAAAACCTCTTAAATTACTGAAAACATGGGGACAGAAAAAGAGACAAATTCTTCAACTACTGATCTGTATGATTAAAAAAAAGAAAGTACAGCATAGGTTCAAATAATTAAAAAAAAAAACAAAACAACACATCACAAATTGGGTTAACACATTTCAAAGAAATAAGAATCTGTAAAAAACATTCTACTTTGAGTTTGTCCTACAAAAACCTTGGATTGTTTTCTTTTGAAATTACTCCTTTAACATTTTAAATGTCTTCTTCTATTTATATGATAGACTTCCTACAGGTAACATTAAAATAAAATATTTACTGTCATTCAAAAGAAATTTTAAGTATTTCATTTAATAAGGAAATTCAAGCAGTGAGGCACTGTTACAAACTTGAATGATTTTCTAGATCCTGCATGAAATAAATTATTTATACAGCTCTATCTAGCAATCAAAAATAGCCAGTATTAAAAAAAGGACTTAAATTGACTGCACTGTCTATAACTTCTTTGTCTACAATAATTTCTCAAAGTTGTTTATTTCATTGGATTACTAACTCCTGTACCCCAGAAAAAGGCCACCATCTATCTGTTCTGCTCTCTAGTCCAACACGAATGCTCAAGTCAGTGTTTTCACAAAGGAGAGTGAATACAAATAGTACCGTTAAATCGTGTCATCAATTCTTTGTTTTGCCAGACTTAAAAATTCAGACTTGGAGTAGCATCATTGATTTAGAGTCCCTTGTTACAAAAATGACAGATTGCTCATAACTGATATTGCTGTAAAACAATCTAAAATTAATCATCAGTACATTCATTTCTGAACAAATTAAAACGCAACTTTACAATTCTGGCTTATGCAATTGTAGTATTTAATGCATTTTAACAATGATAAAATGTTAAGTCTAAGGAACTCTTCATTCTCTCTTCACTAATTGATTTGAAATCATAGCAAGCATGTTCTCCAAATTTCCCCTGTAAAATAATTATGCATAAGCTATATCATTAATTACCCTGAAATTGAATTTGGGACAATAAGCTAATAAAGATAATTATAAAACTACAAAAAAAAAAAAAAAAAAAAAAAAAAAAAAAAGTGAAGACTTTTTGATGTTTTATATATACGAGTATACTACATTGTGATACATCAACTATTTCTCTTCCGTACAGTGCTACCACTCCCAAACGAAGTTTCAAATGTAAGTGAAACAGAAAACATTTTCCTTCTGGTATAATATTAGGTGTTGCCCATTGAAGTGTCATATTTAATTTTAGTAGTCCATTGTCCTAGCACTTCTTCAATCTTCAATTCAGAATACCAAAAACAGATACTTTCCTAAACATTCTCAAATACAAAATACAAAAGGACTTTTGAAAAAATACAGTAACTCCAAGCAAAAACACAAGCAAAATCTAAACTTCAGAATTTGTGATTTTCATAGAAGTTTCAAAATATGTAAATCACAGTAAGAAAATTATTTATTTGTTTTAATGGAAAGCACATGAAAGAATACTGGTTCTTTTGCTAGCAAAGGTCTTAAAAATGTTCTGCATATGAACTTATTTGTTGTGATTCCATTGGTGAATCCATTTCTTTGTTGATGAAAATAGCCAGTTCTTGCTTCAGCCACTGCATTTGTTTTGGCTTCAACCAATCACAACAGTAATTCATATATGTAATTTAATTTAAAAAAATCAATAATTTAAATGAACAAAAGAACCAGTCTGTTGACAATCTTACTTTGTAAAGGACAAAGAAATTATAGTAAAGCAAGATATGAACCTCAGATCCTTTACCATGAATCTTACATCAGATTTCATAAGAAAGACAAAAATTATGAAGCTTCCTATCATTCCCTTACCTTCAAATCAATATTCCATTCATTAAAAATTTAATTTTAAATCATCAGAGATATAATTTTTATGTATCTACAGTCATAAAAATCACAGTGGAATAGTTGTTAATCCTTCTACGTACTTCTCTAAGTGTTAGAAATGAGGATGCTTTTTTATATATATATATATAATATGCTAATGCTGGAGGTCTGTTTCTAGTGGTTCTAAAAGTTTAGCTGTATTAAAAAAAAAAAAAAAAGTTATTTATTGCATCCTATATATTTTCACATCATCACATCACTCTCCAACTGAGCCATCCTATGATACAAGGTAACTTTTTCTAGAGAAGAACCAAAAACATCATTTTGCAAATTGCATATCCTCCTTCCCAAAAAAACTTTCAAATCCACAGCTAGTTGAGATGCAATTCACATCCTTAGCCAAAAGAGAAAGACTTCTAGCTCAAAATACATATTTTCAATATGAGCAACAGTCAGCGGATGTACAGAAGCTGAAGCAAAAATGTTATATTTAAATTTAACCTGGAATATTTTGTTCGGAGCATTTAGCAAAAAAGCCATGGCAGAGTTACAAAGCCTTAGAAAGACTGGCTATCAGATTGAAATTTAGATAGAGGTAAATTAAGACTCTTGCTTTTGCTAGGGTGTTTTTTTACACACATGATAAAATTCTAACAAGAAATCACAAGCTCGCTGCAGCAGGAAATTAGGAAATTAAGTTTAAATTCTTTTACTTCACAGAATCACAAGGTTGGAAACGACCTGCAAGATCATCCAGTCCAACCACCCTCCCATTCCTATCAGTGCCACAAGCTACTAAACCATCTCTCGTAGCTCCTCATCCAGGCGCCTCTTGAACACTACCAGGGACGGCGACTCCAACTGATGCAGATCTCTTACAACATGATTTCATCCTGTTCTTGTTTACCTATGGCGTGGCAGAACATGATGCTGTAATACTGAAAGAAAGCCAATCTGTTTTTCCTTAAACAGATCTTGACCACCTTTACAAATCCATTTTTCACTATACTTGTTAATGTAGTAAGCATTTTAATTCTTAGTGACTTTACAAATTGTTTGCTCAATTCATGTTAATCCTTCAAGTATATAATAAGACGCTAGTGTGAAAACTACTACTATTAAAATAACACATCTTTTACCTTAAAAATGTTATTTCTTCATTTTCCATTTAACCCACACAAAAAGCACATAACCTTAGTACGTTAACTTAAGTGTCCTAATTAACTGGTAATGTGACATTGACGCCAGTTGCAAATATTCCACTATACACAAAACATATAGAAGGTCTTTGAAGACAATGAAAAGGATTATTTACTCCATAGTTAGTTGACAATGAACAAGAAGTTGCGCCAATTTCTGCTTCATTGGTTTATAATAAAAGAATGTAAAATTTTAAAGAGAACACAGATAGGTCACTCGAATTCATCATACTATATAACGCAATGGCTAAGAGAACAGATATTCAGAATATTGAATCATTTTAAGATAATGAAGCTTGAGAACTTTTGAAATTATGCTGCCTATTTGAGAAAATGTATCTTTCAATTCTCAAAGCCCTCCCAGCTTTACCTCTTTCAGAATATTTTGCCATCTTTATGGTACAAGACACAAATATCTACTTAGCATTTATTTCAGAATTAAAAAGAGTTACACTATCATTCATTTTGAATATGTCTAAGCCATCCCTCCCATTTCCTCTTCCCTAAGTCTATCAAAATACAGAAATGAAACACAGAAATCTAGTTCCATATTATGTCTTGGTAAAGAAGTATGAAAAAAGTATGACAAATTCAAATGGTTTTAAAAATACAATGAATTTTTGTTTTGTAGTTAAAATCAAATGTGACACTGCAAGACAACAACCTCAGCCTTCTTCAGAGCCCTTTAGGTTCAAATCTGTGCTCTTCCATTCCTTATGCTTTTCCTTTCTCTTAGGTATCAGAAGGTACTGAATGAACAGATAATACAGGGCAAAAAACATTTGTGTTGAAAAGAAAAACTGTCATTAACAGGACGTGTATATGTGTATATATAGGGGTCAAGGAGTTGCAGTGACAAAGGAAATGTGAATAGATGTTTAATGGAAGCAATGAGCTGCCTAGAAGTTATGTTGGTGCTTTTTTTGGTCAGCATCACTGATGACCTTCCTTCCTGGCTTTCACTGAGAGGATGAATACACAGAGTTGGAAGACTAAATATAAAAAAATCATATTTATGTGCATATAATGCTTGCAAACTGTAAAGCACAGCATTTCTGGCAATGTTTCACGGTAAGAGAGAACTATAGGGATGAGTAAATGGAGATTTTTCAGGCCTGCCTAGAATCAGCCAAGCATACAACAAATAACATGGCAGAACAGTGGAGATTTCTGCAGAAAATAAAAATTAAAAAGTCAATATGTATTATTTTTTACATTGACTGATACACAGATGATGTCTCAACAGTAACTATATAATTTTGGAATAATCAATATGCACATGTGCCATAGAGATAGACTATTTAATTGTAAATATTTTTGCAGTTTGCACATCATTCTCAGTTACACATTACTTTGCTTTCATTATAATTCAATATAATTTGAGTAAACGAGACAAAAAAGTGTATCCTGGCAGACGACTGAAAGTGAATCTTGCTGATTCCAACTAGCACCTCTTCCCAGACTCAGGCGAATGGAGGTGTTCGCAAAAATGGCTTTCAAGTAAATTATAAACGGTCATAAACAAAAATACCTGCACAAATATAGATGTAAACTGCTAACTTTCTTCAACATCCAACATCAGTAAAAAAAAAAAAATAAAATCTATCACAGTGCATAATATGTACTGGAAATCCCATAGCATTCCACACTATTCTATACTTCTACATATGAAGGAATGGAAGTACCTTCACAAAATTTACCATTAAGAGGGACATAACTCAATAAATTGCTGTAGCATTGGGGGAAAAAAAAACAAAAAAAAAAAAGCAAAACATTTTGACCCCTTACATTTAAGATTACCAACTCAAAGCTAACAGTTATATTCAAGTAATAATTTAAAATGAAAATCATTTACACTAGATAATGATTCAAATACAAAGTTTGAAAATCCAACTATGTACAATGACAAAAAAGTTACTTTATAAACTTCAAATGCAAAATGCAAACACTGATAAACTACACAGTCATCCTATATTTCCCCTTCTCTAAATTTAAGCTACTACACCGTTACTTTCTTCTCATTTTTTTTTTTTTTCTGGTGCCCCTCTCGCCCTCTGAATTAAGAAACAAATACCTCTTAAAACAATTTATGGAGCAAGAGGTGACAATTTGTCACTCAAATGCTAACAGCTGTCATTCCAGGAACACTGTATCTGATCTTCGGAGAATGAACCTTGCTTATTAGGAATGTTTGGAAGAACAGACAAAAAGTTTTTTATTTTTAATTGAACTAAGCAACCACAACTTTACTGTCTTTTGTTTTTAGCTAATAGCAATTATCTATACTCTAGTGGCTTGATAGCGCAGGACACTATATACAATAAAACAGCAGCATAAAGTTGCCTTTCTTCTCCAAAGAAACTCAGAAAACAATACATGTCTAAGGAGAAAATAGATTACCTTGGTTCCTCTGCTTCAGCAAGGTTTCACATACGACAGTGCTGTTCATGTATTTTGGGTAAATTAACAGAAAGAGTTGTTTCTATCTTTGAGACTTTATGAGAAAATTATACTGTTTCAAATTATTACGCTCATCTCCAAGTAGCCAGGACATAATGAAAGTGCTATGAAATGGCTATGAAAAAAGAATCAGAAAAGCAATTAAAGCTGACTGCACAGAATTTACTAAAAGACGAGAAGAAAACTGCAAAGAATATTGATCAAGGTTAGGTTTGTCTCCTATTTATCCACAAATTCCAGAGAGTCATAAACCTAAAAGACTTTTTGCATGATGGGAGAAAAGCTTCTTGCAGGAAAGTGGCCACCACAGATTGCTTAAAGTTGTTAACAAGTGAAGGTTTGATAAAATATGTTGGAGTCACTTGCTTAGCAACAAAAAGATTAATGGAGTTACAAGAAAAATCTGCAAAACTTTTTACTTATTTACATTTCAGTTGCCCTTTAGGCAGCAGTAAGTCCTAATATCATGAAAGGTCATAATAAGCAGATGCTGAACAATAATATCAGAGAGAGGAAAAAAAAAAGTGCTATTAAGCATAAATATAAACTGTTTTTGATGTTAGATAAATAGATTTACTGAGGAAAAAAATCCACATATATTATCTAAGAGTCTAGTTTATTTAAGCTTAATAATTGTCCAGATTAAAAATAAATAAACAAAAAAAAAAAAAAAACCATTAAAAAGAACAGCAGCTAGTTTATTATAGCAACAGAATTTTGTTTCATATGTTTTTAACTGTTCATATCAGTTCTCCTTACCTAATATATTTTAAACATGTTTACAAAGTATTGAAATATTTTATTCTATCATATGTAGAATTATCATCTGTTATTTCACAAACATAATAAACTATTGTCCCATCTTGGATTTCTTTCTTGAGAAAATGAAAGATAATTACCCTTCATGGGTGACATATTTTATTTATTCCACAGATTCATTTCATTCCATTGTAAATTATACTGTTTAATTCAATATTTTGAATACTCACTATTGGAAGGGACATCTGTGAAGAACTAACAAGGCATTTGCCAAAGCAGGTAGTTAGAACTTGCAATGACTTATACTCATTAAATACTGTTTACAATTATTTTTAGAGGGTGAGTTGTCACTTTGATATCACCTGATCTCTTCTACTGTTTTTGACCTCTTCCTCCTAACAACAGGCAAGTTTCAGGCATACAGTTTCTGAGGCAATATTTTTGCAATCATCTTCCTTTGCTGAGATTTTGAATCTTTGTTTTTGTTATAGAAATCCAAGGTCAAAATTATCAAAGTAAATATATGGAAATTGAGTCTTAAAGTCTGCTATCACTTCCTTCACCTCCATTCATGGAGAAAGAAAAATGAATATATTCAGTATTACAATTCACTGTCTTATGCAACAAAACTGTTCTATAAATTACACATGACGGCAGAACATTCCAAAGAATCTCACTGGATGCATGACAACTGAGTGCATTACATATTAGCCAAATATGATAGAATTAAGTGTCACTTTATATTACTTTCAATAAAACTGATGAATAGATTAAATTAAGAAAAATGCAAGATCTCTGTGAAGTTTGCATTTAAATTGATCCCAGGATGAAAATGCAACGCTGAGGAGTTCAGTCCAGTCATTATTCAAATATCTGCTTCTAAATATTGCAGACTACTTAAAACTATATAGCAGACTTTAAACAGTAAGGTATTTTGCAAAGAATATAAGCATTTTGATTCCATGGAACATCTTGTGCAGGACACTGTAAAACAGATGTTTTTAGATAAATTGCCTGAAGGCAGAGGTGCCATGAAGGCAATGAATTGAACTTCCTTAAATACCACCAGAATCCACAGCAAGGAATAACAGAATCTCCGATCTTCTTGCAGAAATTGCTCTCTTCATGTCAACATTTGTAAAGTTTTCTTGCAACCGACTATAGCAGAGCATATTCTTGTCACAAAAAGAGTGCAGAAATATGACTTCAATTTTTTGATCAAGTATTTCATTCCGCTGAAGAATGAAAGTCCATTTTGAGTCCACTACCGCCAAGGCCAACAGAACAAAACACTGAGAATGAGTAAAGATGGTAAAACTTGATTTACAACTTGGAGGTTAGAAAAATTGGCAAGACACTTGTGGATGCGTGTCCATGCTACACATACAGTGTTTTTAATCAGGTAATTAAAGCCTGGAATTGAGCACACTGAAAAGAAGTTTCAATAAGCTGACATTTGCACCACTCAAGATGTAAGGCAGAATTACTTAAGTGATCAGGATTCTCAAAGTAGGGGAACAGGGATTAGATCAGTTTTGACTGTTTCTTACACAGGGATTGCTGATGATCTACTAGTGTATGCAGCAAACTAAACAAAATCTTTCAATACTGACAGATTTGTCCAATGTAGAGAAGGCGTTTATTTTTTTTCTCTATTAACTACATGCTGTTTCCTTGACAAAGACAGAAACACTGTCTAAACATAACCACAAATCCACAAAGGAAAAAGCTTTCAGAAGTTCACATAGGACAAAATATTACATGATTTAAAGATAAAATATATTTTAATAAAATAAAAAATGATTTTTTTTTTCACTAAAATAAAACGTAAAATCTTATAAACTGTTTTCTGGACTGATAAGAGGATCCCAATATACAAAGACTGTGAGAACCATCGTCACTTTTCCCTTTCCATGTGGGAAGATGCAAAAACAGGAACTTAGTTTTTAGGAAAAGATTTGGACTGACTACCAAAAAGGCAGGAAAAGGAGAAATCTATAAAAATTAAAGCCATAGAAAAATATGACCTTGACTCTCTCTTCAATCTCTCAAAATATTAGTGAGAAATAAACAAACAGCTTCTGCCTCTGTTCTGGGGCATAAATATGAAAATACTTAAGTCCCATCCAACCCTTTTATTTTTGTGAAATTTTTATTTTTTAGAAAGTGGTTCTGTTTTTTGAAAAAAAAAATAAATCATATAATATCAACAGACTTGTATCTATATATCAGCAACCTTCACTGTAAAGAAAATGAACTCAAATTAAGCTGTTGCCTCGATGCATTAAGATTAACGTGGACGGTAGACTAACTTTGTTGTTGTTGTGAAAAATGCACCTAGAGAATCCACAAACATTCCTTTATTGGTTTTACTTACCTATTTTGTAGCTTCATGGTTTTAGTTTTTGTTTTCCCCCAAACTGATGAAGTTATGCCCGCTGGAAATACTTTAGGATTTCTTTTGTGTTTCAACTGCTCCTTAATGTCCTTATTTTTCACTTGGTTGTTTACAGCATATGAAAAAGGTGAAGCAGGTGTTGCACATAAGGCTGACATTCTGTCAGCCATAAGCTGCTCTCTGGTCAGCATCTGTTTTTATATATGCATGAGGTAAAAGTATTACTGTTAGAAGAGGTTTTCAAAGACATTCAGAAGTAAATTAAAGAAGCTACCCAGATGGTGATTTTAATGAATAGGTAAAATATAATGAGTAAGAATAATCAGACACAGTACATGATTTTACTAGAAGTATCTCCTGATTTTCTTAAGCAAATAAAGTACATATTTTTAAGGTTAAAGAACAAACTCTTGTCCAGTACAGACTTAAAATTAATTTACTGCTTCTGTGATCTAAACCAGAACATACAAAAACCCTTAAAATCCATACTGAGCTCAGGGTGGGGGGAACTAAAGAAACACCAGTTTCTCTACTATGATAAATCTGGCTGATGCATTTAGAATACCAAGGATGTTCTACCAACAAATTGATGGGATTAAATTTATCAGAAATCTAATTAAAACAAGTCAAATGTGCAAAATTAAAAAGCAAGAGGAAATCTGTCCAAGCTCTTCTTCACAAAATTAAACAGTGGGGGAGGGGGGGAGAAACAGAACAACAAAAAAACCTGAGTAGCATTTGTTATTGCTTCCTGCGCTTCCATCCCATGAGCAGCAGAAGTCATTTCTTCATCTTGAGGAAATTTATTGCGGTTAAGTTGCATCCTAACGTACAGCACTGCATTTATTAAGCAGATTTGGGACCCTACTGGACAAGTGCAATATGAGCTAGCAGTATGGTCATGCAGTACAGGAAGGCAGCCAACGCATGGGCTGTAATAGTAACAGCGCAGGTCTTCACTGCTGCAGAATTGCATTTCCTTGCCATTGTGACGCTACACACGGAACACTTTGGAGTTTCCCAGTGAAAGGATGACAGTGATGTGCTAAAGTGATGCAATGGCAGGGCCCTGAGTCAGTCAGTGGGCTGGAAAACATGACACATAAGGAGGGGCTGCAGGGGCACAGCCTGTCCAAGCCAGGAGAAGCAAGCATACAAAAATGGAACTTTTCACAGGTAATAAACAAGATAGCAAAAAACAAACTGAAATGTGAAAAAAAGAACAAGATGGTTATGCGCTTTTTTTTCTTCTTTTGTTTTTAAACCATGAAAGTGATTTAAATACTAAAAAAGGCTGCACAGAGAGGATGTAGGATTTCTGCCCTTTGAGGTGCCCAAGATTTGACTGGACATGAGCCTGAGCTACCTGATCTAATTAGAAATATTTGGAGCAGGGAGCAAGATGAGATGACCTCTTAAGGTCCCTACTGACTTAAATCACGGCCCTACTATTCTATTAGGGAAACATCCAAATAGAATTTGCCAGAATGTTCCAATTCACTAAGGATTTAAACAAGTTTTCTTTGGACAGTAAAACTAATGAAGTTTGTCTGCCTATAGATTTGTCTTTCTTGCTCACTAAATCTCTTCCCTCCAGCATAAAAATTCCCATAATCCTTCCATGAAACACCCACAGGACAAGAGATACAGCACATGCTGCTGTCTGTGGGGAGCTGATTTTCTAGCTGGTGTATCTGTGCTGATCAGCGAGCTAGCCGATTCCAAACAGAATACAAATCACCTTTCCTTTCACAACAGACAGCACGATTCTCTTGCCAGTGCTGCTTTCATGGAATTTTGGACACTGAGTATCTTGAAGACCTCTAACCTTTTGCCAAATACTTTTGAAGCTATTGGTACAAAATTCCCTGAGATAGTCAGAAGACAGAGTGCATAGCCTCTGCGTCTTTGGAAACCAGGTTCAGAATCAGTGCAGGCTAATACACACAGCAAGCAGCCTGAACTTATTTCATCTACTTTCTAACATCCAGAAATGTCTTTGATTTAAGCATGTCAGAAGTAGGCTCTGTGTTTCCCTAAAAGAAAGAACAAAATGTGCAAGAATAAGATATTTTGTTATTCTTTATTCTTTCGTTTGCCTATTCAAAGGTCAGAAGCAAATTGTCAGATAATATTCAACTTTCAAAATCAAGTTAAATCGGGAATCACAACGACAGTATTACCATGATTGCTTCAAAAACAGTCATTCAAACCAAATATTTTTAAAGTATATTTTAAAACAACAATTTTCTTCCCAAATAATTTCATAGTAGTTTTTTTTTTTTTTTTTTTTTTTTTTTTTTTTTTTTTTTTTTTTTTGGTAGGCAGTGAAAGCCTCCAGGATAACCACAGAATTGAGCAAGTGTACATGAATCTTAGCATAGAATCATAAAATCACTCAGGTTGGAAAAGACCTTAAAGATCATCAAGTCCAACCACAACCTAACCATAACCACTGCCAAATCATGGCCCTGAGCACCACTTCCAAATGGTTTTTAAACACATCCAGGGATGGTGACTCAACCACCTCCCTGGGGAGCCTATTCCAGTGCTTAACAACCCTTACTGTAAAGTTTTTCCTGATATCCAACCTAAACCTCCTCTGGCAAAACTTGAGGCCATTTCCCCTTGATCTGTCACCAATGAGAAGAGACCAACCCCGCTCTGACTATAAGCACCTTTCAGATATTTGAAGAGAGCAATAAGGTCTCCCCTCAGCCTCTTCTTCCCCAGACTAAACAGCCTCAGTTCCTTCAGTCGTTCCTTGCAGGGCATATTCTCCAAGCCTTCTTGACCTTCTTTGGACCTGATCCAGCACCTCAGTGTCCTCTCTGAATTGAGGTGCCCAAAACTGAACACAGTACTTGAAGTGAAACCTCACCAATGCCAAGTTCAGGGGCAGGATTACTTCCCTAGTCCTGTTCACTACACTATTTCTGATGCAAGCCAGGATGCCATTGGCCTTCTTGGCCAGCTGGGCATGCTGCTGGCTCATATTCAGTCGACTGTCCATCAGTACACAAGGTTTCTGTCAGGTAGCTTTCCAGCCACTCCTCCCCCAAGCTTACAGTGTTGCCCAGGGTTGTGGTGACCAAAATGCATGACCCATTACTTGGCCCTTTTAAAACTCACACAGCTCACACCTTGGCCTGTCTATCCAGTCTATCCAGGTCTCTCTGAGGTGCCTTTCTCCCCTCAAACAGATCAACATTCCTTCCCAGCTTGGTGTCATCTGCAAATTTACTGAGGTTGCACTCAAATCCCCCCATCAAGGTCATCAATAAAGATGTTGAAAAGGAGTGGTCCCGGTACCACTCATACCGGTCACCAACTGGATTTAACTCCATTGACCACAATTCTTTGGGCCTGGCCAACCAGTGTTTCACCCAGCAGAGTGTATGCCCATCCAAACTGTGGACAGCCAGCTTCTCCATGAGGATGCTGTGGCGGACAGTGTCAAAGCACTGGAATAGGCTCCCCAGGGAGGTTGCTGAGTCACTATCACTGAATGTGTTTAAAAACCATCTGGATATGGTGTTCAGGGACATGATTTAACAGAGGATTGTTAAGGTATCATGGCTAGGTTTGCATTTGGACTTGATCTTTAAGGTCTTTTCCAACCGTACCAATTCTACGATTCTCTGAAAGGCTTACTTAAGTCCAGTTAGTCCACATCAAGAGCCTCACCTTCATCCACTAAGTGGGTCACCTTACCATCAAATGAAGTCAGGTTTGTCCAAAATGATCTACCATTCATGAACCCATGCTGACTGGGCCAGATCCTCTGTCTGACTGTATTGCAGGTCAAAATGTACAAGCATTGGGAAATTCAGCACATTCATTCTATTTCATGTTAATTGACTCGCTTATATCTACATCATGTAAAAGTGGTACTATTACATGACAGTAGCTGGATAAGTCCCTTATTTCTTCAGCATTTTGAAAATGCATACAAGCATTTACTCATTTTTCATCAAGGTTCATGTCTATCACGTAAAGCGGATACTCTCAGAGAAAGACATATTATCCTTATTACTTTTGAGCTTTGTCTTGTAAGCTTGTATTCCTAGTACTTTATGTACTTTGGAACATTTATCTTACTAGATAAAACATGTAAAACAAACAAAAGCCATACGCTTCGCAAGATCCTTACTTTAAACTTGAGACAGCTATTTTGAGAACAAAAACATATTCACCGAATTGCAGTAGAGAAATTAAATCTGTTCAGCCTTCTACATTGGCCAAGTAGCTTTGCTTTGCTTTCCCCAGAAGAAGCAAAGAAACACAGATAATTGATCTGGCAGCTGGTCTCCCTCTTGGCAGTATGCTGCACTGATATTCTATCATCAAGCTAAATAAATATATTTAACTTCCACATTATAAATAAAATTGCCACTTCAGGAATAATCACTGACTAATATTATTTAACAAAAATATTCACATAACAAAAATGAACCACAGAAGAAAAGATAGTACAAAAGCATCAAAACTATGTACATCAATTTTGAAGAAAACAGAGGCATATACTTTTAGCAAGTCTTGATTTCCCTGAGATAATATTTGAAGTACAAAGGTTACAATTCCTTTGTAATCTTCTCAATGTCCACATTTCATTTCTAACTCTATATTCTCTCCTGCCCACAAGTTTGTTGCACCACAATTCTTTTCAATCTGCAGCTGAATGATAATAAGCTTTCTGAATATCCATCAAGGAATTCTCTTAAATTTGAGCAATCATCCAAAAAGAAAGATTAAAGAAACTACAGACAAATGACTAGAGCATGCATTTTCTTAGTGATACCATAAAGCTTTGGCAGCATATGCAGATTTGTTTCTTCCTTTTCATTTTTCCTTCCATGTTTTTGGAACTTGTGGAGAAAAAATGACGGGTCATTCATATTTGCTACATATTTGATATACTAGTAAGTTGTCAGAACTTATCATGTCTCCAGTAATGGTTCTTAACTGCAATAAGGTTTGATTTTGAGGAAGTTGTGAATCCAACAATATACCAATTCTAAACTTCGTATTCATATTTTTATGTAGACAGCAGTACTATAGCAGAATAAAGACTAAGTCAATCTTAAACTTCAAAATTTAATTCTGGGCTTAAAATCTGATCTATATTTTGGGATTAATGACATTTGTAATTATACAAGTATCTGCTGAGTATATGTTGGATTTTTTATTTAATTTTATTCCAAAAGAAATTCTTAAATGCTGTAAAATCAAAGTAATTGCTGAAAGAAAGTAAACAATACTTACTAGAGAATGGAAAGACTTCGATGTGTCTAAATTAAAAGCTCTTAAATTTGCTATACTTGATCTTTGATATAAACTATCATACTAATATTATTTTACCTTAATTATACCCTTAGTAGGTGCTATTCTAATAACTTGACAAGATAACTTCACTGAACTTGTTGAAAAGCAACTATATCATGAGCTGTGGTATATATATATGGACCACATATATGTGGACCATATATATATTTGCAGCAAGAGTACTTCCAGAGAAAGAATTTGTATAAAACATTTTATTTCATCCATTATTGTTTTTGTTTATTGTTATTATAGACATCCATATTGTTTATCAGGATCAAGTGTCCTTTTAATGCTGGTTTTATGCTTCTCAAACTTCCCAAAAGCCTGAGCACTTGCCAGTATCTTGTAACATGTCCTAACTAAATTTTTTGTTTGTTTGTTTCAACAGCAAAATAATTCCACAGACAAATATCCCTCCATTAATAGAGATCTCACAATGAAAAAAAAAAAAAAAAAAAAAAATCACAGATTGCACAGAACATTTAACTCCAACCCTATGTAGATATCAGCCCATTTGTACCCTTTCATTTCATTGCCCTCTCAGACACTGTTAGCTAACTGAATAAATAACTGAATAATAAAAGTGGAGCTGCCTTGGGAAGGCGATTCAAGGTAGAATCAGAGATGAGTTAAAGTGAAACGATTCTCTTGAGTGCCTACATCATGCATCACAAAGTACAAATCCATCTACTGGCACAATTGCCTAAATTATTGTTATTTTGTAGTTAATGGAATGTTAAAATCCACCATTCAGTATTAAGCACTTTCAAATGCAGTGAGACTTGACTAAATGTTTGTTTTTAGTTCTAATTGCTAGCAATTTCTGTTGATTTTTTTTTAGCCATCTGAAGCGCTCTTTACGTGTTCCCATTTATTGTCATTATATTTGTATGCAGAACTCTCTATATTATATATTATTATAAAATAATGCATAAATGCATGTAACATACATAAAAATACACTTTTCTATTCAAGACTACAGCTTTCTATTCAGCACATCCTAGACAATCTTTCCTATTCCTACCTGTAAGTTAGGAAAAATCTGAAGTTTTTTTTTTTTTTTTTTTTTCTCCTAATTAACTAAGACCTTTATATGGAAGCCTGGTCATATTTCAAAAAATTATCTTAAATAGCGCTTAGGAAAAAAAAAAAAAAAATCAGGTTATTTTTGTTTAACAATTACTTATGAAATACATAGAGCAGTAATTATCTATTCATATGAGTTCTCCCTTTTCCTAGTTATTACATTTCTACTATATAGAAAGAAACCATATAGAATATGGTTTCTATCAGAGCAGTGGTCACATCAGAACATAAATTAAAACAGCATCAAGTGCAACTTTAATCTAAAATTGAAGATTTTGAAATTAAAAACTGAAATTTCTCACTTTCAACTTTGACCAAGTATTTCTTTCAGATCGAGAACCAAGACATTAAAGCACAGATTTACACCATTTGAAAACAGCGCACGACATCTCACTTGCTTCTTCTGTATAGTTGGAGGATTTCTAGGCTGTGATCAGTCTATAAGTGATAATCTGCATGTATGACACCTTAATACCTACACTTACCTTTACCTTAGTGCATTACATATTATGGAATCCACTTGTAGATTTCTGAAACCAAACTTAAAAAGTTGACGAAGGTTAAGAATCAAAGAAAATCTGAACTGAGAATTTTTCATTTTATATATATATACTGTTCTGAACAAAATCCCTGATTTAATACAAAAAAAAAAAAAAAAAAAAAAAAAAAAGTGGAGTAGGAGGAAATTAATGCTTCCTTCAAAGAAACAAAAGCTCTAATATGACATTATTGAAAACAAGAAATAGCCAGAGTTTTATGGTTTAATAATAACACTTTAATAAAACTTATCAGATTCATCAGTAAGGCACTGCATCATCTGCAAACCTCAACCCCCCAAGACATTATTTTTTTCTGTCATTATGACTAAATGAGTTTCATTCTCCTGTAAATCTTTCAGGTTTCCATGACTGCAGCTTACTACCTTGTTACAGTTTTCATGTAGAAGGTGAAGGAGTACAGGTAAGAGGCAAAGCTGAGATAGAAAGGGAATCTCATTGAGCTGTGGAATTTAGAACAAGTCTTTTACTGCTGATATGTGGTTAATCATACTTCACAGCATTTTCTATCTTTCTTCTTCTTCTTCTTTTTTTTTTTTTTTTTTTTTTTTTTTTTTTTTTTTTGTTTTCTGCTATTATGATCATCCTTCTCATACATTTTTTCATAAAAGATTGTATTCTCACATAGATAAGCACTGTCCCTCACACCCCCTAGCAGTTGACTCTTAAGAGAAGACAAAAGAATCTGCTGGCCCTCATAGATTAATACAGTAAGATTAATCTCTCCATAGAGATAATACAGGGAAGAACTTGTGGATTCTGTTTATTCGGTTGATTGCTTTCTATATTATTATTGTTTTTCCCCTTCCAAGTAGATTATAATTTGAAATTTCTAAAGTATATTTGTGTAGAGTTGCACATAGATGCAAAACATGTATACATTGCTCATATATCTAAAGAGCAAAAATTACTACTGAAGAAAATGGAAGTTACGTCTCCTCTGATCTTCGAAGAATTAAAGTGCTCAGTATGGATGCTGAGCAGTAGCATGACAATGCATTTTTACAAGTACTCAAAGGATGGAGTGGGAATAAAGACAAATGACATGAACATTTTATAAGTAGTTATTCTTTTAAATATAAATATTCATCAAGAATTTTCCACATTCACTACTACCAACAGGACAAACCAGTAAGAAGCAATTGAGCATCAAGCCACTGATAAGTTGCTGCTAAGAAGATGCCTGATGTATGACATTTCTCCCACACGTTGCTGAATTATCTTACGGTTTGGATTCTCACTTACTGAAATTTGAAGTGTGGAGTAAAAATATGACTTATTCCTCCAGATACAGTGAAGATCATACAAAAACTGTATCCCTTCTGTTTCAGCTCCTATTTTCTCCCTCATGAACTGTCCAACACATTTCATCCTCTTGTCCTTGCAGCTCAGAAAAGTTCTCTAATTCAGAGGTGCCAGGAGAACTCTACACAGTGCTTTTGGACCAAAATAATAATAATAATAATAATTTAAAAATATATATGAAGGGCTGTGTCACACAAAATCATGTTTTACATGACATTTTCCCCATAACTTCAATCATTTGAAAAAGAAAATCTCACCAATAATACATAACCAAAATAACATTTGGTATTTACAGGTTTCCTGTGTAACCAACAGAAAAGGAAAGAAGGGTAATCCAACAATTAAATACCAGCTCATCGAGTAATGTATCCTGTAAATTGGTTTTTACTTCCTCCTTCATTTCACAGAATGTTTCACACTCAGTTGAGTGAAGCAAAAATACTAAATATAACTTCTGCCATTTCAATTCTCACCTAAAATTTTTCTCCTGCTCCCTGAAGTCTTCTGTTACGTTTTGTAACAGACAGCTCTAGTTACACTGTGACCATTGGCACTTACTCCATAATCATACTGTTGCAGTGGCAATAAACATCCAAATGTCAGAGGGCTTGAAATGAAGGTCAAGACCTGTCAAAGTTCACCAGAAACAGTGGAAATTCTGCAGAAACGATACTGCTTATTTGATATCATGCCTAGGTAGTTTCCAATATACTTTTAGAAACTTAGTTTAAAAATCTGGTGCTAATATTGACAATATCTTTTTAATTATACAACACTGACAGTCAGGCTTATGACAGTCACTTAGTGACTCCACTAATTAAACTAATAATACAGTAGTGCTGCTGAAAGAGATTATATATTTTTAAGCACCAGCAAAATAAATTAGCCTCTTGTTTTCTCAGAAACAACTTACTATTTTTAGCTTTTAACACAAGAATTACATGAAACACTATTTAAAAAAAAAAAAAAAAAAAAAAAAAAAAAACCAAAAAAACAACACAACAACAACAAAACACTTTCAATGAGACAAAATTTATATATACACAATCCATTTTCCAGGACACACAAATTTCACCTCCTTTAATTACTGAGGCTTCTACTTATGCCTTTAGAACTAACACACATGAAAGGCAGAGATGTCTTTGGCTGATAAGTGATCTCTTCAGAATATTAGTTACAATGACACATAATTGAATGCTCATTCTAACAAGTCATCCTTTCTCTTACATTTCATCTGTTATTCCAACTTTACTTCAGACAAGCTAAAAGTGTGTGTACTTAAGAGATGTGAATTTATTTAGCACTCAAGCTTTCCACTGATATTTTCATCTAAATTTAAACTACCTTCAGCATGAGTAAAAATTATTCATACATTTTTCTAAAACTACTCTGTCTAGCTTTATTGTAGGAGATCTCTCAAAAAGAAAAGAAAAACAATAGCAAAAATAAAACAGTAAAACAGTTAAGCCAAGCAGTTACAGATTAACAACGTGAGAACAAAATTACAGGTTTCCCAGTGGGGGGGGAACAAAAAAAAAAAACAAAAAACAAAAAACAACAACAACAAAAAACCCAACACCTGACTTCACTGAATCTACACTGAAAGGTATAAACACCAACAAAAACCTGTTCTTTCTCTTAACACAGAGAGGTACACTTACACAGCGATAAAAGGAAAAAACAGCAAATAATATTCATAGTATTGCTCCCAGATAACTAATCAGGAACATCTGCAGCTCTTGAAAGTTACTCATGCAACAATATCAGACAGGTGGCAGACTACCCTCTAAGACTACAAGAGAAACTGTGAGAACACCTGAGATCATCTTATCTTGATATAGATACTTCCTGACTGAGGGTAAGCCAGATCTCTTTGGCAGATTCCACATAGTACATTATCTAGAATAGACTCTTCCTTGCCAGTAGGCACTGTGCTACGCTTCTAGCAGCTGCTTTATCTATTTCAGATTATGAGAAGCCTTTTCATGTAGCAATTTGGAAGCTTTCTCAAAAGCTTGAACCCACTAAATATGACTTAATGTTTTATAAAAGACATCTCTAAGCAACTCAAAGCCTTCGGAAGAAGCTTTCCTGTCTTTTGTCTGAGAGAGACAGTGGCTTTTTTAGGTGACAGGCTGCAAAAAAGTCATCAATTGATTTCATAGTCTGGAAGTCTGAAATTGTTATGAAAATGATTTGGGGTAAATGACAAAAGCCTCAAACATATATCAGCTACATAAACTCCAAATATTTATTGTCACTGTAGAAGAATTACTACCTCAATTACACACTCTGAAGAAGTAGAAAAACAGAAGTTCATCCTGAAACTTGCATTCAAAGGCACACTCTGAAGACCACCTTTGGTCATCTAACTTGGAAAAAATGGTTTGTACTAGCATACTGTCTACAACAAAAATAGTAACGTGGGGGTAGGGCCAAGCCTGCAACTTCTTGGGCAAGTTATCACAGGGTGCTGGCATGAGCTCTTTTATAAAAAGCTAAGCCACCCTTTCCTAAGTTTGAATCAACCTTATTATAGAACAAGTACCCGGAACTGTAAACTGGCATGGATAAATAATTGATCATCTTAATACCTTTAAGGTATGATGGTGAAGATTCTTTAGTTGCAGATCACACAAAATACTGGCAATGGCTGCATACTCAACATATCAATATAACTACTTTCACATAAAGTTCCTGAAATGAAATATCTAGAAATTATTCTTCGTTCTTGTCTCAGAGTGAGTCTATGCTAAATAACAAGTTACTCTATCCTAGACTGCTGTAACTCAAATGCTCAAAGCAGTCTCCCCTAAGCAACACAGAATTTAGCATTGAATTAATTTACCCTAACTTACCCTAATTTACCCTAATGTGGAAAAGACCCACAGGATCACCTAGTCCAACCATCCAACTATCACCAATAGCTCTCACTAAACCATGTCCCTCAACACAACATACAAACGCTCCTTGAACACCTCCAGTGTCAGTGACTCCACCACCTCCCCAGGCAGCCCATTCCACTGCCTGACCACTCTTTCAGAAAAGTAGTATTTCCTGACGTCCAGCCTGAATATCCCCTGGTGCAGCTTGAAGACATTCCCTCTAGTCCAATCACTTGGCTAGAGAAGAGGCTGATCCCCAGCTCACCACAACCTCCCTTCAGGTAGAGAGCAATACAGTCTCCCTTGAGCCTCCTTTTTCAGACTGAACAATCCCAGCTCCTTCAGCTGCTCCTCATAAGCCCTGTGCTCCAGATCCCTCACCAGCTTTGTTGCCCTTCTTTGAACCCGCTCCAGGGCATCAATGTCTTTCTTGCAGTGAGGGGTCCAAAACTGGACACAGTACTTGAGGTGTGGCCTCACCAGAGCACTGTACAGGGGGACAATTACTTCCCCGATCCTGCTGGCAACGCTGTTTCTGATGCAAGCCAGGATGCCATCGGCCTTCTTGGTGAAAATTCAGCTTTCAGTGAATGGAATTTCCAGCATAAGACTGAAGTTGATTTTAGTTTAAGTTTTCAACAGCAAAAACAAAACAAAACAAAACAACTCACAAAACATGAAGTATTTCTACACTTGTTATATGGCTCAGCTAACTAAACCTTAATACATACTGAAACTGATGTTTGCAAATGTAACCAGTAAGGCTTACAAAATATTTTGAGTACTCTATCTGAACGGACAACCAACCTTCCACTGCTATAATTTTTCTTTCTGTTGAAAGTTTGCAAGTAGTTAGAAAGCATTTCCACTTTCATATGAACAGCTACTTAGTCATATTTAAGAATCTGTGAAGTTTTCCAATAGTTTGAAAGACAAACGTACTAGAGAAATCAGCTACTTATATCATACAACCTAAGAGTTAACTGTCAGCTTCAGCATCTCCAAATATACTATAATGTAGACTGACACATTACAGTCAATACTGAATCTAGATTAAATGGCTAATTGAATTCAGTTTCTCGAGTTCTGAAGCTTTAGCCAGACACAGTTTTGTGTTGTTGTTTTATTTTTATTAAAGCTTCTTAATGCTTTAGAACGCATCAACAGCTTTTTGAAGTGAATTAGTTAGCATAGCTGAAAGCCAAAGAAAGAAATAAAGCAACAACACTCCCACAACCACCCAGTACTGAAACTCAGAGCGGGAGTACATTATTTTTAAAGCAAGGAATTCTTTGGTCCCATCATGGCTCCAACCTTAGCTTTCTATAGCATGCCTCACTCACCATACATGTGGAATGCACTTCAATTTCATCCTTGGGTTGTATATGCATATCCCTGGTATTTTTAGTAGCACTTTAGATGTATAAAATCTATTCCCTATGCCCTCATCAATTTGAAATTACCATTTTAAGGCTGATTAAATAAGGATTAGTGCCAATGTTCCACTTATTAGTCTGTGTCTTCAACTGGAACTGATGATGTAGTATTTGTCTATAACCAGTTCACAGCTTTAAAATCCACAAAATGAAATCTCTGAAAAACAGTCCATCTGTCAGAAAATTTTGTAGCAGACTCCACGTAGAAGAAAACTATTTATTACAGGATGATACAAGCTTTAAGTGGCATGTATCACAGCTGTTTGATTACTACCAGGAAGATGACTTGTACCCCCCTTGCAGCCCTGCATCGGAATCCAGCACTGATGGATTGAATTTCCCTTACTTTAGCATGATGATAGATCTCCTCCACAGTATGAGTAAGAATGGTAAAGTGTGGTGTAAAATTAATTAGCGTGATGCTGGACTAAGTAGTGACTTCCAGCAGATATGAACAGCTAGCAAAATATTTTGAAGACCTTTCCTAAGTCTAAATTATGTGACTATAATCTGGGAATTCCTCACAGATATCTAGACCCTTACTACATAACCACTAGGAAGAAACAAATAAGGCAGGAGGTTCACAAATTCAATGAGTTTCTTCAGGAGAATTGAATTTAACCATGACCTCAATTCCTCAAACGTGCCTGCCTGTTTAAACCATGTAATTTCGAAATTCTTTGTGAATTGTATCTACATATCTTGTTGCAATCCATAGAAGTTGGACTGCACTCTATTTTTCACACAGCACTTGTGCATCATTCAGTACAACTAGTTAATTCAAAACCTCTGAATTGTACTGCAATGTATTTTGTACTACTTTTTATACCAGTTATCAAGTTAATTACATTTTGAGGTAAGGTTCAAAGATCTAAGAACACAGCAACCTAAATTAAACGAGTTTGAAACATTCAGATTTTATTTAAATCTCCACCTGCATTTAGTTAAGCAAATTTATTTTTCAATCTACAGTAGAAATATTAGTCTATATTCTAATGCAAGGAGAAAAATGTTTTAATTGTAATTGCTTTCAATTTTTAATTTTGAGTTTATACACAGCAGCTGAAAAGTTAAAGGTAGAAATTAGGTCCTACCTGCAGTTGCACCTGCAGCCAGGAGACAGCTCCATGTCTTAAAGACAACACATTGCTGATGAACTACTGGCTGGGCCACTCTATTCTACAAAACAGAAACTCAAAAATAAATAAATTTTAAAAAGCATCATAGTCCTCCCACTACATAATTGTACAGCAAAAGAAAGAGAGAACAATCATTTACACCTAGATGTCTTCATAAACCATTTAAGGACTTCATTTAAAGTCCAAGAAAAATTAAGTATACCCACTGCATTTTGGTTTCATACAGCCAAGTTACTTCAGGTGCCTATTCACTACTGAGATGACTTGTAAAGAAACAGGAACTTCTAGTGTTCATTAAATATTAAAAGACAGAGAGCCTACCCAACAGTATTGGATGGCACATGTATGGCCTATAGGAGAAAAAAAAGAGGAACAGTACTAAAAAGTGCTTTGCTGTTTTGAAAGCTTACTGATGACGGTAACTAAATAGGTAGTGCTTGAGGAACTATACTATGCAACTTTTTTTGGTTCAACACCAAATTTATTTTGAAGGACAAAGCACAAATAAGATGGGCATATTTCTTTGGAAAACAAAGAAACAAAAAGATTACAGGAGTTTCACCGGAGGTTTATAAAAAGGCATATGAAACAAACATTGACTGTATCTTCTGCAGCATCACTCAGTCTTATCACTCAGGCTGCAAACTGCTGCTGTCCTTTTTGTCACTGCAAAAAACAAATTGTTTAGCAGCTAGAACAGAGAAATAACGACTTAAATACATGATAAAATCTATTCTGATCCAGATGGATCTACAAAAGAATGAATGCTACCACCTCCCCTCAATCCTGGTGGGGGTAAAAATGCATTTATTAACTGACAGTTATTTACATCAACTTCTTTTTTATTCCATCTCAAATTCATAAGAAGTACCAAGTAAAAGTGGCAGACAGTCATAACCAGTATGCAGTTCAGCATTTTACAGAAATCTGAATGAGAGAGTTAGTGCTTACAAATTATTATACTATTTTGCTTACTCCTAAATAGGTCATGATAGTCCTGAGCTATTTAAGCCTCATGAAATGGACACAGGTATGGAAACCTGTTCTTAAAAATCTTTATGAAGTTGAATCATAGACTCACTATAGAATCTTCTGATTTAGAAGAGACCCTTAAAGGCCATCCAGCCCAACTCCCCCGCAATGAAGAGGGATACCCACAACCCCATCAGGTGCTCAGAGTCCCATTCAGCCTGACCTTGGGTGTCTCCAGGGATGGGGCATCCATTAGCTCTCTGGACAACCTGTTCCAGTGCTTCACTATACTTATAGTAAAAAGCTTCTTCCTTAAATCCAAACTAAATTTCCCCTTTTTCAGTTTGAAACCATTTCCTCTTGTCTTATCACAACAGATTCCAATAAGAATCTGTTCCCTTCTTTCTTACAGCCCCTGTTTAGACAACGAAAGTCCATTAGACAAACTACGTTCTACTGAGGAGGCAGGAACATAGTAAGTCCAAAACTAATGGTTATTAGAACCACTCTTATTAATACTCTGAATACATCTTTCTGATACAGAAAGAAAAAGGTAACAAGGAGAGTACTACTGGAAAATGACATATTTGAGGCTAAGATGGTGCTTTCTCATCCATCAGGATTTTAAAACACACAGATTCAGTATCCATAACAAATAGTTTTGTAAATAGCAAAACTAATGAAGCCCACTTTTCTATGTATTATGCTCTATCACTCCCAATTACCAGGTAGTCAATGTTTTTATTTCATCTCAGGTCAGACAATTTCTACTGCTCATTTTCTTCTATAATGCCAGAAATAACACTTTGACAAACAATAGAAAAGCAAATTTCACAAAGTTAGAGTGAAAGGGCAGAATAACTTTCTCCCATCTCTTTCACTGAAGTGTTAAAAATCTTCTGTGAACACCAACTCTGAGTATCAGGCCCATCTCCAGCAGGCCAGCCATCACTATGCAGAGTTTCCAGGACTATATTTGAGGTCTGCTGACCACAGCAGTTTGGTGGAAAGAGAAAAGAACAACAGATCAGGGACAGCAGCAAGGACCAAACAAAGCTGACTCAGCAGGCTGCTCTTTGTATCCTTCCCATCTCATTGCCCTTACTTGATCTGCCGCTGAGCAAGAGACACCAGATCTGCCAGGCAGCAAAGAGCTATCTATGGGAGAATATAAGGTAGTTTATTTCCTGTTGCCCCTCCACAATCAGGGACAAGCTGTTTTAAGTTACAGTGGATGTGAGGGGGATAAAGAACACATAACTGTGAAAATACTATCAAGCATCTAACATACCATAACTTTTATTTCAGTGTTTCCTTAGTTATGATTCTTGCATAAGGCAAGAAAGTGACCCCGATAAACATGCACACATCTTATATTTCCTGTCACCAACAGCAAAGATAATTATTAAAATATGTAAGATATTTTTTCTAGAGAAAATTCAGAATTGGAAGGATTCATCTTCCAGTGATGTTTTATTTGTGAAAATTACTGACAACACTGGTTGTCTATTTACTGCTGAAATCAAGAGGTCATGCTTCATGAGGCAACACACGTTTTACCCAGTGACAATACATTTAAGTATATTGTGCTTACATTCACATCACAGGTAATTATAACAATGCAAACGATGACAAAAGCTTCCCCTTTTGTCATCTGCAAGCTACAAGTATTAAGCACTACAATATGATTTTTCTACATGCACAGCCAGCAAAAGCTACAGTCATTGAAGCATAGTGCATGTGTAAGCTTAGACTATGCCTGAGTAGGCACATGATGCACAAGGTACAAAACTTGCTTTCATCACTTAAGGCTGTTTTTCAGAAAGAAAAATAGAAGGGCTTTCTTTCTTCCTTTCTTTTTTTCCTTCCCTCCTCCCCCCTCCCCCTCAAAATGCATTTCCCATACATTTATTAAGAACTTAAACTTCCAGAAAAGGAAAAAGCTTAGCACTTTACTTTATCTATACCTTCCTTACCTCCATTTGATTATTTACTTCCATAACTTCCTACCCACAGAAACAGATGCTTTCATTCACAGATTCCTTTAGAATCCATCAATGCATCAAACTTCAATAAGCTTTCCACTAATTTTTCTATATATTTATTACTCCACATGTGAAAATGCTTCACTTGAGATATTTTTTCAGCCTTCCTTAATCCCTTTTCATTTTCTCCCTTTTTCTCCCTGCAAGAATAAAGAGTTCATTAAGCGTAAGCAGTCATCTCCCTAAATAAAGAAGTTTTGCTGAAAATCACCATGAAATATATTCTGTTTTTCAATCAAAATACATCTGTTAATCTTTCTTCATAAGTTAAGTGTTCAAAGCCTATTGCATTATTTTTGTTTCTTTTCTTTGACTACAGAAGATAGATTATCTGAAAATCAGTACGGAAAACTAGCCTGGCCTTTGGTCTAAACAATGCTTTCAATACGTTAATTATTCTTCTGAATATGGCTAACACTCAACAGGTTTCTTTTTTTTTTTCCTAGTCACCAGAGTGCAATGGTTATTTATATCTTTATATTGATTTTGCATTTTACCAGGCAAAGGAGGAAAAAAAACCATGAATCAGAAAAAAACACCACTATTTCCTTCATAACTGCTGCAGCTTTTTGTCAGAAACTATCTCCTAGAAAAAATACATTTTAAAACAAGACATTCTGCATATTTCTTCCCACAATACCCTGCCAAAAATTAATTTCATTCATATAGGGAACCTTTATTTTTAACACTCTCTAGAGCTTTATCTTCAAGGAAGTCTCTGCCATTCAAACCCCTTTAAAAGAATGCAAAGATCACTATCTAAAGTCATAATGTGGCTTTGTTATTCTAGAAGCAGCTAAAAGTTTGCAGATTTCCTTTGTAGCTGTAATTTGATGATACTGCAACAGAAGTTGCAGTTGTTAAACAGTTAACAGCAAAGCGACTGTGTTTATTTGCATACGGACACAACAGGATATTGACTGTGATCTGACTATGGGGTTGGAAATATAGCGTACAAATACTGAAGTGCATTAGGAAAAATCATATAAAGAGATGGGTATAGTTGGTAAGCATAGAGATGGCAGAATTAAGGAAGCCTGTTAAATCCAATTCTTGTATATCACAATACTATTTATAATTAAACAGTAAAATACTATTATTCCTAATCAGGACTCTTGCCTATTGTAATGAATGCAGAGATCACTGTAAATTTATTTTTGTCCTTATACATATCCCCATACATTACAACACAAACAGCTACCTTGCATAGAAAATAATTATTTTCTTTGTGACCATTTCTCATGTATTCCTACTGACATATTTAAGGACTTCATAAATACCAAGAATTTATTTTCATAATACTCTCATGGTACTACATATTTTTCTTGAATCTCTGTTACAGCTGTGTCCAGGTATAGCAGCAGCCAGGTACAGCAAGCTATAGGAGAAAATCATCTTAATACAACACTCCCAAGTTTTGAGCTGTTTAGTATGAAAATCTCCTTCCCAAGCAAGGGCCATCAAAACAGGGAATCCTCCATACTGATTTGTAGTAAGACACTTGCTGGACTATTAGCAACTTCTATACATTATCTCATTTTGCCTTTATTCATTCTCTCATTATTTAATTGCAATGTTATGCATAATTAAGCTTTGTTTTTAACTGAATACCAGAAAACAATTTTTTAAAATAGGCTATTCTAAAAGAATTTTTACTACACAAGTTCTATTATGGACAGTGAAAAGCACTCTAACAGTCATAACAGAAAACAACACATTCCTATAAATTCAAAGTACTCCTTTTCCAATGATTTTAAAGTTTTTAAAGCTTTACTGAGAACTACTGTTCAAGACAGATTTATAGATATGGTATACTTATCTTTTAACCAAATAACTGAATAAAGAAACAGATGTATGCCATTAGTTTCCTCTACACCCCACCACTGCAATTGAGAATACTTGTAGCACTTCAGTTTGCTTCAGTCATACTTTTCACTGGCTAACCAAAAGGCATCGGTATCAAGCAAAAAGGCAGGAACAACTACTACCCATATTTCAGTTTCTGTTTGCTGATTTTTCTAACTTTTATTAACTATTTTTAAAGACGTGTCTAGCACATGAAGCGAATGTTAAATGAACAGTGTCCTAAACTGGATTTTTGGGGTGTTGCATTTGGGAGATGTTCTTGAGGAGAAGAATGGGACAGGCAATCAGAGATGTTCATGAAGACTCACAGAGTGAAAGACATCAATGAGTGAGAAGACATTTAGAGACATTCTCATTTAGAGACATTTAATAGACATTCTCTACTTGTTATGGCCCACAAGTCTTGCTGTAGCTCAAAGTAGATGCACAACACTGGAAGCAGCAAAACAGCCCAAAGCCACTCTTTTTCAACCTCTATTCCTCTATATGCAGTATGGAACCCAGCAAAGAATGCAGAGAAACTGCATTGCCTTTATTCAGCTACCCAAGCTTCAAGACTTGTTACTTATACTGTAAAAGGAAACAAAAAGGCACAGTCCTCACACAGCAAAAACATTAGAATGTTGATTAAGTTAAGAGGAAGCGGAAAGAGTGAGGAAAGGGATAGCCAGAACTGAAAACAAAAAACGGTAGGAAAAAGTGAATACATTACATTATTATATTAAAAGCTAAGAAATGCAAGGAGAAGAATAAATCTTAGCTTTTACCTGACAGGAGGAATGTTTCTTTAATTCCATCAGGGCTGCAAACATAAAGCTCTCAGAACTTCTCAAATAAGACCAACCAAAGAGCAAGACTGTTTTCTGGCAGTTCAGTCAGCAGCAGATGGGAAAAGGGCAACTTTTTTCAAAACTCAGAATGAATCTCTCAAGTCAACAAGAGTTCAAAGCTGACTTGGGCTAAGCCAGGCTTACAACTTTCTTTGAGCATTCTCAACTGACTGCTCACTAAAAGCACCAAAGAATGAGAGTGTAATTCTGAGAGAAGAGGTACATTTATCTAGATCAACTGAGAAATGTCCCAGCCAGCAAGTTTCTGTCTTCAACTCAGCCTAATTGCTATCTAGGACAAAGGAAAAGCTGTGAGAAAGCTATACAACTAAATTGCATCAGAACATACAAACACAAAACAAATTATTTAAATCTCCCTGGGATGATGTTTTAGGAATATTCTGGCAGCACATCCAAATTTCATCTGACTGTTTTTAACTATTTATGGACAAACAAATGTTTGTTATGCATTTAAAGCAAAAGAATTGCATGTGTGTACCTGATTATAACATAGCAAGTTGCCATTTCCCATAGATTTGGTAGCATCAAGAAAGACCTTACAGCAACATACCTCTTTCTCTCAGATGAGTCGGAATGGTGAGGACATTGAGTTGCTTGTAACAGAAAAAAATTGTGCTACGCTTATTGTATTAACAAAGCACTGATCAGAATAAAACATCAGTTAACTTAAAAAAAAATAAATCAGATGATTTAGAACAACTGAAAGAGGAAAAACAGGCAGTTATTTAAATTATTTAAACTAATTCAACAAATAAATGGCCATTATTCAGAGTGTTTTCAGAGGCAACATGGTGCTTTTTTTCTCTATTGAAAGAAAGGCTATAGGCCAATCCAGAACAAAAGTTCCGAATTTTCAGACAAATAAAATCTATTAAAAATGTTTAGACTGAACTCCAAACAATGAACAAATTCATTTTGATTTATCAGAAGATTAGGCACTTCTTTCTTGTTTTAATGTGCTTTTTTTTGTTTGTTAAATAAAGATTATAGTAAGACTCAGTAGTACCAGAAGCCCAGCTAGAGCCTAAGAAAAATTTCCTTTTCTCCAAGAAGATGTATTACAAACAACTGCTGCTGGGTGTCAGCAGTTCTTCCACCTCCTGAGCTAATTAATACAGGAAAAAAAGATACGTTCCAGCTTTTACTGTTTGGACTCCACAACAGATTTTCCGTACTTCAGAAAGGCATGAGCCAAATCATGCACATTGCTATGCTAAAACCTTTATGCCAAAATTAAGAACTTTCTGAACCAGATACACATTCAACACATAATTAGTAAGTTAACACAAGAGTCAATAAGTTAACACAGGTCAACCTACTTGACCTGTGCAGCAGCATAAATGCTCACACAATTTTTTAAAGCTAATAAAAGAAAGAGAGTGAATAATTGTTCAAGGCAGAAAACATGACAAAAAATTACATTATTGATTGTTGCTTATGAGTATGACGAAGATGAATCTCTTTTCTTCATGCTTTCCATCCTGTCACTGTTACATTTCCATGTGTATTTTCTTCAGAAAAGCTAGCTTTTACATTGAAGATTTCTGATACTTTCACTTGCATCATTTTAAAAAAATATCCCTTCGGCATTATTTCATAATTTATTCTCAATATTTGAGGATACACCAGGAGTGAAATAAAACATTCTAAGAAAGCTCTAGAAAGAAAGTTCAACAGAGAGTCACTATCTTAACCTTATCTCCTATCTAGCCCAGCATAAACCTCAGATTAAAAGGTGCATTTTATAGCAGTCTGAAGTCAAAACAAATTTGCAATTACAACAGCAAATACAAAAGAGATGTGGCAGAGCTGACATCACGCCTTCATTAAAAACATAATCACATTTTTGTTTTTTCATACTCAACATGAAGAGACAGTTATTTCCAGCTCGTCTGAACTTTGTTACTATGGTATCAGGCAATGAAATAAACCACCTCAGACAGCAACAAAACATCACAAGTTTCACAGGTATCAGGCAATACCTTGAAATCAGCCAGAAATTACAAGCACTGCCTTTCAGTCATGAAGCTCATTTAATGTCTTTCGAAAGCACTTCTAAGTAAAGAAACAGTCGTTTTCTGTCTTCTCATATTTACCACAGAAAGACAAAGAGACGCTGAGCAAGCTTAGATCATTCCTTCAAAGACTCTTTCATATGCAAAAAATAAGAAAGTTACAGTAGTCATGTCCACGCTTGTTCAGCACCACCTGAGCTAGGTCATAATCACATCACCACACCATTCTACTTCACGTCTCTTAGATTTTCTTTCCTTTTATCAACATCTAATTCTTCACCCATAAAAACACCCTCCACTACCTGCTTCAGTTTACAAACTGGCCTTCAGAATATCTGTAACACCAACAGCCCAGAAGTGTGCAGCAAGATGGTAACTGTCAGGTGTATAGGTATATACATCATTTGGCCATTGCATTTGAGAATAATGAAGGCAAACATCTGAAAAAATTCACAGAAATTTCTAGCAATAATACCATATATAAGTCCTGTAAGGAAAAAGATTATATACCCACTAATTCTTATTAATTTCCAATTGCCTAAAAGAAGAAATGGCTCTCCATCCATGTTGTCTGATCTGCTTGAGCAGAAAAATCTCTAGATAAGTTCCAATTCCATCACAGCTTCTGAACAGCCTAAGCTACACAGTGTCATTAATCAACAGAGAAACAACTCCATGAGATGACAACTTATAATTTGTATACAGTCAGCAGTAAAGGCCATATTACTATGCATTTTTTGTTTTTCTTCGTATTTCGTATCTCCACTGGAGAGCTGAACATCGTGATAGATGAACAGCTGCAGGTACCTGTACAATTGCGTTATTTACCTCAGACTGCCCCCAGGTGTACACATACTTTGAGAATCTATGTCCTCTAGAAAAAGGGACAGTTTACTTGGGTAGACTACAAGGAAATTGCTGAAGTATTGAGGGAGAAAGTCAGGAAGGCAAAAGTCCAACTTGAACTCAGATTGGCCACTGCAGTAAAAAAGAACAAGAAATCTTTTTACAAATATATCATCAGCAAGAGAAGAACCAAGGAGAGCTTTCATGCTTTATTTGATGCAGTGAAGAATGTGACCATTGAGGATAAGGAGAAGGCTGAGTCCTCAATGCCGTCTTTACATCTGTCTTTAATAGGCAGATCAATTATTCTCAGGGCACTTTACACCCTGATCTAGAAGGCTGTGATGCTACACAGAATATACCTGGTGATCCAGGTGGAAATAATTAGAGTGCTCCTCCTCCATCTGGACTATCACAAGTCCATGGGACTGGATGGGCTCCACCCTAGGGTGCTGAGGTAGCTGGGAGGGATGATTGCTGAGCCACTCTCCACCATCTACCAGCACTCCTGGTTATCTGAAGAGGTCCCAGAGGATTGGAGGCTTGCTGACGTGACTCCCATCTACAAGAAGGGCTGTGAGGACATTCAACAAGGCCAAGGGCTGGGTCCTGTGCTTTGACCACAATAATCCCATGCAGCGCTATAGGCTTGGGGCTGAGTGGCTGGATGACTGTGAAGAGGAAAGGGACCTGGGGGTGTTGGTTGATGCTCGGCTGAACATGAGTCAGCAGTGTGCCCACTGTCTGTCTCCAACAGAGAGCTGTTGGAGAGAGTCCAGAGGAGGGTCACAAAGATTTTCAAAGAGCACCTCCACTATGAAGACAGGCTGAGGGAGCTGGGCTCTATCAATCTGGAGAAAAGAAGGCTGCAGGGTGATCTCATTACAGCTTTCCAGTACCTAAAGGGAGCCTACAAACAGGAAGGGAGTCAACTCTTTGAAAGAGTAGATAACAGCAGGACAAGGGGAAATGGTTTCAAGCTAAGGGAGCAAAGATTTAGGTTGAATGTCAGGGGAAAGTTCTTCACAGAGAGAGTTGTGAGGTGCTGGAACAGGCTGCCCAGAGAGGTTGTGGATGCCCCATTGCTGAAGGTGTCTAGATGAATTCCAGATGTCCCTGCTAAACTGAAACAGGCCATGTTTCTAATGAATTCTTTAGATCAGTAGAACCCTACTTAGAAATGCATACAGATCTCTCTCTACTGCACTGACTCTTCATTTTGTTTTAGCTGAAACAGGAAAGCTGAAGATGAATCACATTTCATATTTCTCTCCACATTCTTTCCCAAAAGTGCTGTTCTTTCATCTCTTAAGCAAAAGAGAGCTGGTGTGCACCAAAGATTAGTTCTTGTTTATGGTTTTCAAGGGGGGAATTTTTGTTGGGATAAATTAATTGTTACTCCAATACTGGTAAAAGGAAACAGCAGTAGGTCCTAGCCCCACTTTGTACTAGGGTGTCAGGTACAGATCCCAAAACTACTGTGCACTAAGACTGCCTGCAGAGGAACGAGACAGAAAAGGCACCATTAGCCTTTATTGCAACACACAGGAAACTCACTTATACCACTTCACACTACCAGTATCACAACATTTTGGTATCCATTGGTACAAATAGCCCATCTCAAACATGCACATAGAAAGGCATTTTGTACTGACTTATTCTGTAGGCATGGTAGACATGGTGCCTGAAGCTGTTTTGACATCTCTTTCTATTAAGTGCTCACTCCAGTAACATTTGACAATTCTTCCTCGAAAACAAATTTGCAGTGCAAGCTAAAAGTAAAACTAATGCAAAACCATCCAAGCAGTAGATACACTGTACACAATGCATAGGAATGCATATTGCAAAAATCCTTTGGATGCCAACTAAGCTGATTTAATGTGGGAAAAAAAAAACCCAAACACCAACCATTATATCCTAAACTTTAGTATTACAGTTAAAAGAAAAAACAAACAAACAAACCAAAAGCCATAAACAACCTACATCATAATAGAACCTTAATATGCAAAACTAACAGTACCAGCAGCAGACATCTATGCCAAGGTTCTGGGTCAGTTTAGAACAGTATTAGACAAAGAAAGAAATGGAGACTTGAAAGTTTCACTATAGCTCATACCTAGCTTTTCTGTATTTTTTGGCATGGGCAATTTTTTTTTAGTATTATTATTTGACTAGGAAGAGAAAGAGACCAAGCAGACATTAAGTTTTTCATTTATGCTATCCAAAATGAACACATTAGTGCAACTGAAAAGTTCCTAACCAGATTATTGCTAGTCTACAAGTCTCTGAAAAATTTAACTCACCGTCTTTAAGAGTTGAAAGTAAAATAACTCTATAAAATAGAAAGTTGAATAGATTAGTTATTGCTACTCACTTGGTTCAGGTGAAGAGTTTTGTGGGTTTTTTTAATCTTAATATCTATATTTCTGCAGCATGCAGAAGTGGGAGAAATGCTTCCTCCAGCAAAGCTGTTTTCCAATATTTTTGCAGTGCTATAATTATGCACATCCAGATAGAGTTGGAGTACTCACTCTTCTGATCCTATGATCCTATAATTCCTTTTAGTATAAAGGAGATAATTTTTTCATGGTCATTTGTATAATAATCTAAGCTGATTTAGCAAACTCTGATTAATCAAAAATTATTCGCAAGGGAAAAAGAATATACACTGTGCAGGGTCTGTTCCTATATCAGCATCAATTGCATCTCTAAATAAGTCAGGGAACACTGTTTCAGAAACAGAAGGTAGGTACTAAATCATTCACTGAGAATACTCTGATTATTATAGATGCATTCAGTATTAATGAAGTGTTTGACAGCACTTTCTTTCCTTAACCAGTGAGACTGTCAGAAAAAGAAAATGTAATAAATAGAACACTGGTAGAGTTTGCACCACAAATTCAAAAGTTTATTTAAAAAACAAACAAACAAGGAAACAAAAACCTACTTCATATTCATTTGGCACTGCTGCCTTATGTTGCTGGCTTGGATAATCCAGACCTTACAGCTTTCCAAACACCATGCATGGAGAAGCTTTTTTTTTTTTTCCCCTCTTGAAGACAACATGCAGGTGAATGCATTTGGAAGGTGTAAAAATCAGAAGATGACATTTGTAGTCCTTCTTCTGATGTCTCCCAACTGCTGATCCTCCCTTGGCAAATATTATCTTGTTTGACTTTTTATCTCTGACCTAAAAACATTTAAAAAAATACTCTCCAAAATTAACTGGTGCAACAAGTCCTCCATGATACTCCTGGACTTTTAGAAAAAATGGCTTAACACCTGGTGTAGACATGAACACTAAATATTATGGATAAGGTTCAATCTCTTTAAAATATCTCTTTGTCGTCTTTGAACAGTGGCAGACCAGAATAAAGCTCAAAACTTTTCTCCTATGTGTTACAGAGCTTTAGCTAGTAAATGCTTATTATTAGATAGGTTGCCTGTTCCTCCTAATGCATCCTATGTTTCCTCACTTAATTGAGGAGAAGTCAAATGTACACAACAAGGCCTTGTTTTATCCCAAGGGAGCTAAGGACAGCCTTAAGATATTGGATGTTCAAGCTATTAGTATTTATTACCGTATCATCACTGAATAATAGAAGAGAAAGAAAGGAAAATCTAGTCTGCTAAATCACACATGCACAAAAACCTCAATATCTTAATAAGCTCTAAGTAACTAGACCTCACTTCCCCTGCGGCTCATTTTCTTCTGCGGGGAAATAGTTGTCCATCTATTTGGAATCATTTAAAAGCTTTAGGCCAAAGCATTCCATAGCCAAACTCCTTCAAGCTTTTATATAACATGCACAAGTAGCAATTGTCTCTTCGCCTTTACAAACAAGTCTGGCTAGAAAATGAAGAAAAATGATTTGAATGAAAAATGAAGAAAATTAGTTCCTGGCAAAGATTTTATACACATGAGATCTAGTTTACTTTGATAAAATTAAATTTTAAAGACCACCTCTTTCCAAAAACAACTTGGTTCCTACAGAGGTAGCAAATCTACAGGTATATCTGAAATGTCCTTGAAAGGACAAGACACATGGATAGGAGTAGAGATGCCATCTGTACACTACATGAGACATAGTAAACGTCTTTCCAGTTTCGTTATGTATTTTAGTACAGGCCCTAAAAATAAAAGTATGCAGAATATTAAGCCTATCTTATTATTCTGCATGATAATACTATCAAATATTAAGCCAAATTACTGAAGCAGAAGAACAACTCTATTTTCTCCAATCATATATTTCCCATATTTTGTTTAGCTTCCTCTGGAAATGCTCGTTCTAACCATGCTCCTTCAAAAGCTAACCAAGTCTGATGACATTATGTATGAAGATGCTTGATGAAGCCTGACTTCCAGTTTTATCTTTCCACAGTGCTTGGGCAGCAGTTGCATGAACACAGAAATAAAGAATAGTGAGTTACAGAACAATACCACACTGTTTGGAGAATCATCTAGAGGCAATCTGTTCTGCTCTTCCCTCCTCTCCACAAAAGTTTGTTGTCTCTAAGCCCGGAACTACTGCACACCTCCTAAGGATTTATAAGGGCCTGAATTCAGTGTCTAGAGACTCACAATGTTTGTGCATCCTATCCAACCCTTCTGAATAGTCTACAAAGTGAAGACACCTTTAACAGAAAAACCTCAACAAGCTTTGCTCTCTCTACCAGTTGTGACAATTTCCAGTTTCTATTCAAATAGTGATAGAGCCAGTTAGCTCAGCTGTTAACTCAGTGTAAAACAGATGTCTAGACTTTTGTAAAGCAACAGAAATACAAGTTCTCACAACTCTGATTTCACAGTTTAAGAAGCAACCTTATCTTCTCTTTCCACCCCTCTGACCCAATGACCCCTGAATTTAGACAAACTACTTACGCGGTTCCTCCAGCAGTACTACCTGTAACACCAGGGGAGCATTGCATATTGACAAACCAGCACAGAGAAGAGGATATGCAATGACTTAAAATCACATCCCTAGAGAACAGCTGTATACAGATGTTTCCTTTTGCCACTTCAGGGATTACAGTCTCTTGGACATTCACGGTCCTAATTTTTATTTATCTAAACTATACTGCATCTATCTTTAAAAAAAAAAAAGACAAAAAACCCACACACATTAGAATACAGTGTTCATAATACTGTGTGCTGTGAAGTGCACAGAGCAACTGTGGGACAGAGGACAGATTTCTCTCCTATAACTTGTTGCATCACACTCTTGTTGCTTTACAGTGAGGACATTGAAAAGGTACTATACATTTGACAAGTAATATGTGGTGCAGCACACGGACATAAAAAGTAAATAATAGTCTGAAACTCAAACACCTCTCTACTGCCATTTATCCCCTTCAACAACGATTCATATGACTCATGCAGTCAGCAGCACATTATAAAAGTATATGAGGACAAGAAAGTTAACAGTATCACCCAAATAGCCCATGAGTATTTCTTATATAGCAACAGAGCATATTTATGAATAAAAATTTATTTCATTGGATTAAGCATGATCTTAAACTAGGTCAAAAACCTATTCACACTGACACAAAAGCAATTTTCAAAAGATGAAAATGTCATTGCCTATCTTGATTTGGGTACGTCCAGGCAAAATTCTGTGCATAAACAGGTACCAAGAGCTCTCAGCAATCAGGTAGCAGCAGTGATATATTTCAGAAGAAGGATGAAAAAAGTTAATACATTTCAGTTGTACATATTTGATATTTTCGCTTGTGTTTAAGTGACAGCATGATATATAATGTTTTCATCAGTTTTGGTCTTCACTATTTGAGGGAAAGGACATCTATTATCTGTTTATACTTATAAACATATGAGCAAACATATGTAAGTAAACACATACAAACACGAAGCAAAAAGAACACCACTGTTCTCCTGTTATAGGCTAAGAGTTCAAACTCCCAGATTCTTCCCTATTATGTTTAGTACCCCTTACTTCTCTTTTCTAAATTGTATTTTGCAATTCTTCTCCCTATTGTTGTTTCATTCTTCTACTGCCTATTCTTCGTTTTCTTGCAATATATTTGGGTTCTAAGAACAGCAACAATCACCATATATTATAGGAAATACTTATAGAAATTATGTCAAACAGGAGCAAGCAATGCATCAGTTTAGACACTTTTCAAAACCAACAGAGATGCAAGCAGGAATAGTCAGCATATTCTTCCAGTATAACATGAACAATACAATAAGGGAGTGCCTAATTCCACCTTACACACAACTCACCTGCAAAAAGGTATACTGGGCAGGACAAGGAGAAGTAACTGCAAAACATTTAAGTCATTCATTTACTGACATTGTTATAAACACATGCACCAGCTGGAGTATTTCAGGAAAAGTTCAGAAAAATTGAAAAGAGTGCAAGCTAAAGTTTTCAAAATCAGTTACTTCACACTGCCTATAACAACTCCAAATATTGCAATCAAGCAAAGAAAATGAAATCTACCAATTTTTGTTTTTCTATTTCTTTTAGGACAAGGATAATGTATGCATTCTTCTGCAGATACCTAGTTTTAGGTTAGGCTAATTATGCATTCATCAGGTAAGAATTTTCATACAAAATGAAAACTTTAAGAATGGTAAATACTATAGCAGTTAATTGTATTCCAGTATATCAAGTAGTAATAGCACACTGAAATTATATCCATTACATGACTTTATTGGACATACTTGAAAGGTAATAAGAGTGTTGTAACTGACATTTTTTCCTGCTTCAAAGAAAGCCAATTTGGCGCTAAGAGAACTTCTTGATTTTAATAGTTGCACATTTTGATAATTTTGAAATCAAGAACTTTTTAAAACCATTTATCAAAGATTTTAATAAAATATGAAGGGCTATATCAGGATGATTTATGTACAATGTAAATTACATTCTAGTTATATCTACATATATCTACTTGATCTTTTTATTCAATAACAAGTACATTCTGGAGAACTGCACTACCCACTTATCACAGCCTTAGCTCAAAAAAGTCTTCTAAAAAAGTAATAAAAAACAAATCAGTCTGTTTCTTTCTCAACACTAACACTACTGGAGGAAAAGTAATTAATTAACTGAAACAATAGTTAATAAAATAGACAAAAAACAAGAAAATACACAGAAGTACTGTATGTAGCACCTGTAAAATAGAAATGATATTTATGTACTTAATATTGATTGTACTAGAAAGTTCTGTAAGCAGAATTTACCATACCTCCTTACTAGTCATTTGAGAAACATGCAAAAAGAAAGGGAAATACCATGTATACTGCACTGTTCAGATCCAAAACTTACCTAGTTTTTATAAGATAATGAGGAATAATGTAATAATGACAAGGCGTAACACTTAATGTCACAGCTAAATCCTTTGTCTGAATTCTAGCCACCCACCTGAAGCCTTTTGCTTTGCTTACGAACAATCTTGACAAGTCCCATAAGCAGCAAACTGTCCTTCACTTTCAGTTTTGGGAGGGAACCTAGCCAAGTCCACAATGGACAATACAATGCTAAATTCAGTCTCAGAACTAGCAGTTGCAGCTAAAAACAGACAATCATGCAACAAAAAATGCAAGCAAACTCAAAAGAACATACATGAGCATTTAAGCCATGGGTGTCCAAACTTTTGACTTGCCTGTGTTGCACTGAGCGAAGAGGAATTGTCATGGGCTTCATATGAAATATGTAACATAGTTAATGTAAATAACTAACAATTTATTTATTTATTAATATTTGCTGTTTAAAAAGAAGGCAACATAAAAATACAAAAATTAGTGTGATGTTTGACCCTGTTTTTTGCGAAACTAATGCATCAGCATCTGGCTTGATACAAGTGGCTGCAATTCACCATGAGTTCTTAAGGCAATAGTCAAATTTTTGATCTAATTTTACTCTTCCTGTGCTTCATCCTCTAAAACAGTTCTTTTCAAATGTATGCACTGCCAAAAAATGATGACATGAATAAGGAGTGATTATGAATTGTGGTATATTTTTCCTCCGTTAGGAGAGGTCATACAAAGTCTACTAAAGAGACACGACCAAATTTTTATTTGAGTTAAATGCTTGATTGCAACTCTATACATTCCATATGAAAACTCACCGGTTTTATTTATGTTGACTAAAAATGGAGTTGCAAATATAAAAAAAAAAAAATTGTTTTACAGATCTTGAAATGTATTCCCAAATTTCTTTATCAAAGTGGAAAGCAAAGCTGCATATTTTTCACTGCTCACAGGACTGTGTTTAGCCAAAGCATCAAAATACATATAATTATTTGCCATAACTTGAGCTTGCCATAATTTATGTCTCTTTTTGAACAGTTATGGTTTGAAACATAGCACAAATAAGCAGATTTTCACCTTGAAGATGCACGTGTAACTCATTTAAGTAAGCAATCCAATCCACCAGAAAAACATATTGCACATTTAATACTTCTTGTGAGCTTTTTGAAACATTGAAAATTACAAAATTTGTCAGCACTGCACAAGTAGTCTGGATGTTTTTTTCCTGCAGTGAATACGTTGACTCATTAAATTATTTTATAGAATAACACATGCCCAAGTATAATAATTAAGTAAGAAAACTTACATGTCTGCTTCATAACAAAAAACACGTAGCTTCACAGGTATGCGCATGTCTTCATAATAATATTAAAAGTTCTTGTGGGGCCTCATTACTAGATGTCCAGAACTACACACAACCTCTAGGTTGGACACACCTCACTTAAGTACTCATGAGTCTTGCTGCTTAGAATTCCACAGGTCTACTGTCTTAAGTGTAACACTTCTACTTGCTAACTTTGTCAGTCTAACAGAGACTTATTTTATGCTGTGCTTCCACAAAGTTAGAGTTGGAAAAATGTATTCCACACTCATATTACTTAAAACTATAAACAAAATCAGTTGAAAGAAAAATTAATTTGTTCATGAGTTAGTTGTTCAGCAGCTGAATAGCCTTGCAGGTGAAGTGATAGCTATCAATTTACTTTTCTACATTGTTGGACAGAATATCAGTTCCTTTAAATTGATTAAACTCATTGCAACCAATTTTCAGCTCCCATCAGTCATATCTGGAAACAAACTAGTATGCTGTTGGGTGCTGGAGTGTGATGAATACCTTGACATAGTTCAGTAAATATTTTCACTCCTTGGCAAGTGAAAAACTGGTCAAGCTATCAGTACAAGTTCAATGAGACTAGGTCTTTGGATTTGATTTAAAAATATTTTCTAAAACAAACTGATTTTATTAGCACATAACATGCTTTTAAATTCTGTTTCCAAATGCCTGCCAATTCTTTTGCAGAGTAAGCAAGATAAATGTTTTAGAGTTTTTGCCCCCTTTTTTTTTTTTCTTTATCCCTTGCCCAAGCAAGAGGTCTGGTTTATTCATTATTTTCTGATGATCTGATTTTGATTAAAAGACATCAGCTACTAATAGACATCAGCAGCCCCTCCTGGATAAATAAGTTACAAATATCAACTTAAATTTCCATTAAGACTGTTGCAAAAACAAGAAGAGAGTAGAGAGAAGACAAAGGAAGGAATCTGTGAAGATTCCACTTCTTGTGGAAGTGTTTACAGGTGAATCTCTTCCATAGCAAAAAGAAAGCCTAGTATGCAGAGAGAGAAGTGACACAGTCAGAAGAAAATGCTATGAAAAATGTGGTCAGCAGTACCGCACTTCTGATTAGATCAGGCCTCAGAACACTGGAGGCAGAGGCTGCAGAAATGAGGCAAAAGAACTTGATTAGAATCTTAAATGCTAAGCAGAAAAGAGAAAGCTCTTGAGAACCAGAAAGAGAAAATGAGAATGTTCAAGCATCAGAACATCTATCAAATTTTATTATTTTGCCAGATTTCAGAAAAATCTATGGCGCTTACCAAGACCATTGTAGGCTTTGTACTGCATCTCCCTGAAGATTTTTGGAGGCAGCACAAGCCAGTGAGTGGCAGACAACCCAATTCTGCCAGCCCAGCACTGATGCATGTATATTCACCTCAGTTAAGGGAGATCATGGGCCTTACGTGTAAGATTACTCAAAGCTGTCTCTGTCACTAAACGTTAAAAAAAAAAAAAAAGACACGAATGAACAAAATATTAAATGCATAATTTAGAAATTACACTCAACTGCAAAGATACTCAGCTACTCAGCAACTCCAAGATTCCATCTAGCTAGTGACTTTGCTAACCAGCCCATCTCCCAGTAGCACTGTATTATGAGAAGCACTTAGAGCTGTCTTTGGAAAAAGGGAGCACAGAACCAGATACCCTACTATTCCAAGCACTTGATTTTAATACTCTGCCCCATTTCTACACAAGGAGAAACCCACAGCTATCTGCAATGAGGCACAAAAATAATGCAGATTTCTGCTTAGCTTCAACTCCATATTGAAACTTATGAGATTGGTAATCATGTATTTTCAATTAACATATAAACTCATTTTTTTTAAACAGGTGCTTTCCCTTGTTTCCAGATACCTTAAATCAGTTTTAATTACTATTATATGATTTAACAGATACCAAATAGTAGGTACATTTATAAGGTTGATGTTACCTTACCAATGTTGAAAAGTTTTAACCACTGACAACCCTCAGATTCCTTCTTGGTTTGCACAGAGGTGAAAAACTTAAGGATCACTTACTGCCCCCACTCTATCAGCACTGGCATCCATGCCTATATAGATATGCTGTGAGTAACAGCTAACAGGGAAGGAAAAGAAGTTTATTGTCTAGAAATTAGGCCTTCTATTTGATGGATTAGTATTTTCATTTATAGGTGATGATTTGGTAGCTCACACATATCATCTATAGAGGGAGGTTAATTAGAAAAGCTTCATGTCCAAGGAGAGCACACAAAAATCTCTGTGTACTTCTCTAAATATACACCAATATAAATTTTCAACAAAGTTCTTAACTTAGTATCTATTGTTTCACCTTGTTCTATTTTTAGTATAGCTAATAGGCTTAAGTAATATGCTGTACACGCAACTGACAAGTTAAATCCTAAAGCATATAATTTTTTTCTCTAATAAGAACTGTAAACTGTAACTGCCAGCACTAAAAATATACAGTAATGATGCTTTCAGTTACCTAATCCCTGTACTGGAAGATTTTTTTTTCCTGCTCTCCTGGTGACAGTGAAATCCTTGACCAGTACATTTAAAACACTGTCTATTAATAAAAACTAGTTCATGCATTTGATTTTACAGTTGTTTAACATGGTACAAATATCAATATTGTGCAGCTACAACAAACACACAAGTACCTCAAAGTACATTAGAAACACAGATGTGTATAATTATTCTTTAACAAGCATATTGATTGCAGCAGATTCAGCTAATTGCCACAAAGAAGCCCGTGGCAGAGCAGAAAATAAAATGCATTCCTCAAAATTCCTCTGCTTTTAATGCTAGTGCATAGAAATTCAACAGTACAAACTGTTTCAGATTAATGTGTCTCCATCCACTTAGCAAGAACACATTTCTACCCGAAACTTACACTTAGCAGTCATTCTAAAAAATGAAATGAAAACCCACGTCAGCGTTCTTGCAACAGGTGCAAAGGGCTGAACCCCAGTTACTGTAGCCCCTGTGAAAATGCTAAGAGCCTACAAGAAAGATTCCCTGAGCCATCTACTTCACCAAGGTTCTGTAGATATTTCCCTCTACACTAAGGACCCCAAACTGCTTATTTTAAAATTGGCAATGGATAAATTTAAATAGGTTATCTGCAATAACACAGATCTCATTTACGCAGCTAGGTAGGCACACTAGAAAGGAAGGGAGCTTTTAAAACCTCACGTCATGAATTCAAAGCTAGAAACAACACTCTACGGTGAACATAGCTTACACGGAGAGGGAATATGGGCTAAAAAGTAACAAAAACATGGAAGACAGCATGAAACAAGTTAAAAAAAAAAAAAAAAGCAGAGTGTGTTAAAATTTAGAATTTCCTCTTCTTTTTGTGGACAGATATCTGGGACCCTCTCTGAATAGCTGTCAGTCTCAGTCTCATTTTTTCTCCTTTCTCTGAATGAGGAACCCTTAGCCAATACTATGACCAAGTAGCAAGAGGATACTAAGCACTGCAACAGCACACCTTCCAGCAATTATTATGTAGTCTAAGGACTGTTCAAAACAGTGGGCTTTTGCGTGCGTATTCAGAAATCCTTGATAGATCTCATTTCTGCTCTCCATTTTACACCTTCTTTGATGCATCCATATTTTGACAGTATACAATATACAATAGTAACAACATGTAACAGCTTAATTTTAAATAATATGAAGCACTCCCTTTTGTTTATCTTAATTATGTTACCAAACCACCAGCACCACCTGTGTATCTTGCGAAATTTAACTCTAAAAGTTATTTTTCTTCATAACTCATTTTAACACTGCTCTTTATAAAAAAAAAGTTCTTCTATGTTAAATTCCTTCTTCAGTCAACTTTCTTTTCCAGCCTATTCCACAGAAAAATGTTTTCCAAGTACTTTTTCCGTTCAACAGTTCTTTTACCCATAAGCACATAATCCATCTAAATCTATAATTTCACTTACCAAGCATTAAGCTTTGAGAACACACAGATTAATTGTAAGAAATCCCTTAAGATGACAACTGGCTCAGCCCTTGGCCCAACATTCACAAAGCAGCTGTGAAATGAGGCTAATGAACCTCTCTTAATGGGGCATTCAGCTTTTTATATTGATCATACAGAAGAAGCTTAGCCTGAGGGTGCAGTCCTCCCAGGTGCTCTATATCACATTGTGCTTGGTCAAACTTTTCTAATTCCCCTACCAGGCTGTATAGGAATACCTCGCACAGAAGTGTTTGAATTACTTACAGGTACATTCAGTTAACTTCAAGAGGCACAGAATTACACTTGTAAGGACTTACTGCGTTGCATTTTTATTCCCTTCCCATTCTTTTCAACCTCCATTTTGACTGTGATTGAACTACACAACCTGAAAAGGTGCACGCTATCATTGGGCAACTTAAGCTCTGTGCTAGTGAAAGCAGGTTTTAAGGTATATTTGCCAAGCTTATCAGAGAATTTCTACAGGGGGAGTTTTTTGGTTTCCGAAGACAAAAGAAGGCTAATAGCCCAGCTGAGAGTCATCTTGGAGACGACTGAAACCACTACCAGTAAAGACTACCTCGAACATTCTGTTCTTTGTTTCAGTCTACACAGAGTGACTGCCTTTCCATGGTGTCACTGCTGTCATTTAGCTAGCAAATGATTAATCTGTGGTTTAACAAAACCAAAGCTCTGCTCCTAAAACATCTAAAACACATCAGACATCCTAATGTTTCTATTCCAGCATGTTCAGAATCCTAATACAAGCTGGAATTCAAAGTGTAGGAGGAAAAAAAATTGCAAACCAAGAGAAGGAGAAAATCTAATAATGTTTAAATTACGATTAAATCATATGAACAGTTATGCTGAAAGGCAACACTGGCTTCCAGTCACTAAGTTACTGTGTAGCTCTGTAACCCGATAAAGTTCTTGTCACCACTAATAACAGACCACAGGCTTTGTACCAGCTCTGCAAGGCCTCAAGACGGGCTTGTCGGCTTTTGTACATGCGCCTTTTAGACTTGCCTGGAGCTCTACGTTTAGCATAATAAACCACAGCAACAATAGTTTAATTACCAAGTAATTGTTACCTGGCCAAATATGACTTAGCTGTGGACAGTGGTGTGGTATAAACTCCACTGTTCCTAGAATTTTGAAGTATTTTTACAACTAATGGATAGTAGTAGTGAGTCACTATATATGCAGAATGCATATAGCAATCTGTGAAGCTCGAATGAAAACACAGCACACGAGTGCAAGCATAGGATAATGGCAGACACACTCAAAGTACAAAGACCTACAATTGCAGAAAAACATTCAGTTTTTTAAAGGATTCAACCATGGGTGGTGAATACATAACAAAAAACGTGCAAAACAAACACCCAATGTCTGTAAAACAACCCATCAATGAAGTAATGTGGGACATTAAACCAATGAAGAAAATAAAAGCTGTAGAGAATGTTAAAACAATGCATTGAATCAGCCTCAAAGGAATTCCAGGGTGAAGGGGAAATATATCATTTACAATAAGCTCACCAGTAAAGGACTGGGGATGTCAGTGATTCCTTGCAACCCACTCTTATCTCCATTCCTCCTTTAGCATCACTGAAGCTGCTAAAGCCCAGAGACACTGGAAGGCAAACGACTCAAACACTTTAACTCTCATATTGGTGAGACTTTCTCTATAATACTGTTATTCTACTTTTATTTTGTATGTAATAATTAGAGCTTAAATAATAATGATTGTTTGACCATGCTGTGCACATCTCAGTTTGACAATAAATTCCTTTCTTTGTGCATCACATGAGCTATTTCATTGGAACACGTAAAGAGCTAAAACTGCAATGCAAAACTCATAAGCAACAAATTGGTGGAGATAACCTTGACTTAGATGCAAAAACTACTAGCAACCCTAACAATATCTCAGTGTTTCCAAAAGCAAGGTAAGTTTCTTACTCCTCTACCTTTTTAACAATTCTATTATTACACAGATGAGAACTGTGAGAGTTCTACTGCCCACCCACACACTAAGTGATCATTTAGTCTATAAATAATCTATAATCATTAACCTATAAAGCCCTCTGTTACGTATTTTCTTACAGCATTAGCTCCTTTGGCTTTCATTTGCCCTAAAGCAGAGCCACAGGCTAAAAGAGCTCCATATTTTCTAGATGTTTCAGACCAAATCAAGAACGTGTAGGGTGAGAACAATGAATGCTTCAGTCCCAATGAAATGCGCTGGGGGGGGGAAAAAAAAAAAATAATCTGTTACACACGACGAATACATTCAGGTGACAGGATAGCTGTCAGCAACCATGAATCCATGCCATCTATGATCAATATCAGCATTACAGAGATGTTCTGAGAAACACTGCCCTTATCTAAGAGTAGTTGAACAAATTTAAAATTAAACATAAAGTTTTCATATTTGTTTTAAACTTTGTTTATACAGATTTTTGTACCATTATTCCAAATCTAGTCACATCTCGAATAAGTGTAGTGAATCAGATTTATGAGTACAATGTACAGCGTAACTCATTTCTGCTCATTGGTTACTCACTGTAGAGATAAACTGAAGCCATCTGTTTATTACTATTCTTGCCATCATGAGACCACATGCATGCCTTATTGTTTTCTATGTGCAAAAGCACAAAATTACCTGACTAAATGCATCACCAGGTTCTACTCAGTAGAAGATCGGGCAAAGAGGCGCTGAAATTCTGTTACAAAAGGGCACATCTGAGATCATCATTGGAACAACATGAGCATGGCCACGCAGTCTGCACCCTACCTGGCACATGCAATAAAAAGACCCCTCATTTTTCACCATTGTCTTAATCTTCACACGCATAATTACAGCATGCCTCAGTAATGGTAAATACAAATTACACGCTGTTCTGCAAGACAAAGATAAGCTGGTTTTTATGTTTTAACAAAAAAAAAAGAAAAAAAGAAAAAAAAGAAAAAATAGGAATAAGAAGGTATTTATCGCAGCCTAAATATTAGCATTATATAACATTGTTTAAAGTACCAGCACAGAAATGTTATGTTCTGCAGCTCAGCATCCTAAAATACATCTTATGAAACTACAGTGGAGACAAAGAAAAAAAATATATTTTTTCTTTGTTACAATATTCTCTTAGCACTGTGGCTGATCAGCCTTAAATGGATACAGAAATTCATTTAAATGACACCTGTCTGATAGAATTTCTCATTACATAAATAACAATTATTTCAGTAGTGTGTTTCACATTTTCTTGCTTAATTACCAACTTCTACACTGTATAATTGAAACTATATTAAAGAAAAAATGTCAAGCTGTCTGAAATTGCTATGTTAAAAATAGGAGACCTTTTGTACTCAAGTTTTGCAGAAGCAGCCTGTTGCTTAGCAGTTTTTTGGAAGTAGCACAAATTTGCTACCGTAGACCAGCTAACAAGAAACATCTAAATATGAAACTTAAGAGCGCCACACTTCCCTCCAAAAATATTTAAATGGAGATTTGCCACAGTTTACAGTCCATAAACTAAATCCCAAGTAGTCCTACCTAATCTTTTTTTTTTTCCCCCCCCACTATAGCAAGGAAAACAAGTTTCAGTCTCAGTAATATGATCACAATCTATTTGTATGTATTGTTTATCACAACAAATGGAATTTATAACAATGCACAGAGCAAGAAAAATACATTTTACACTAGTTTTATACATTTGTTATCATTGAGACAGGAAGTCATTTATTCTGCCTTATAGAAAATATAATCCTCTTTACTATTCTGATCCAACAGGATTTAAGGATGTGCAACCTCTCACAGGGAAGGTTCTAAATGCATTCCAAGAAAAAGTCCATCTTAACCAGCTTTGCAACCCCAGCAGGATTCCACTTCTGGAATGATTTTATCTGCTATTTTTCGAATTGGTAATAACTCACTTTCACATACTCATTTCCAAAAATTGGCAAAGAAAATTGTATAAAATATTCTGCTAAAAATTCCTTCCCATTATCTTCTACTCATGTGAGAAAGTGGGATTGTTTAGCATGGAGGGCATAATTTGTTTTTAGTCATCCATTTGAACTTTCAAAATGATGAGAGTTGCACTGAAGGTAATGCCTCCTATTTTAGCACATTGGCCCAATACGTCAGAGGCAGATAATGGTGCCATGGCATTCTCACCAATATTCCCTTACATTTTTTTTGCTGTACAATAAATGGCAGTCTGACAGAATGGTGTCTGAAGGAAAGGTGTGTCGATTAATTCCTCCATGTGAAAAAACAGCACCCACTGACATTCATTGACACTTGCTGAATGTTTCTGGAGATGAAACAGTGGGTGTGAACATAGTGAGGCAGTAGGTGGTGTGTTTCAGCAGCAGTGACAGCAATGTGAAAGAGAAGACATATTCTAGACAGCCATGCACAGCTATGACACCACAAAATGAAGATTCCCTCAATCAAGCTTATCTCTGCAGTGTTGGTGACTGTATTGAAAAAAATAGTGTTTTGTAGCTGAGAATTTACTGTATCAATTAGTGTTGCTGTGCACTTTGTATCTGCTTTTGAGGCAAAAAAAATAGAAAGCATTACTTTTGGAGCAAACTACATACATACACTTTCTTTGGTCATGGTATACTAACTTCTCCTTTCTCTATATACTAGGTGCTTTTCAAGTTTCATAGAAAATACAGAAATTGGCAAGGAAAATCATGCTTCCAAATACACGCACACCCTTTGCTACCACCTGCAATCTGTAGTGCTGGCTGTAGTTCAAGTGAACCATCCATTGTGTAGCTCCTGTTTCAAATCTTCTGTAGAGGCATTAGTTAATTTACTCTTGCATGTAGGGTTTAGACAACAGTCTACTTGAATTAGGTGTTTGGCTTTGTATTCAGTTTTCTTCATCCTCACACAATTTTTCTTCATGTCCATCTCACTGAGGAGCAGGTGTTTATTAGGCATAGGCCACCTCACAGAGAGGGGGATGGAGAACAGTCCAAATGGTTCTAGGTGCTTTTTGAACTGAGCATCAGAAAAAAAAAGAGGACCAGGATGAAAATATGAGAAAAATCACAGTAAATTTCCTAGTGTAACTTCAATAAATCAGCAGGTGCTTAATTGCTTAAAAAGAATTATAAAGTGACAGACAGCAGGTTTGTACTAGACTTCCCTAGCATGGCATGGAATTCTGAAGAACACCTTGATCAAATGTCTTGTGTTAAGAAGGCCAGCATTAAAAGGGAAAATGTTAATGGCTGAGCAGATGCAGCAGGAATACACAATCCCTACTCTTTCAAAATGCATTTTGTTGTGGCAGATGGATGCTATTGTACCTGCATTCTGTAAAGGTGTTTGCAGCACAGCCTGAGGCCTGGACCTTGCACCCTATTTGCTACTGGTGAGACAGCTGTGAGAAGAAAGAATGAGAAAGAAGGGCAGAAGAAGAAAACTGTCTGTCAACATGCAACAGGCTCGCATTCAGTTTCTTGACTTGGAAACCATGCTGTGTTTGCACTAATCTATAAAAGGTTATGAACTAAAATCTAGAAGTGACATATTTCCAGCCATTCATTCATCAATTGCTAAAAAGCTCATATGAAAGGGACTCAAAACATACTGTTCGCATTGCGCCATACTTAAATTCTTTCAGAATTTGAGATATAAATTTGCTTCTTTTGACAAAAATCTGCTTGGCTAAGTAGACTTATCATTCCCACCTTGCTGCTTTATTTGCTTACTAAATGAAAAGTACTACTTTCTACACTGAAAGCCAAAAAACAAAGCATAAAAGATATTTACATAGTATTTTACATAACAAGCTCCTTTTGAGAAATGAGAATATTAAAATTTCAAAAGTACAGTCACAGCAAGTGGTAGGCAAGCAATGAAGATAAATCAAATCCTATTTCTTGCCATGCTGTGAAAAGACGGCTGGCTTTTAATCATCCTGATGTGCCATATGTAAATTCCATCAAAGAAGAAGTTTGGTAAATGTTATATTTCATAACCACAGGGAAGGAAGCTATTTATAAACATCAATTAAATTATATAATATAGTCTAAATCCATTAATAACAAAGTTCTTAATCATTACTCTCACATTGGGTAAGTTTTCTTTTATTGTATTTTTTTTTTCCAATGCATACTTAACGAAGAAAACAACCTGCTTTTTTTTAACACAAGGTCACTCTGACCTGTCTCATGTGTACTTTCTGTGGTAGCAGAAATTTAATTTTTCCAGGAAAAAAAATACCCACAAAGCACTCATAAATCTAAGATCAGTCAGCATCTAAGATTTTCATGTGGTCAGAAATCTTTAATAGAGTAAAGAGCAAAGCATGTATTGTAGATACACAATATATAGCCATTTGTGTGCATATGATGATTAAATGCTAATTCAAAGTGTGCTTTGCTCTTCCTGGAAAACATTTGAGATGCAATTGTCGCCAACAGAACAGCAAAGCTTAATAGCATGAGAAATGTATTTGCAAACCTACAAAGTAATAAAGAACCAATAATAATAGTATTGCTATTATACTGCAATTGTACATCACTTGCATTAGAAGTAAACATTTGAAAACACTAGAAATTGTTATACTTCACAATATTTCTAGGATGTTTATAGTCATCTAAGTAAAGTAAGTACAGTTTACCATCTCAAATGACTATGGCAAACTAAGAATAGATCTTTAAGCCCTAAATACTAGGCTAGCACTTAAACTTCCTTCTTAAACAGAAAAGAAGCTAAACACAATAGGTCTCAAGAGGAGGTTATATAGCCAAGCAAAAGGGATGGCTAACGATAGCTGGGGGAAGCCTTCGTGCAGTAATAGAACTGACAGGTTCCCAACAGGTACCCAACAGATGCTAGAGGGAACAGAGAAGGAAAGTATGATTCTATGTAAGGAAGGCATGAAGGAATTTATTTTTTTTTTCCTCAATAGACATCAGGTTTTAGAAATAGTTATTAAAAGCCCACAGGAAAGCAAACCCCATCAAAACAAGAAATAAATGCGTACCAAAAAAGCCGCAAAGAAAAACACTTTCAATGGTATTCTGTACTACACTTCTTTTGTTTCTATTCTGATTTACTATGAAGTCAAATCTAGATCACAATCTGAGGAAAAAAAAATTTCCAGCAGTTTGTTTTCTGTGACACAGCAATGAATGCTTTCTGCTACATATTCCAATCCAAAGATTTTATTCTAATGAGTTTTGTGCAGGGAAGAAAAAAAAAAAAAAGGCTCCATATTTTCAGCACACTCAGCAATGTCTGTGCACATAAACTGAGACCTGTCATATCTGCCTTATGATTAGCAGAAATTTAATGCTGCACCTCTTTGTAATTTGTCATTTTGTTATGACTGGCATGTAGATTGAATGGCAGGTGACATTTCATAAGATTTAAATAAGGTAAGAAATTAGAAAAGGAATATGTTAGTTTGATTAAAGTATAATGAGTCATTTGCATATTGAATACAACAATCTGTAAACACAAAATGAACTCCATATAACAAAGGACATCATGAACTGCATTTCTTACATTTTATAACACACAGAAAGAGAACTTCAGAAAACTGAAATCCTGGCTAATTTATATAGCAGCTTGTACTCAGGAAGAGATATGCTTACCCTCTGTCTCATGGTATGTAAGATATCACACTGCAAGGTTGTGTAGGGAACCTACACAGTTACTTCTCATCAATAGCAAAGGCTGCTTCTGAGTTGTCCTTGTAGAAGGAGGAAATCAACTTATAATTCCTAAATGGGTAAGCTCCAGGTTTGACTCCATAGAAAGAGTTCTGCACACATGGAACACCATGGAGATCAATGGAAGCCTGAAGGAGGGGACAAAACCTTTTGGCCGCTCTGCAGAATTAGTACCTCACTGAAAATGTAACGCTATCAAGATGCAGAGCTCCATACAGAAAACTCAAAGCAACAGCAAATGAACAAATCTACCAGGACTGATAATAATAATGAATAATGCACTGCTCAAACTGCATTAAAAAAAAAAAAAAAAGCACTTAAACAGGACCTCAAGGCAAGAGACCAATTCCTGTGTAACTCTGTTGTCAGTATATTCAACAATAGAGTGAAACAAAATAAGCTGATGTGGTTAGTTGACATTTGCAAAACCATTTGCCTAAAATTTACTCGCATTGTAATGGCATTTGGTTACTGTTAAGTTTTAACTGTCTACAAAAGAAAGGATAGTCTTATTTGTGAAGGGAACTGTAACTTTCAAATGAAGCAAAATAAAGGTGGAGAACAGGAATGCTAACATATATTATGAATCTGTACAAATAAAGCAATTTCAGCCAGTTAGACCTGAGCTGTGGCATTAGCTGCAGAAGTTTGGTTTTGCACAGGGAATTTAAGAATCACCTGTATTCTAGTCCACAAAGGTGTAAAAATATTAAAGAGTCCAAATGTTATCTTTAGAAAGAAATACAAAAATTGGTTAAAGACCTATCAAATGGTACAGAAAGATATATAAATAATAATTAAAAACCCACAACACTGGTAACTTCTGGGCAGAATGGAAAGCCCACAGCTGCAGGCTATCTGCAGAAATACTGGACTGCCAACATCACTTGAAATCAGTAAACAAATTGCCTATTTTCTTCATTTCTTCTGCTAGCAATTATGTGCACTACTCATTCTGCATATATACATTATGCTAACAGGCTGCTTCAAATGCAGAAATGAGGAGATATTACATATTGCCTCACTAATCTTCTATTTAGAAAAGAAGCAGCCCTTGCTTTCCTACTAGTGGCAAAAAAGGAATTTTGCCTGCAGCTTCTATTTCTCAATACACCAGGGACACCACTGGGTTAGCAGTATGAGTCTTATCAAACTCAGAGCATTAAGATATTGACCTTAAAGATATGTATTTGAGATTTTGTGTTAGACAGCAAGGCAGAAGACTCTACAACACCAACTAACTCCTTAACCCATTTTATAAGCTACCTGGTTGTATTCCACCATTGCACATGCACACACAGTCCAGGGAAGAAGGAGCAAATGACTTAGAGCTTTCTATGCCACCCTGCCACTTGTAGTTGTCCAGAATACAACTACATATATTGGGAAAGATATATATATATATATACACACACATATACATGTATATGTATATATATGTATGCACGTATATGTACATATATACAAGCATGGAATCCAGATATATATATATATATATATCTGGATTCCATGCTTGTCTCTCAACGCAACCATTATGGCAAACAGAAACATTTCCTCTCTCATTAATGCTCACAAGAATGGGACCAAGATTACATGTTTAATACAGAACTGCTTTTCTATACTTCATGGGTGTATACATGTACACATATGAGGTTATTCAACAGTTAAAATAAATCTTGAAAATATTTACTACTAAGGTGAGGCTCCTGTATTAAGAGATGTGTATACTCGTTTGAGTCAGACAGTTACTACTTGTAGTCCTATGAAAGTTTCTGTATGGAGTGGAAACAAAGGACAGACTCAGTGTTTCTTTGATTTGGCAATTATTGTTTCTTACAAGGCATACGTGACAATTGTTTTCTTGACTACAGTAAGAAATTTAGATCCCACCTTGAGAAAGCATGAACCTACCAGAAAATACTAAGTTCAATTTAAGTTGCTTACAGCAAAGCTAAAAAAGCTTCTGTGACAGTTAGGCTTTCTTACTAGATCTCTGCAACTTCTTTTATAGAAATTACATGCTCCTGTCAACATCTGCTTCTTCAGTTTTCATACAATCTCACTATTACCTCCAAGTTGGATTTTATGCAGTCTCTGTTATTTCAGCTTTTTCTTTTTAAGTGAAGCTCAATTTCTTTTCAGTTTTCTTTCTTGTGAGAGATGAAGTTGCACCTTCAAGGAGTTAGGGGAAACATTTATTCTTTGTTTGTGTCTACCTACATATTACCCCTACAAGTAATCAACTTTTGTATAGTGCTTGCTCTTCCAGAGCTGTCCCTGAAGACTTCAAATTATTATTTCGTTTTTAAGCATTGCTATTCCACACACTCCTTTATGAAAGCAAAAAATATTTATTATAATTTCAATTCCTACATGAGAATGCAGCAACTCAAGTGTATCACTATTAATCCTAAGGAGAAATATATTTGGTAAAATGAGGTGAACGTACAGCGAGGACAGAGAGAAAAACAGTTACATGTTAGCACAGCAGGGACAGAAGGTACAACTCTATTAAACATTTAGAGGTATTTAAATTTAAATACCACTCTGAGTGAAATTCTGCAGTGATGTACATTACCTTACACCTCTTCAGCCTCTTTTCTCTCATTCAACCAATGTACACTGGAAAACATTTTAACCTCTCACAGTGTAGTCAGCAATCCATCCCATAACTGATTGATCCGTATCAGAAGTGAAGCAGACACTGTAGGTTAGCAACACACAGCAACAGGAATGATGAAGCACTGAATCTGCTCTTGATAGGCAGACAAGAGAAAAAACTACAAGCAGCATACTGCGGATGACAGGCTCTGACACTGTCATCTCTTCTTCCTTGTAAGGATTCTCAAATCAAAATATTGTTAGAGTTCTTTTCCGCTAATTAAATGGCAACTGAGGAGACATAACCTGTCAAGGTCTGAACAGTTCGGCCTCCAACTTTCCTCAATGGAAAAGACTCACTGAGAAAGAGAACTAGACGAACTCCCAGCCCCTTCAAAACTCCTTCCACGTGATGACATATGGTACGGAATATCCCTTTGGTCAGTTTAAATCAGCTGTCCTGATTCTGTCCTTTCCCAGTTCTGTCCCAGCCGAAGCTAAAACAGTAAAAGACCTGCACTCTGCACACAAGTGCTTCTGAATGTCACTTTTTCTGTACACTTCAGTAAGTAGTTTTGAGTGACAACGAAAACAAAGTACCCTCTTGAACAAACAACATTCATTTCCATCAGAGGACTTTTCACTACATGAGTCACTTTGTTTCACTCAGACAAGCTAAAATTACTATTACAAAGTCATTTTTTTTTTTTCCCCTCCAGAGTACAAAGTTGCTGCTTAAGCTACATGCATCTATGTTGCTTTGACTGCTCACTTTCAGTTTGCTTGTTTCATTAGCACCTGGTGCCAGCCTTAACAAAGAAATAAATAACTTAACGGATGAGAGCGGAAAGTTATATAACCACCAAAACATTCCAAAGCGCCACAAAAAGAGCTGAATTTGCATGCATGCTTCAAAGCAGAACTGAGGGTTCAGCTTCCTATACAAAGTCATTTTTCAGGTTTAGGTCAGTATTTGTGAAAGAAGCAAACAATCTGACACTAACAAATACAGATGAGCAACTGCCCGAGTACTTCTACACACATACGCAGGTATGTATGCTTACATACGCATACAACTGAGAAAAAAAACTGGCAAAAAGATGTAATGTACACAACTTTTTCTCATTGTAAACCACATAAGTTCTATTGCTAAGGCTGACATGCAATGCATAAAACAGCGTTTTTGAAAACAGTTGATTTATTCAGTATTTCCAGAAATTGAAATGAGTTTCCTAGCTCACATATGTAAAAACAATATCACCAATGAATAAGACAGAGAAGGAGCATAACAGGTCAGCTCACCTTTTAAAAGACAAGCCAAGCTATTTAGTCAAACAAAATTGCCACCACCAACAAAAACTATTGCCCATCTCCTTCAATCTTCAAGTCTAATCCTTTTTGAATAATGAAAAAAAAATAACTTCAGTAAAACCTCTGCCCGAAGCAGTGAAATTTATATGAACTGATATATAAACTGATAAACGCAATAAATATATAAACTGATAAACAAACGTTCTTTTTTTTGTTTGTTTGTTTGTTTTTTGTTTTGTTTTGTTTTTTTTTAATCATTAATTCAAATCAAAACTTTATCTTTGGAAAAGAAAATACTTGGCCAAAAGCTCTTTGCCACCAGGTACTCAATGGCAAGTAAGTTAGGATCTATACCCTAAGTTACTCTGAATTACTTGCCTGAAACCAAGAATAACTCAAGACCTTTAAATTTCTCTGGATTATTGCTCAGTTTTTAATCTTGAAATATGCTTATCTTGTAGTTGTCCACTCTTTTAATAAATCACAGTTTATAGGTAGTCATCTTAGCTAAGAAATAGTACAAGATTCATAGATAGTTTCTCAGCAAAACACTGCAGATTTATAGATCCATAGCACGCAACCATCTCTTGTGTTTTTTATGGAATAAAATACAATAAGGAGTATCAGAAAAATCCCACGTACACTTCATTCTCAGACAAATAAGCTAAGAACTGTATTTGTACACTGAACCTGAAGTTCATACTATCCAACTTAATTCTAAATGAAAAGTTTTAAACAACAGCAATACTGTGCTACACGCACTGTAAAACAAGTTCTACATCCATTTGTTATGAAGACTGTTGAAAACAAGCTGCTTTGCTAGAACTGTGTGTCTATACCTGGTGCTGCCATTCGTTCTTTAGCTCCACTTAAGCCATGCCAATTAACATTAAAGTGATATTGGCCTTCTGCACAGTTTATGGTATGCACTTTAGGCAGGAACAATAATATTCCAAAACCTGCCAGGAATTTTTGTGAAAATTTCCTAGTGTAGTAATTGTATAATGAATGGGGTTTATGATTTTATATTGAATTAAGAATCCTTGCAGTGGTAACAAATTGTCACTTCATTCAATATACTAATTAAACTAGGATTTTTTTTTTCCCCCCTCACCGAAGCTTTTAAATGAAAAGGCTTATTAACATTTTATGCAGCACCCTAAGGGACAACAGCTAGGCAGACTAATGTAAGTGTGCATGACAGAGTAAATTATCATATTGTCATGTGGATAACTGCATCCTGAATAAACTATAGCTCTTGAAAAACAACATTCTTCTTTGGATAGACTGGTATGCTCTGGTCCCTCACTGTTCCCAGAGGCTTACGCCCTTCTTTAAGACAGCTGCAGTTTGGCACATCCTCCAGGTCTTGGCTGAGGTTCATTTTCTATTCCAAGGAAGAGAAGCATGTGGAAAACGGGAAGGAAAAATAAATAAATAAATAAATGCCACAGGGAGTGGGACAGATTTGGGGGACTGGATGTCAGAGAAAATACTTCACAGAATTGTCAGGCAAACACTGCTGCAGAGCTCTTCCCAGGTAACAGTGGATATGGCAACAGCCTGAACTTCTAAAAGGAAGTAACAAGATTGTTGAGGATGGATGTGCAAGGTACAGTGTGATGTGACAAAGAGTGGGTTAAGGGAGAGATTTTCAAGTGGACATCCCTGAGCATTACTGAATTAAACAGGGAAAGCAAAAGATGACCTGTAAATAGGCAGTAATACTGATGATTAATAAAATACACTGTTTTTCAGCATTCAACATTTCAAATAAAATCAGATGTTACACTGAAGAGTCCCTATACATTCAGCACGCACAAAAGGCATCATGTATTTCTTTGCTTTCTCACAGTTTAGTTATTTTTCATCCCTTATTCTTCTTACAGTTAAGTCTTAAAGTCATGGCACCTTGCAAAAGTGCTTCTTACACTTAAATCTACTTAGATACATATAGTATCTAAACAGAACACCTAAAGTATTTTGGTGCATTTACTTTACACAGATTGTCATTAGGATTTTGTGTACATCTATGTGAATGTGCTTAATATTAAGCCAATGGAAAGACGTGGGGCAAAATAAAAGCTTTACAAATAAGGACAAACAAGGATCTAATAGACCATTCAAGAAAAAAAATATATGTATATTGTTTACACTCATCTATAAAATGGTTTTAAAAAAATAAATTCCAAAATTCTATTAAATATCCTGATTACAGGATATACCTGTCCTCCCCCAGATTTTTCTGAATGAGTCAGGAATTTCAAGTACATTTATTGTGAGTTGCTTTCAGCATTTGACAGTCAGCACCACTGTCAACACTTAACTGAATTAAACAAAAAGGAAAAAAAAAAAAAGACATAGGAAGACAGATTAAAGGATGCAATAGGAGGAAAACACATGCTGGAAGCATGCAAGAACAGTGGGAACCACAGAAGCAAAAAGGAAGAAAAGTCATTATAATTAGTATATTCTGTTTCAGACTCAACTTAAGTTTGTAGAATTATATACATATGTAATTATATATACATATATATATATATATAAATAAAATTGAACTTCAATAAAATGTCTACATACATGTTAGTCAGTGACTGTTAAGTGAAGGTTTGCTATGCAGTCATAAAAACAAAAACGTTGACAACCCTGGAAGAGATAATACTGCCTCTCTAAAAATGTTAACTCATCGTCTGTAGTGATTCCAGAAATCAGCTCTGAAAATCTAGTTTTAAATTATTGGTAAGTGAATTTCAAATGTGGCAGCTCAACACCAGACAACCTGATTTACAAGATACAACCTCTGAGGATAAGGGGAGATGAAGACATCTTACACTGACCCGCTGAGGTTTATAAGGCAGAATTTTCAAATACTTATCACTCTCTATTAGACCCCAATTCGGGAAAGCTATTTTAGTACATACCTCAGTTCATTCTGTGAGCATCAAACATGTTGAACCACAGCAAAGACTTATGTATTCCATGACTTCAAAGGCTTACTCTAATAGGATTATACATCACAGTGTATGTTAAAATGAATTGTTTCATCAGAGCTCACATGAAGAATGTAAAATACAACAGGAGAAACCTGGATATGTCTTAGAGTTATTTCTCTCTAGCTTGATACTGTCACTGCAATGGAATTAAAGGTAATTAGACTGATTACTTAAAAATCATTGAAGATCTTTCATTCACTACACTGTCAGTGCTGCTTGCTACACAGTAGTAGTATCATCCAGAAATAGAAATAAGGGATGAAACTGTTCTACCATCCCTCCTCCCCCCACCACCACAGAATGCAACATTTGTTTTTAAATTGTCAATAGAAATTTTTCTTTTTTTTTTTTCATTTTAAGAAATAGTTTATGTCAGGTATTTCGTTTTATTCCAGGACTGAACTCTGTTTTGAAGAATTCTTTAGGAGGAGGAGAGGAGAGAGAGAGAGAAAAAAAAAAAAGCAGACTTTTGCTAATTAGCTTTCAGCAACAAACATTCCTCTAATTGCTAAGGGAGGCAAGAAGAAAAAAATGCAAGAAGTCCCTTTTACTACTACATACAGTAATACAACAATCATTACATTTTTTCTAGCAGTACAAAAAGCACTAGTAGGGTTTTCAGAGCCTGACACTCCTTCTGGAGCCTGGTATACTTGGTCAGTAAGTAAAATATTGGCCTAATTATTTTAAAAATAAAAATATGATATCCTAGAACCAAAGCTCAAGTACATGTACTCAAATACTGAATTATAAAAAAAAAAAAATCATGGGCTGAGTCTCCTACAATATTGATTTCATTTGCTTGCAATTCCCTCTATTCTCCAACTCATTTTCCACATGAACAGCAGTAACTGACATGAAAAATGCTGTTAGAAAATACTGCTAAAATTCTTACATTTCCTAAATTCATTGTCAACCTAGCAGCAAAAATCTCAAACAATAGAAACTTTGCAAAACTTGGCATTCCTTATTTATCTATGATACATGCCTTCTGCTTCCAAGAGTAAGTAGTTAAGTTCTCATGAAGAAATGAAACAATCTTTTCAAGGAACTGGTCTTAGCCATGTATTTATATTTAGGCAAGAACCTAAGCTCCGTTCATTATGAGGAGACACGAGTTCATGGTTAAAAACTAAATCCATCCATTAAGTTCTACTGTGCTGCAAGTTGCAGGTAAAGAAAATCAAAAGGTTTGGTAGCAATATGAAGTAGCCTAAGATGATGATGAATTAACTGACTACAGAACTAGAAAAATGGAAATTATGAAACATTCTTTAAATTGTAGTGTTCTTCTTGCCTACAGATACAAAGAACACTTACTCCTGGATTCCTAACAAAATCCTAACTTCTATACTTCTATCCAGTGCTAAGTACTTGTCAGTGACTTCATAACAGGTCAAAAGGATGAAAAACGTCAGTGCCTACATTAGCCTTTTTAGTTTCTAATATATCTGAAAGTGGACAGGAAAAGCTTTTTTCATCCACAACTTCAAAAATAACTTTATAGAAGAAAATAAGGCACTCCATAGAAATAATTTATCATTTCCAAGGTATAGAGAATTCAAGTACCCTGATTTTTAGAACTGAATAACCATGAATAGAAATAAGTGCATTATTTTAGACAGAGTCAACATGGTTGACCTTAAGGCAACATCTCCTCAGCTTAATAAATGAGGTATTAATTAGACGATACCTATTCAAATTAGCTTTAACGAGTAACAAATTGTGCTAGCAGACTTTCACATGTGCTAGCAACCACCGTCACATGTAATCACATTACCTATTTGGCTTGCACAGGTGAATCTGAAATTCAAGTTCTCATTAGCAGTATCACAAACACAGAACAGTATTAACAGGGAGCAAAGGCAAATCTGCTGTTTAACACAGAAAGAGTGTTAGATGATGCTATATTGCTGCTGTTTTCCATACTGAACTTTCTCAAACCAGGCATGAGGAAAAAACTGTATTTTTTAAATGACCAGGCAACAGCAATTGAATTTTTGAATAATCAAATCAAGGGGAACAAAAAGAATACTGATGAAAAGCTGAATGACTCAGATGATCACAAGTTACTTGACTATGTTCCACTAAAAACTTGCTTTTCAGACTGAAACTCTGGAAAGTAACATATTTGCATTTACTTTCTAATGCATTAATAGCAACTTAATCTTGAAGGTTTCTTACTCAATAACCCATTGAAAAATAATTGCTATTTGATTGATATGAAAATGGTTTGGATGTAATTTTCTGTATTTGTTTGTACTGAAATTGTATACTTTCTGCAAAGTAATATATTTTTCTTTAGTTACCACAAAGGAAGAATTTTGCTGATTTTTCTACTGAATAACTTGATTAGTATAGAAAAGAGCTTTGCTTCAGCATGCTATTGATACATGCATAAATGCATTGAGATTTTATTGTCTGCCCTTATAAGTTAAAATATGATAGCGATGTCTCCCGTATCAAGGTCAGTGCACTGCAGCATTGCACTGGATGGATTCTGAGGGAGGATCTTGGATTATTTTGCCAGTAATTAAGGGAGCATCATTTCAGATCACTAACTGTCACAGCATATAAACCCACACCATATGTAACAATATATTATAAAGAATTCTGTGAAAAAATGTATTTCCATACAATAACAATTTTATTTAAGTCAAAACTGAAGAAGAATGCATAAGAAAATTATTCATTAAATCCACAATATTAATGAGCATTTTTGAAGAGTATTTTTTCCCATTTTATATGATACCATAGAAAAATTGGCAACTTTTATCTTCCCTTTTTAATCGTTATCAGGCACATCTTAAGTTTGGAGATTTTTTTTTTTTAAAGAAATATGCACACAGTACAGAATTTAACATCTGTGTTGCCTAAGACATAACACAAAAAAGACATTGTCAAAAATAACTTTTTCATATGTCATTTGATTTCATGTACATATTTAATACAAAAATCATGCTTGATTTTATGTTAGCATTTATGCACAATCCTGCTCATAACATTAGACAGTTCCCAGTTGTATAATCAATGGATATCAAGATGTTACAATCACAAAATAAACAAGAGAATTAGGCGAAGTGGACTATGATAACAAGAGAAAATAAATGGAAGGCTTACCCTTATGCTGGGCTCACCACAAAACACCAGAAGGAGGGATCTCCAGACAAGATCCCTCCCCACTGGTAGCCAGCTCTTAAATAGGTCTAGGAGGGGTGGAGCCAGGCTCCACCCCTTCCGGCAGCACAGGTGAATTGCCTTCACCTGTGCTCCTCTGGCTGACTCACAGCTCGCCTCAGGTGATCAATCAGAGGTTCAGGCCGTGACTCAGCAGTTTCCATACATCAGTGAAAATGAAATCAGTATGGTTTTAACCTGAAAAATCTACTTATAGTCCTAAATTTCATTTAATCCCTGTGCTGGCAAGCAAGTTCATACACTGAAAGCATTTTATTCTACTGGTATAGTCAAGACTTCTGTTCAATTACTTTTTCTAATACTTGGGATTCTTGAGGAAAAGGAGGAATTATCCTTCATTCCTACCCATTTTTAATCATAAAAAGATCATACCTCCATACGAAATAAATATAGAAACAAAAACTCCAAAATTTACCATTACATAAACTCACATATAAAGAGTGCATATAATGTATGCCTGTGTGAAAACATTATGAAACATCAAAAATCTCTGCAATACATTTAATATTTAGAGCATGCACCACTGTCACAACTTAAAACCAAATGAAAATTGCCTAAGAAAATACAGTTAATGGATCATAATGGCCTTTGTCACCAAAAAACAAACAAACAAAAAAAACACTTAACCAAAACTCCTAGGTCTAATATCTTTACTATTAGCTATATTTCATATCTTTCAAGCTAAATCTTGTTACAATGCATGGATACTAGACCAAGAAACAGAATGGATCACAGAAACCCCAACATGAAGCCTGAACTGAGCTCTCACAAAGAAGAAAATAACTAAATTCTCCACAGAAATCATGGAGAGAGGAAAAAAAAAAAAAAAAATCCCAAAACAAGCATCTAAGCCATAATGATTTTAGGTCTCAGATTGAAGATGGAAACTGGGAAAGGAATTATTACTTATTGCCTTATATAGTTTCCTGTGTTCTCTTTATATACAACAAACATGTTGAGTTACTACTGCTAAACTAGAGTTCATTTCGTTCTGTTGAACAACTTCAGTTTCTTTGCTGTAAATTTTTTTTTTTTTTTTTTTTTTTTTTTTACACTAACTTCAGATTGTATGCTAGCTAAACAGTCAGCAATACACACATAAGCATCAACAGCCATCAGTTTTTTTTCCCCTCTGTGTGTTTATGAAGAATTTTAACTGCATTCAGCAGATGTGGTCATTATGGCAAAATTCTCTTGACTGCTGTAGCTTTTTAACAGGAGCCAGGACTTGCAAAGTAGGAAACTGGATGTCATTCCTTGAAGGCACTATTCACAGGTCATCTTATTAGTAACAAGCAATATGGAATGCCTGGTGTGTGAACATATTGAAGATGATTGTACTGTACAACATTCTGTTTTAGTATGTTAAAGAAAGCAGCATTTTTACCTAGAACTTCTGTTTGACTACAGAAATACTTGTTATCAATGTTATCATCAATGTATTCACCTCAAATACAATTGTGCATTTATACAACGGGTGAAAAAAGTCTCATCTTTACCTCGATGATTTATCAGCGTGCTATACAAACAACATTACAACTCTTCATATGGATTGACAGGCAAAAACCCAGCAACCAACTTGGGGACCAGTCTCCTAGTTCTGATAACAACTGTCCATTCAGTTTCTTTAATTACCAGGAACAAAACAAACAACACTACAAATTACCTTACAGCCAGCAGATGCCTGCAGGCCAGCTTCAGGAATAATTCAGCAAGTGTTCCAAAAGTCATCCTTACTATGGTTAACGTTCTGTATTCCGCACAATTTGCAGATCTCAATCTGATTAGATGTACACAATTCATAGTTCGAAAGTGTTCACTGCAACTGTACTACCATTCATCTGCTACAGATAACATGATTCAAAGTTGAAACAAATACCATACTCCATTTAAAGTAAGAGCATCTGCTGGAAGTACATCACAGAACAACAGATGTTGCTGTATTAAATAACTATCAATCTTATGCTGATCTAATGACACTGACAAGGAAATAAAAATGCAGCTGGTCAAGGAGAGAAAATCATCCAAATTTTATTCATGAAAGAACTCTGGATGATTTCTACTTTAGCTATGTAACCTTGGGATCACTGGACATCTCACCAAAAACATACCTTCAGGAAACTATTTATATTCTTTACAACATTCTGTCAAGCAGTAAAGGATTTATGCTGCTTACTTGAATTTGCTTCCTGGTATCCAGCAGTTTAGATACTAGGAACAAATACAGAATTTCAATTCTTGAAATATGAATGTAACATTATCAAGAATTCACCAGCACTACCACTCTTTTGAAGTTGTATTTTCAACATCTGATGCAACCAAAGGGAGGCTTGGAATTAATATTCTATTTTCAAGATGCTACACATTGCTCTTACTGGAAAATGACAATACCAAAGACTGCAAAACTACATTCTACAAATAAATCTGGGCTGAAACCACTGTCGAGTGCCTACCTGCAAAGAACTCATTGAAGGCAACTTCAATAATTAGGTTAATAAACAATGTTAAAACCATAAAGTTTTACATTTTGGACAGACAAGAATAATATCCATACATCTTGAATAACAGCAATAATGCAAAAGGAAAATACATGTTTTTAAAGGTTTGCCATATTCAATATCAATTTATAATGAAAGGAAAAACAGCTAAATAAACTGTTTTATCACAGAAACATTACACTCTGCCTGATTAACAAGGTTATCACAGAAAGTATTAGTTACCCAAGAAAGCAAGACTCATGAGCTTTAAGTGATTTTTTTTTTTTTTTTTTTTTGAGACTTAATAGATCATAAGTGATAGTGATACAGGTATTTTGGACGCTTGAGTGCATTAGGCTTATACAGCAGTTCTTTCTTTACCTATTCCTGCTTCAAACTGTTATATAACTCAGCACAGGATTTTTTATTTTATTTTATTTTTTACACAACTGTACTGAAGAATTAAAAATGTTTGAGGTGAGGAAAAGCACTTTTACTTTGTCACAGAAGTTTTTTTACACTCAGTCCAAGATATTCTCTAAATTTTCTCCTAATATCAGCATTCATATTCTTGCTAAAAAAATAGCAGATATTGCTTTTATTCTAATAGATTAATAGTAATTTTAGATTTTGAATTCACTATAACCAATAGGAAGTTTTATTACAAAGTTACAATATTGTCATCTTATTTTTACATCACAAATACACAAACATAAAACACATCCAGTATCATAACTGGAACTGAGCAGTTTTAACATAGAAGTAGAACACGCTGAAGAGACTGCAACACAGAGCATAGTTCTAGGCGATGTTTAACATCTGATACAGGTACAGATATTTTTCCTTTGGTAATCAAAACTAATACTGATTCAGACATTTCTCATATACAAGAGACTCTTATGTCCACATACATCCACACAATCACAGTCATAGTGTTCAGGTACCTGAAATCTGTTACCTTGATGAAGTCTGATTATAACGAGAAATCTGGTATTTTCTTACCTACAACACAAAAAGAAATTTTTATATTAATTTGTAGCATAATTTAAATTGTACATTTTGCAAAATGAATATGGAAAAAAAATAGCACAACCAACAAGTCATGTAAACTATTCAGTTATAAAATGCTCTTTATATTAATACAAAGAGACACCTCTTTTTGACAGCATTTTCTATCATAATCTTGTCATTTCCTGTCCTTGGACGACTGCAAACGGAACCTTTTCAGTCAAATATATTCAAAAGCCAAAGGCTGCAAGAAACATTTAAAATCCATGTTTATGTTTTGGTACAAATCATATCGTTCTATTTCTGACTTTGTACAGCGTGTGTATAATTCTGTTTGTACAAACTGACACAAATAGACTGTTTTTCCAAGAAAGTGAAAACTCAAAGATGATTTTTATACTCCTCAATTTTTTATTTTTTTTTAATGATTTTACATGTGTTTTCATGCCATTTTGTCTTTCAATTTCTCTTCTAGAAGATAGCCAACAAGAACAAATACACCACAAGGACTAACACACCACATGATTTTGTCACTAATATAACATACCTTGAAGCTTAAAGAACATCTATAGAACTAGTGGCACATCCCATTTTATGATTATATGAAGTAGGAAATACATCTGTTTGCAAAAAATCATTTAAAAATTACATAGTTTTAAGCAAGAGCAACCACAAGTTCAAGAGCATGTCAGAGTGTCCAATACACACAACCTGCTCTCTGCAAAGGTCTCCTGTCAGGAGTCTTCCTCCAGCAGGTCTGAGCAGGTGTGCCATGTGCTGCCTGACTGGCTGAAGTTTGAGCAAGCAATGGGCTGTTCACACCAGCTTCCATATCAGGAGGGACTGGCAGAAAGCAGTTCACTGCCTCCTCATACACAGATTACTTCTGCAGCTCCCTGCAACCTATTATCTTTACTGCGTGCCACCTAGTACCATTTTGTTTTCAGTTAGTCCTGTTATACCTAGCATGTACAGGCTCTCCCATCTGTCTCCCACACTGCAACAATCCACTTTTGCTACCCCCAAGGACTCCCTCCCCAGGCCACAGCACCCTGCCTGCCTTGTCCCACTCCCTACACTGTGCACCTCGGACAGCCCCTGAAGCCATCCACTTTCCCTCCACCTTCTTCATCTTCAGTAGACTAGGAGGGGTGGGAAAAGATGTGCAGCCTTGCAGTGGGAAAAAGTTCCCACCAACCATCCTGTAAGGAGGAAGACCAGAGGTGCCTGCCCCATGTAATTTTTCAGTTTGTGTTTATCTTCCTCCAATTTATATACTTTTCCATCAAGTCCTGGTATGAACAGGCTCTACCCCACAAAAAGATTTCCATCTGAGGACTAAGGGATCCTGCCCATTCCAGTGATTTCTGTTCCCAAACATTTTACTAAGTTTCATCCCCATATTAACATTGCAGGCTTTGTGGCTTACCCAAACACTAGAAGAGGCTCAGCAACCCCCTGGCATGCTGACCACTAATGGCCACACCAACAAACAGCCCAGGGCAATGGCTGCTGCACACAAAGCCCTACTGCACAACAGTCCCATCCTCATAGCGCAGTCCTGCCACAACCCTCACGCCATGGCCCAACGGTCACCTGCCCACACACCGCCACAGAGCACCAGCCTACTTTTCCCACCCTGGCACATGCAGGGAAAAGTCTTGTCTGCCAGTAACAGCTTCTCCATCAGTAATAACAGCAACTTCAGACAGGTCAAGTCATTGTTCAGGGCTGCTGTGAAGCAATGAAAAATTTCATTTAGAAAACCACTTATTTAACAAAGAGCTGAGGGAAGGATTGCAGTTTTCATAACTGCTGGATTTAAACACCAGCATTACGTTCTGAAATGAAGGGCTTGGTTAGAGCAGTAATACTGGCTTTAGTTCAGAAGGGAAGCAAGACAAAGGGCATTCAGGGCCTGGTATAGTCACAGAAATACAAAGCAATGGAGGATACGGAATGATGGCAGTTGTGGTCATGCTTTCACTCTATAGTTTCTCTGGGGGCAAATCCATTCAAGAGCTCTTGCAATGCCAGTAATAGTGTAAATGCTTCTTTCTCCCTACAAAAACAATATCTTTTTCAAGCTCTGTTTATACAACTACACAGTGACCTAAAGCTGCTAAGTGACATTTCACCTTCAGAGCTTTAATCAATTAAAAACTGTTTTCTAATAGCTCTCTAAACTAGATCATTTAGACAGAGCTGAGTTAGTACTTGGTAATAGCAATGCTTGAAGCAGCCCAACAGAGTACAGTAACTCTCAGCAGGAAGAGGAAACCAGCATTACTGGCAGAGGAATCATCACCAGAACCCAACACTTCAACCTAATTTTGTTTATTCATTAAGTAATGTAACTGATTTTCTCAATTAACAGTTGTGGGACAAGAAAACTAAACTTTTCTCTCCTGGTGTTGAAACCTGTGGAAAAGAGATTATATAAAACCAATTATTTTCCTTCTGCTTTTGTTAAGTTCATAATTTTTAGTAACCACTGAAGTACTAAGTATTCTTCCTAATCATGATCAAGTGGATCAAAGTGAACAATAATCTTTGTAAGGAGGAAGAAAAAGAAGCTTTTCCAATGATTATTGATTTCTAGTGTTGGTTTCTGCTATTTAGTTATAGAAGAAATCTATTGAGTCTCAAACAAAACTTCCAGCAAGGGCTTCACTGCACTGGAAGAATTCTAGACTATTCTAACAAGAACAGCAACTGTTAGTTACATCATGTTCATTAAAACAAGTTGAATGAGATGCTCTTTATATTTTATAAAGAAATAAAAACTGGTTTTCAAGATGTCAATGTGTTTTACTTAAAAGTTGCTAAATACCTAGAAGAGGAAAACAAAATTTAATACATTTCCTCTTCTTTCATGATTGAATTCGGCAAAATTAGAATTACTGTGCAAATGGTCATTGCTAGACTACACAAGTATAATCTAATGTCATCATACTCAACCACCCTGCACTACAAGTTCTTTAAATTTATTTACCCTGTAAGTCCACTTCTGTTACTATCATGAAAACATATCTGTGCTAATTTCAAACTAACTTTTCTGAATTTGTAAAAACCCCTGACACTACAAAGTCAAGTAGTCAGAAAAGATTTATTACCTGTTAATCAACAAGAGAAATAAAATTACCACAAGTATCCTATGTAGGCGTTCCAAAATGTACTTTGCAGAAACATCCATACTCCATCAAGCTTTCCAACACACCAGCATGCTTCTGAAAAACTTCAATGGTGTAATCTAGCACAATTAATACTAGATTATCATCTTCCTGAGCAGTAGCTGCCCATGCTCATGAGAGGATGCTACTGCAAGTCACCCTCCCTTACTGGGAGTCATCACAATTATACATATTTTCACTATTCAAACAATGGTAATAACATTTGTCTAAGAAGTAGAATATAGCAGCAGAATATAGCAGCTCCACAAAAGCTGTTGCATCCTTCCTTTTATACTTTTCTTATCAATGCAGAACAACATAGTTGCCTTAAGACCTATGTATATTATTATGGTTTTATTAATGACTATCACAGAGGAAAAAAAGATTACTGCAGATTTCAAGAAACGGTCGAGTTAGTTTCCATACTATTTAAAGTTATCAGAGCTTTACAGATGAGATGACACAGCTTATACCTGACTGCACAATGCAGTTCCAATGTTTGTGGTGACCTCATTTACTTTAGAATTTTGGTGAGTTACTATTTTTTTTTTTTTTTAATTTTATTTTTCTTTTCTTTACCCAATCACAGTTCTGAGAGTTCACAATGTTTAGAGAGAGGTTGTCTTTTTTTTTTTTTTTTTTTTTTTTTTTTCTCTCCTTTTAAACTTTTAAGGCAGTCAGTGAACCATACAATGGACAAGAAAGGCTGAAAACAAACTAAGTTCCAGGACAAAAAAATCACTTTGCAAAACTATTCCTTCCCTGCTCTGAAAGATCTTGTTGTTCAGAAAGTGCCCATGCAAGAAAAAGAACAATTTTTTTTTTTCCAGCTTTGCCTATTTTACAATAGAAATTATAATTAAAACAAACAAACAACAAAAATCAGGTTAAAAGTTTTACAATCCGCTATCCAGGAATTGGCTAAGTTCAATAAACATCAATCAACAGAAGTGCTTGTGACAAAGCATGTTATAAATTAGTCATCTTGAATAAACAGATAGATTCTTTTAAAAAAAAAAAAAGCAAACAATTCATAACAAAATTCTCAATGGCCCATGAAACAAAGTAGCACTTTAGTTGTGATTACTATTAATGAATCAGACTACAATAAATTACAAACTACTATAAATTACTTCCTCTTCAGACAGATGCCTTAATTAAGATCTTAAAAAAAAAAAGTCATTTTACACATTCAGTATTAGCAATCTTCTTCTTAATTTCTTATTATATATCAACCTTTTTGAGCTCAAATCCAGAAGACAAAAAGACAATCTGTCACCTCAGTTGTGCAGACTGCATAGACAAGATGTGCTAACAGTTCCTGGGCTAGTCAGGCCTGCTTTTATCACATGAATCCTCCCTGAGCGCGACTTTGGGTTGACTTTGAAGTTTATGAGCTGAAAAGCAGCTAAATTAAGCAGAACAAAACAAGCAAATGACAGCTAAGGAAGCATTAGACCCAAGTCTATCCATTCAATTAATCTGCAGTTCTACCCACTCTTCTGTTTAACTACCCTGTCAAAATTTCAACAAAAGTACCACGTGACTGAATCTACACTATGGAAGGAAACATCACGTTGCCTTATTATGATATCTAATAAAATTCATCAATTCAAATAGCATATAACCAAATTAAGATATAAAATCAGTCCCAAACAGTATTGTTCCAGACAAGTCCAATAGCTTCACCTCCAATTACATCTAACAGCCTGTTAGTTTTCTCAACATTTCAACCAGGTTTCCCACTTCAAAAATCATTTAAATGTACATTGATCGAATAAGAGCACCAGTCAAAGACTGGTAGAAAGACTATAGAACCCTTCTATTTTCAGACAGACTTTTAACAGTGATTATGAGCATGCAAGTTATTAGTAAAATGACACCTGCTGTAACAGAAGCACATGAGAAACCGCTTCCCTGTCAACTACAGTAAGAACAAAAGCACTACGATCGAATGTATTGGGTAAGCTTACAGAAAACGATCAGTAAGCGTTTAGAAGCAAGTCTATATAGAAGAGCATAAGTCAGTTTTGAGTCCCATACCAATAAATAAACTTTATGGGTTTTTTCCCCCCCCCAAACAGATAGAACATAACGCCCACATATTAGGTCATAAATTTACATAAGTCAACTCTATTTCTGCAGCTATATTACTATCAGATGGCTACTTTACTCTATGCGTCTTGCATGCATCTTCCCATATTGAAGACAAAAAGAACCAACGAAAAACCAAACAAGTGGTTTGTGTCTTCCATATGCATCTGCATCAGTAACTACATTCTACTTCATTCCCAAGTTGAGGATAGATTCTTCCAGTAAGAAGTTCATTAATAATATATGTGTGTATATATATATACACACACACACACACACACACACACACACACACACACACACATATAGTTGTCTGAGTTGTTGTTTCTAGTACAGACTAGGTACCTGCTAAGCTGATGCAACTGCACACGCTGCACTTTGAACGTGGGACAATAAAATAAGCATTCTGACCCATATACAGTCCAATTCCTATTCTGTGAATCATAGAAACACTAGAATAATTAAAGAAAGCAATGAAGGAAATTGCTTTATACTAGCAATATTACTCACAAAGTAGCTGACTATACATTAGTCAACAGCATTTATTTTAATAGGCTCAAGATAATTAAAGTACGCTGAGCACTTCATGAATGTAGCATTACAAAGTGCATGCAATGACAAAATCTTATTTTCTGCAGTCTAAATTTAAGCATTGACAAAAGTGATTCTTCTCTTAGAAAATTATTTTCTGACAGGCTTTGAAAGCTTTGATACAGATGTACTTATCTATCTTTTAAAGTCAAGATAAATAACAGCACAAGCTTTTTTGCATGCGTGGTTGATTTTCAAATCATGCCCTGAAACAAAATAATAATTATATGCAATACAGAAAAACATGCCTTATTCACACCACTGACTGGAAAACTAATGCCAGTGACTAAATGAGAAGAATAGCAAAAGTACATTAAAAGAAAAAAAAAAAAAAGCTTCAACAAATATATGTAAAAAAAAAAGAAAAAAAAAAAAGCAGCTGTACCTATAGCTTGACTTCAGTTTAATTTCCATTGCTTAAAACAATACATAATTAGTGTGCCAGACAATTTCATATACCAGCATTGTCTAAATACTAATAGAAGTCAGGAATATACGTTTCACTTAAGTATTAAACTAAAAAGAGAGCTTATTAAAAATGCACCACATATAAGATGTTTGACTAGTCAAACTAAAGCACCAATTTGTCAAGAACTATTTAAACTTTCTTCCATCTAGATATGACTTTTGTTCTCTTGTACAGACTTGTGTCCTAGTGGACAGGCCTTATCTCTTAAAGCCTGGAACTCAGAATCTCAATTGCAGTTTGGGATAACAACACATTCTACCTGTTTTCATATAACAGTAATCAAAATCTTACACATTATTTCCAAAATCAGAAACCAAATCTCCATTATATTCACGGGCAAGTCAGGGAATTAAAGGTAATGGTAACCTCAACACACACACTAAATAATCAGATTATATCTTATACCCAGTTTCTTTTCCAATAGCATACAAATCATAGCAGTAATTGTGTCTAATTTCTAGTATTTTAAAAGACTGAAAACAAGTTGCTTTGAATAAATGGACGAAGATGGACAGAAAACGGGCTGCAGGACTGAATCTACAGAATAATGATCAATAGCTCAATGTCTGGATGGAGATCAGTGATGAGTGGTGTCCCATAGGGTTCAGAACTAGAGCCAATACTCCTTAACATCTTCATCAATGACATTGATAGTGTGGTTGAGTGCACCCTCAACAAGTTTGCTGATGACATCAAGCTCTAGGGTGCAGTTAACACACAAAAGAAACATGAAGCCATCCAGAAGGATCTAGACAGGCTTGAGCAGTGAGTAATCAATGAATATACAGATGTTATAATAAAGAAATATACAGGAAATTTAGGCTAAACAGGTCATCACACCAAAGAAAAATGGATGGTAAGCTTACCCTTCCCTTATGCTCACTGAGAAGACTCCAAGAGGAACAATCTCCAAAAGAGATCCTTCCCTAGTGGTAGTCAGCTCTTAAATGGGGTCTAGGAGAAGTAGAGCCAGGTTGCACCGCTTCCAGTAGCACAGGAGAATTGTTTTCACCTGTGCTACCAGGGCTGACTCATTGCTCACCTCAGGTGTTCAATCAGAGGTTCAGGCTGTGATTTAGCAGTTCTCATAAAACCAGTGAGCTTAGAAGAACCTCATGAAGTTCAGCAAATCCATACGTGAGGTCGAGACAATCTTCATTACCAGTACAAGCAGGGGAATAAAAGGATTGAGCACAGTCCTGCCAAAAAAGACATGGGGGTGAATGGGAAGCTGAACTGAGCCAGCAGTGTGCCCATGTAGCCCAGGAAGCCAACCGTATCCTGGGCTGCATCAAAAGAAGCATGGCCAGCAGGTCAAGGGAATTGATCCTTCCCCTCTATTCTGCACTGATGGGGCCCCACCTAGAGTACTGAATCCAAATGTGGAGTCCTCAGTACAGGAGAGAGACATATACCTCTTAGAGCACATCCAGAGGAGGGCCACAAAAATAATCCAAGGGATGAAACACCTCTCGTATGAGGACAGACTGAGACAGCTGAGGCTGTTCCGCTCAGAGAAGAAAAGGCTGTGAGGTGACCTAATAGAGACCTTTCAATATCTAAAGGAGAGCTTAAGGAAAGAAAGGAACAGGCTCTTTAGCAGGGTCTGTGGTGATAGGACAAGGAGAATTGACTTTAAGCTTAAAGAGATTTAGGTTGGATATAAGGGAAAAGTCTCTTACAGTGATGGTGATGAAGGACTAGAACAGGCTGCCCAGAGAGGTGGTGGATGCCTCATCCTGAAGATTTTCCAGGTCAGGCCAGACGAGGCTCTAAGCAACCTGATTTAGCTGTAGATCTTCCATTCATTGCAGAGAAATTGGACTAGATGATGTTTTAAGGTCCCTTCCAACTCTGAGGATTATATGATTCTATAAGCTGTAGCTGAAAAAACCTGAATATTATTTTGTATTATATACTATGTTTTAAGGATGGTATCTCCCCCAGGCTGCAGGGGAGCCTCTGCTCCCACATCCGAAACACTTTCTCCCCTATTCTTCTTTAAACCTGGTGCTCATAAAGCTTATCTCACTCTTTTTTTCCCTCACTACTATGGTAGTGCTTTGCCCGGTGTTAGATTTTCCCATAGGCTCCACCAGCTTGGTTGATGGGCTCAGTTGCCCTGAGGTCGGTTCATTGGAGACATCTGTGTGTAGCACAAAGCAGCTCCTGTTCTTTTCTTTCAGAGCCCACCTACTTCCAAAACAACACCTTCTACATCAAGCACAAAGACCCAAACTGACTTGATAACAAGGATTGTCTAGGTCATGCTGGGTAACAAAGTCAGCAGTTATTTAATAATGGATAGATGCGGTGAGCACAGAGACTGGCAGAGAAATTGCAGTGCAAGTGCTCTTAGCTAGTTCTGCAACTGGTCCCTCGGCATGAAAAATGCTAAATCTTGCTATTTTTAAAACATTTTGCTTTAAATTGATCTCTTAATTTTTATTATCTCAATTATAAAAGTATGTGTATGTGAAATTTATATCAATGACATTAAAGAGATAAAGGAAGAAGTCATACTATGAGGGATGTGAGAAGTGTTTTAGTATTGACATAAGCAATAATTGATTAGGTTTTTCAGTCTCTCCTTCCAGAAATTCTGATGATTCCACTTAGGATTACTAGTTAGCTTTCATTTCCTTTCAAATTTTGCCTCTGGATAAGCTCAACTATTCCCAAGAAGAAACACTGATAAAGTACATTTGTCATGCGAACAACCATAATAAGGTAATTCATCATAGTCTGTCAGAGTTTTATTCCAGGAAGACTGCTGCATTTTTATCCTTACTTAAAAATGTGCTGTCACTCCTGCTGAAAATTTTGGTAGACACTTTGGACATGTTTAAAAGCCCTTCCAAACTGATAGTGGCAGGTAATTAAGTTATCAGCTATCAAAGTCTTTTTTCACTCTGCAATGTTTATGACACCTTGAACCTTTCTGGCTGGTTTAATCTGACCTGTTCAGAGTGTGCAATCCCTTGTTCTCTCCCTTTTCCTTTCTTAATAGTAGCCAATAACCAAAGTAATTCACTACAACAAATGAAGCCCTTCTGGAGAGTCTAATTGACCAATTTTGTTTTCTTTTCAAGTCTTAAAATCAACCACATCCTGAAATCCATTCTTCAGTACTACAGTAACAAGAGTTACTACTTCAAAGTAAGGCAAGTTATATTTTAGGTTTCTGAAAAGAAGAATAAATAAACAGAGTCAAAGTTGTGTGTGGGTGAAGATGGGAGTTGCAATTTAGCCAGTTAGTAACACTTAACTTCTTTCTTATATTTCTCAAACTTTGTTTTTCTGTGCAAGTTTGGCACTATGCTAGCAGGCTGGGTACAAAATTCTATATATATACTTCCCGTATTTTGTCTTATATATTAATTTGTAGATATAAATACTCAACAATTTCTGCTTTTTGGCTCCAACGTAGGCCAAAAATAGAGCATGGAATTTAACACTAGTGAACACGCCTACAAATGGAAACATACTGAAGGAAAAATATTTGATAAGAAACAGGTTCAATTTTCATTTCCTGAAAAGTATAAAAGAAAGAAAAGAGAAAATTGACTCAGTCTTGTAAATTTCTTGCCTTGTATGCAAACACAAACTAGAGTCTTAATCCTTGAACTTTGTCCAATAAAACCTTTTATCTGGATATTCAATAATGCTCTTATTAATACTGTGAATATGGGAGGGAGCCCTGAGAGCTGTAGTTGGGTGAAAAAACATTTTTAATATTTACTTGACTTCTATTAATAGGTCTTCTGTAGGTCCTAAATGAAAATGGTGTATCTTAAAACTAAGAATCCTGAGCTAAGTCAGTAATATTTCAGTCCAAAAAATACCCTAGCTTCCAAGCACCATTTGTATTTTTTCTTACGAGGAAGAGTACAAAAAAAGACAGAATTAGTCATATATTCAAAGATTCTCAAATGTTTGGAATTAAGAACATTTGTAGCCATTTTAGTGGATTTGTAGATTTGCTGAAAGTTTAGATACTTAGAAGTAAAAGGAGATTTAGAGGCTATAGCAAACATTATTTTCAAAACTAGTCTTGTAAGTATTTTCATGCTTAGTCCTTGTTTCAAGTATTTTTACATTAATTGCACAAAGAATCATGAGCCATCCACTCTGTGGTTCCAGGTTCAAAATGAACAGGCCTGCCAAACAAGTAGATGATCTAAAAGCATGAAAAATAAGTTGTAGACTCTCCGATATCACATTTTCCGCCGTGTGACTAAAGGTACTTCCATACTTCCTTTGCCAGGGCAATTCACCAGGCAAAGAAGTTTAGAGATGTAAAGGGAAACAGCCCCTGGTAAAGTGTAAAAGGACGTAAACCAGCACATTCATTTAAAAATGACATAGCCTCTTATTTTTGATTGAGAAGTGTTTGTTTGTTTATTTGCTTGGTTGTTTAATAACCTAGTTGCTCTTAAGAGTCACAACTAGCCTGTGATATAGACATAATTAAGAAACAGAATCAGTAATTTCCAAAAGGTTCAAACAAGAGCTAAGCGTTCATATTCCACTTGATGTCAATATCTTATTCTAATTTATTCATATTCTGAGTAGAAAGACTAGTGTGTGCTCTGCTGTAACTATTTAGCATTAGGAAAAGCTGTATTACTCATATGGCTGTTATGAAAATTTGCCAAGATTGTAATGAAGGCAAAACTGTTGGAGTACCCACAATGAGTCAGAATTGAAAGAATCCTAATTTATGTTTTCAAATAATATTAATTTTTAGTGTAAAAGCCTTATCAACATTATAGCAGAGCCAAGCTTAGCTCTTATTGAAAAAGGGAGCTGGAGAGCACAACAACAAATTTCATGACTCTGGATTTTAAACTGCAGACTATTATCCCCCAGAAAGTCATTCTCCCCAGGGGGTTATAAAGACAGCCTAAACAATGTGAGGCCACAAAGTGTTTGACTTGTTGTTTCTCACAAGCCACTAAATCAGGGTGCCAGTGCACACTGCTATCAAAGTGATGAAACTACAAGGTTGATGAGAAGAAATCCAAATACAGGTAAGAAACATTTCATATCAGATTTCCAAGGGGAATTCTTGATACCAGGTAGACTGATTTTTTATTCAACATTTCTCTGTATGTGGCCATCATTAGTTTTAATTATTTCTGACACTTTGTCTATCATACTGGATCCTTAGAGAAAAGTAATGAGCCTCTTCATGTGAAAGGTGAAAAGAACGAAGATCATATTAAGATGCCAGAAATAATTAAACCACATGATCTTCTTCACTATAAACCCCATGAAGGATCCCATTAAATACTTGCAACTACCAGCGTGACTACAAAAATCTCCTCATTAGCTATGAAAGACAACTAGCAGCATCTTAATTTTGGCATTTCAATTTTGTTAGTTCATCGTATATGCTCGTTCCAGACTTAATATCAGCTATTGTCAATTGTCTGATAATAATGACTATGTCAGAAATAGATAATTAATGAGGGCTACTAACCTGAGTAGCTGAGTCCAGCCATTTCCTAACTGTTTCTCTTTGAGTGGTTGGGAAAGTAGTTTGTTAAAAGTATATTTAACCTTTTTCTGAAGGTCATGTTTGTACTGTAACAAAACTTACTCAGCTTTTTTTCTGAAAGCATATACCAATCAGTTCAAATCAAAAGCTTTGGAAAGTACAAATTACATTCTCTCTCTTTCCAGCTTACTGGCAGAAACACTAGTATCAAGAAAAATTAAGCAGGGAAGTCTAACAGTCTGTATTTTCTTATCTTAATAGAATTTTACAACAGCAATGAATGCTTCAGAAACACTACTAAGGAGAAAAGTTAATTGGCAGAAGATTATAAATTGTTTTGTATATTCAGCAAAATAAGTACAAGATAATTTATTTTTATATTCCAAACTATAACTCAGTGGGAAGAGGCAAAGACTGCAAAAACAATTTAAAATACTTTTCCTACAAGAAATATTATTTTGTGAAATATTAACTTATCAATACACTTCATAACAAGCCGTGATACATTAAAATAGTGCTTTTTCTCTCTATTTCTACACAGAATGTGCTTACCAAGTAATTTTTTGGCTATATGATTGCCTATGTATATAAAAGTAGAATAATATAAGCTAACATGTTCTAAATTTTATTTACAAAGTGCTTTATTTTTCCCATGTGATCTCACTGGCAATGTCCATACAGTATCTCTTTCCTGAAGCATTAATAAATGTACATGAAGACATGATAAAATGCAACCATTTTAGTATTTCCACCGACTTCGGTAAATCAAGCTGCATGTATTAGTTTCAGCCAATGAGACTAATCACTTCAAAATGTGCCAGAATAAATCTTATAGTATTTATAGACTAAAGCCTCCTCAGCACTCAAAGAGAACTGAGTTCATTCTCTCTGTGTTCTTTCACCATTCAACAGTTTCTAAAGCAGTATTCCAATGGATCTTTGTGTCAGAAGAATATAATAAGTAAATTAAATTGTTACATTTCTACTGGGAATAGCATATATGTCAAATATTATACAGGGTTGATTATGTTGTGATTTTGTTATTGCCAGACTTGATATTGAAATTATGTTATTTGACACGTTTTCATATGTTAAAAGTAATTAAAATAAAAGATAGTGGCAGAATGGTGACTTCACTCTGTTTCACTCTGTTTGGTACCTAGCACTGTCACACTTGTGTGTGTATGTGTGTGTGTGTGTATGAGACATTAAAGGCAAAATTTGTGGTCCAACTTGAACAAGAATGTGATATGGACCATGAAATAAATCTCCAAGATATTTTGTCTTGCAATCTATTCTTCTACTCCCTTAAGTCATGCGCTGACACTTGACTTAAATACCTAAATGTGGTGTAATCAGTTCGGCAACACTGGAAGCAGTTCGTAGAAATATATAGGGGGTTCATAATTATGAGGGGGAGTGGAGGAAGAAAACATGAATTCAGAGAACTTGTTCTGCAAATTTTCAGGTAGAATGCCAGCAAACTACAGCAGAGTCATTTTTACTACCAATCTAGACATGCACAAAAGGCAATGTTCTGTGTAAATACTTTTGCTTCAGCAGAAGAGCTGAATTCAGTAATAAGATATTGGCATAGGTACAAAAATCTTAAGTTTATACAAAAATGCATCTGCTTTACTCCACTAGCCTTGAGAAATGACTTATGCAACTTATCAAGAGATCTGCAAACAAGAATGGAACAAGCTATTGAGAACACCTTATATTTAAATATCATATCTAGTAATTGTTACAGCATCCATCAGATTTTTGCAGCATTCAAAACTGTTAAAATGAATTTTCTAAAACACAATTTGAAATAGAAAAAGAAAGAAAATAGACATCTTAAGCATTCATATATCAGTAGGTATGTATGAATGCAAGAAAAGCATTATATCTTTCTGTCTTTGACAGTTACCATTAAAAGGTAAAATCTTCAAACTGTAGCAAGAGGGGGAAAAAAAAGAGCAAGCCCAACTTATTACACTGTATATCACTTGAAAATGTTTCAAAGACACCCTGAAATAGTTAATTTAGTATGAGTGATCATACTAAGAGGTTCAATCAGAAAATTTCTATTCACAAGGCTTTCTTCTTATAGAACAGTCTTTCAGAAATAGTATTCTCACTGAACTACATTTCAAAATCAGAAGGATCTTTATTCTCTTAATTGCAATTTGAGATAAAGAAATGACCCACTTTGCCAAAAATTACCCACTTGTCTTTAAAGATACTGTACTCCAGAAGTTCTTTCATCCAGTGGCAATCACTATTTTGATCTATTGTCACAACACAGAAAATAATGGTTTACTCTACATACATGGAAGAGAAATAGTGGCTCTTGAAAACAAATATTATCCTTCATTTTACTGAGATTGTAGAAGTGGCCAGTTGAGATGTAAATCAACCATTTAGTAGAAACAACAAACAACATATAGCTGTTGCTGTGGTGATTAACAGAAATGGACTGTTTCTGTTTTCCAGAGCTTGATTTATCCTTCTGAATGCAATGAATTCCACAAGGATCTCACTTTGCTTACTAAACTGAGAAGTGATGTCCTTTCATAGCACAGAAAATAAAATAACCATCTGTTTCTTTGCAAAGACTTTATCTGAAGAGATTGCAGTGAAAGCAAAATAAATTCTGAGAAAAAAATACAAAAAATGTAATTTGAAGTTGTCACTAAAAAAAAAAAAAAGATGGAGATGGATAATGATGGGTGATCTGACAGCCTGTCTGAAAACATATGGCTTGGTCCAAGACCCAGTGAAGTTAGGAGAAGTTTCTGTTTTCCTAAAGATATTCTAGTTACAGGCAAGGACTTATATCATTCATTAAGGCTGCAGAAACAGAGCCATCCTGTTAGCAGTACTTATGTGATTTTTTGTTTTGTTTTGTCATTTGTAGACATGGAAGTTTGTTATTTAAATATTGTGACATTTCCAAATACATTGTATGTTACCATAAACTTCAATTTATAGCAAAAACAAACTGCTTCAAGCTTTGCTGGATATGGCAAGAGGAAACTGAAGGTGTCTAGGGGTAAATGGATGCCAGCTTGTTAGCTGTGGGAAGAGGCTGAGGCAACAAATGTTGTCAACCTGTATAATGAGGAGCAGGGTTTCAGGAAGGGCTGAGAGATTCAGAAGGCAGATGAGAAAAGGGAGCAGAAGCAAAGACAATTTGTGTTTTGAGAGAGTCTGGGCATATTACAGTACAACAGGAACTTATGGTAAGCAGGGCTTATGTAGGCACTGCAGGAAGATAACTAGAGGTGCTGAGTAATTAGGCTGCAGTAAGACACCTGGGAAAGATGTGGAGGTGTCCTGGCCATCAGAAAATAAGGACTCGTGAATAACTACGCCAGTACCATACTGCCAGACCCTAGAACAAGAAAAGTTTCAGTCCTTTTAAGTGGAATCAAAAAAAGCTAACTACAGACACTTTACTATACTTGCAACTATTTTTAGCATGATTGCTGAAATGCTGGAGTAATGTCTTCTCAATTAACTCTGCAGGAGTTACAGCTTCTGTTTCTTCTTGCCCCCATAACACCACTTACTTTGTATCAGAATAAGCACTTGTGTGCCTGTACACAGAATACTAGGGAATTAATTCAGCTGAAAAATAACATTTGTTACTGAATTCACAGCTTTCTCATCTGAATACTCATTCTCACTCAAGGCAAGCCATTATGCAGGGGTATATGTGCCTGAGGCAGCAACTACTTTCCGCAGGGCATGCATAGATGGGAGTGAACAAGCATGTGTGTGAGGACTTGAAAAAGAACCAGAAGAATCTGAAGGGACTACGTCTTCTTTGCTATTCAATAAAGGTAGCATAGACTGTGCCTGCCTTCTTCAGGATTAAAATGCAAGTTTTATAAAATGCACGAAGGTTCAGGAGCTGCCATTTCTGTTCAGCGTTATTTGCAACATGCACTTGAGGAAATAGATTAACTAGAAAATCACCATCATTAGATTGTTTCTCCTTTTGTCTGAGCTGAATGACTTGATCATTCAAAACGAGACCCAACCTACCAACCAAAAGAAAAATAAAACATCTAATTTTGGTTTAAGAACTTGCAATAATTTCCAGAGCAGACTCTCCAATTTTTGTTCTGTACATGTCTGTATATAATTTGCAGATCAAAAGCAAATGAGAACTTAGGTTCTTATTTATCTACAGGTTTAGTAAGGTAAATTACATTTCCCCTTTACAACAACTATCCTTCTAAATACACTACACTCATAATTCTTTGGTTTGAATTTTTGTCAAATATTCTCCAGTATAAAAGGTATGAGCAATTTATAGATACACAATCTTCTTTCACCACTTTATGATTAACATTATATAATGTACACAGTTCTACTGAGAAGACTTTTAAACCTGGCACTTCAAACAGCGGAAGAAACAAATGTAAAACAAGCCAACCAAAAATTCTTTCTTTGGCTGTTGCCCAGGTGTCACAGAAACACAGAATCACAGAATCACAAGGTTGGAAACGACCTGCAAGATCATCTAGTCCAACCACCCTCCCATTCCTATCAGTGCCACAAGCTATTAAACCATCTCTTGTAGCTCCTCATCCAGGCGCCTCTTGAACACTACCAGGGACGGTGACTCCACCACCTCCCTGGGCAGGAGCTTACAGGTCAAGTTTATGAGATTTTCACCACTGGCCAAAATATTCTATCTTTCCTCTTGCTTTACTTCTCAGTTGTGGACACTATCATAAGCAAAGTATCCAAACCAAATTGATAATAGGAGATAAAATCATCCCAAACTCAACTCTTCAATTCATGTGGAAAGAAACTAGTGTTAAAATATTAAAATATAACTAGTGTTAAAATATTAAAGGGAATCTTTGAGAAAAAGGAAAAATATGTTAATTAGCTTAGAAAATAAATTAGGCCTTAGTTCATATACATGTATTCTCCTCCCGCTTTAACTAAAAATGTACTTGAGGTCAAAGCTGGTGGTTTCTTTAAGTGAAATGAGTGTTATCTTTGCCTTGTGTTAACTACTCAGACAGCTATGACTAGAACTCTCTTGAACTCCAGCTGCACATGGTGTCAACTGTAACAGAAGTTCACATAATAAAATGCCCTCTTGTTCTACAAGAACAGATACTGCTCAGAAGGTATATATATACTTAGACACTTTGCTGTCCTTGCTACTTGTCACTGTCACTGAAAAGCATTACTACATTTGGCATCAATACTCTGGTGAATTACATCATCATGATCACATTCATAATTGACAAAAAAAAAAAAGAAAAGAAAAAAAAAAGAAAAAAAAAAGGAAGAAAAAACAGAAATACAAACTGCAGGGCCTACATCTAGATTCCTGAATCCCTGTTTTGTCAAGTACCCCATCAGCAAACTGAATACCTACAGCTCTACTTTCTTAAAATGCATCCTGATTAACACCTCAGACTCC